>NC_090932.1:1689555723-1689861301 GCF_040938575.1 Ambystoma mexicanum | reverse complement strand
GATGAAAACGGTACCTCACATGTGTGGGTGCACCTACCTGGCCGCAAAGGGGAAAGCCTAAAACACAAGTAACCCCAAGTCTGTTTTCAGACCGGAATTTGAGATGCTCTGCCGACCGGTGCAACATAGAGATATGGGCCTTGGGTGTCCAAGCCACCGGGGAAAACAGGGAACCCCATTCATTTCCGAAAAGAGGACACCTGTGGGAATCCGCAGAGGTATGATATGCCCAAATCGCCCCAGTATGTATTACCCAGACACCCCCGCAAAGTCTGAAATGTGGTGGGAAAAAAGGCATTTTCCGCACATTTCGCTCGGCTCACCCATCGAAACACGCCCCCAACAACACATGGCCTACCGTTCTGCGTTCCCACAGGTGTCCCGATGAAAATGGTACCTCACATGTGTGGGTGCTCCTACCTGGCCGCCAAGGGGAAAGCCTAAAACACAAATAACCCCAAGTCTGTTTTCAGACCGGAATTTGAGATGCTCTGCCAACCGGCGCAACATACAGATATGGGCCTCGGGTGTCCAAGCCACCAGGGAAAACAGGGAACCCCATGCATTTCCGAAAAGAGGACACCCGTGGGAATCCGCAGAGGTATGATATGCCCAAATCGCCCCAGAATTTATTACCCAGACACCCCTGAAAAAAATGCATTTTACGCACATTTCGCTCGGCTCACCCATCGAAACACACCCCCAACAACACATGGCCTACCATTCTACGTTCCCACAGGTGTCCCGATGAAAACGGTACCTCACATGTGTGGGTGCACCTACCTGGCCGCAAAGGGGAAAGCCTAAAACACAAGTAACCCCAAGTCTGTTTTCAGACCGGAATTTGAGATGCTCTGCCGACCGGCACTACATAGAGATATGGGCCTCGGGTGTCCAAGCCACCACGGAAAACAGGGAACCCCATTCATTTCCGAAAAGAGGACACCCGTGGGAATCCGCAGAGGTATGATATGCCCAAATCGCCCCAGTATGTATTACCCAGAAACCCCAGCAAAGTCCGAAATGTGGGGGAAAAAAGGCATTTTCCGCACATTTCGCTCGGCTCACCCATCGAAATACGCCCCCAACAACACATGGCCTACTGTCCCGTGTTCCCACAGGTGTCCTGATGAAAATGGTACCTCACATGTGTGGGTGCACCTACCTGGCCGCCAAGGGGAAAGCCTAAAACACAAGTAACCCCAAGTCTGTTTTTAGACCGGAATTTGAGATGCTCTGCTGACCGGCACAACATACAGATATGGGCCTCGGGTATCCAAGCCACCGAGGAAAACAGGGAACCCCATGCATTTCCGAAAAGAGGACACCCGTGGGAATCCGCAGAGGTATGATATGCCCAAATCGCCCCAGAATTTATTACCCAGATAATCCCGCAATGTCCGAAATGTGGGGGAAAAAAAGCATTTTCCACGTATTTCGCTTGGCTCACCCATCGAAACACGCCCCCAACAACACATGGCCTACCGTTCTACGTTCCCACAGGTGTCCCGATGAAAACGGTACCTCACATGTGTGGCTGCTCCTACCTGGCCGCCAAGGGGAAAGCCTAAAACACAAGTAACCCCAAGTCTGTTTTCAGACCGGAATTTGAGATGCTCTGCCATCCGGCGCAACATACAGATATGGGCCTTGTGTGTCCAAGCCACCAGGGAAAACAGGGAACCCCATGCATTTCCGAAAAGTGGACACCCGTGGGAATCTGCAGAGGTATGATATGCCCAAATCGCCCCAGAATTTATTACCCAGACAATCCCGCAAAGTCCGAAATGTGGGGAAAAAAAAGCATTTTCCACACATTTTGCTCGGCTCACCCATCGAAACACAGACCCAACAACACATTGCCTACCGTTCTGCGTTCCCACAGGTGTCCCGATGAAAACGGTACCTCACAATTGTGGGTGCTCCTACCTGGCCGCTGAGGGGAAAGCCTAAAACACAAGTAATTCCAAGTCTGTTTTCAGACCGGAATTTGAGATGCTCTTCCAACCGGAGCAACATACAGGGATGGGCCTCGGGTGTCCAAGCCACCGGGGAAAACAGGGAACCCCATGCATTTCCGAAAAGAGGACACCCGTGGGAATCCGCAGAGGTATGATATGCCCAAATCGCCCCAGAATTTATTACCCAGACAATCCCGCAATGTCTGAAATGTGGGGAAAAAAAAGCATTTTCCATACATTTCGCTTGGCTCACCCATCGAAACACGCCCCCAACAACACATGGCCTACCGTTCTGCGTTCCCACATGTGTCCCGATGAAAACGGTACCTCACATGTGTGGGTGCTCCTACCTGGCCGCTAAGGGGAAAGCCTAAAACACAAGTAATTCCAAGTCTGTTTTCAGACCGGAATTTGAGATGCTCTGCCAACCGGCGCAACATACAGATATGGGCCTCAGGTGTCCAAGCAACTGGGTAAAACAGGGAACCCCATGCATTTCCGAAAAGGGGACACCCGTGGGAATCCGCAGAGGTATGATATGTCCAAATCGCCCCAGAATTTATTACCCAGACACCCCTGAAAAAAAATGCATTTTCCGCACATTTCGCTCGGCTCACCCATCGAAACACACCCCCAACAACACATGGACTACCGTTCTGCGTTCCCACAGGTGTCCTGATGAAAACGGCACCTCACATGTGTGAGTGCACCTACCTGGCCGCCAAGGGGAAAGCCTAAAACACAAGTAACCCCAAGTCTGTTTTCAGACCGGAATTTGAGATGCTCTGCCGACGGGCACAACATACAGATATGGGCCTCGGGTGTGCAAGCCACCAGGGAAAACAGGGAACCCTATGCATTTCCGAAAAGAGTACACCCGTGGGAATCCGCAGAGGTATGATATGTCCAAATCGCCCCAGAATTTATTACCCAGACACCCCTGAAAAAAAATGCATTTTCCGCACATTTCGCTCGGCTCACCCATCGAAACACACCCCCAACAACACATGGCCTACCGTTCTACGTTCCCACAGGTGTCCCGATGAAAATGGTACCTCACATGTGTGGGTGCACCTACCTGGCCGCAAAGGGGAAAGCCTAAAACACAAGTAACCCCAAGTCTGTTTTCAGACCGGAATTTGAGATGCTCTGCCGACCGGTGCAACATAGAGATATGGGCCTTGGGTGTCCAAGCCACCGGGGAAAACAGGGAACCCCATTCATTTCCGAAAAGAGGACACCTGTGGGAATCCGCAGAGGTATGATATGCCCAAATCGCCCCAGTATGTATTACCCAGACACCCCCGCAAATCCGAAATGTGGGGAAAGAAAAGCATTTTCCACACATTTCGCTCGGCTCACCCATTGAAACATGCCCCCCAACAACACATGGCCTACTGTCCCGCGTTCCCACAGGTATCCCGATGAAAACGGCACCTCACATGTGTGGGTGCAACTACCTGGCCGCTAAGGGAAAAGCCTAAAACAAAAGTAACCCCAAGTCTGTATTCAGACCGGAATTTGAGAAGCTCTGCCGACCGGCACAACATACAGATATGGGCCTCGGGTGTCCAAGCCACCGGGGAAAACAGGGAACCCCATGCATTTCCAAAAAGAGGACACCCGTGGGAATCCGCAGAGGTATGATATGCCCAAATCACCCCAGAATTTATTACCCAGACAATCCCGCAATGTCTGAAATGTGGGGGAAAAAAAGCATTTTCCATACATTTCGCTTGGCTCACCCATCGAAACACGCCCCCAACAACACATGGCCTACTGTTCTGCGTTCCCACATGTGTCCCGATGAAAACGGTACCTCACATGTGTGGGTGCTCCTAGCTGGCCGCCAAGGGGAAAGCCTAAAACACAAGTAACCCCAAGTCTGTTTTCAGACCGGAATTTGAGATGCTCTGCCAACCGGTGCAACATACAGATATGGGCCTCGGGTGTCCAAGCAACTGGGTAAAACAGGGAACCCCATGCATTTCCGAAAAGAGGACACCCGTGGGAATCCGCAGAGGTATGATATGTCCAAATTGCCCCAGAATTTATTACCCAGACACCCCTGAAAAAAATGCATTTTCCGCACATTTCGCTCGGCTCACCCATCGAAACACACCCCCAACAACACATGGCCTACCGTTCTGCGTTCCCACAGGTGTCCTGATGAAAACGGCACCTCACATGTGTGAGTGCACCTACCTGGCCGCCAAGGGGAAAGCCTAAAACACAAGTAACCCCAAGTCTGTTTTCAGACCGGAATTTGAGATGCTCTGCCGACGGGCACAACATACAGATATGGGCCTCGGGTGTGCAAGCCACCAGGGAAAACAGGGAACCCTATGCATTTCCGAAAAGAGTACACCCGTGGGAATCCGCAGAGTTATGATATGCCCAAATCGCCCCAGAATTTATTACCCAGACACCCCTGAAAAAAAATGCATTTTCCGCACATTTCGCTCGGCTCACCCATCGAAACACACCCCCAACAACACATGGCCTACTGTTCTACGTTCCCACAGGTGTCCCGATGAAAACGGTACCTCACATGTGTGGGTGCACCTACCTGGCCGCAAAGGGGAAAGCCTAAAACACAAGTAACCCCAAGTCTGTTTTCAGACCGGAATTTGAGATGCTCTGCCGACCGGTGCAACATAGAGATATGGGCCTTGGGTGTCCAAGCCACCGGGGAAAACAGGGAACCCCATGCATTTCCGAAAAGTGGACACCCGTGGGAATCCGCAGAGGTATGATATGCCCAAATCGCCCCAGAATTTATTACCCAGACAATCCCGCAAAGTCCGAAATGTGGGGAAAGAAAAACATTTTCCACACATTTCGCTCGGCTCACCCATTGAAACATGCCCCCCAACAACACATGGCCTACTGTCCCGCGTTCCCACAGGTATCCCGATGAAAACGGCACCTCACATGTGTGGGTGCAACTACCTGGCCGCTAAGGGAAAAGCCTAAAACAAAAGTAACCCCAAGTCTGTATTCAGACCAGAATTTGAGAAGCTCTGCCGACCGGCACAACATACAGATATGGGCCTCGGGTGTCCAAGCCACTGGGTAAAACAGGGAACCCCATGCATTTCCGAAAAGAGGACACCCATGGGAATCCGCAGAGGTATGATATTTCCAAATCGCCCCAGAATTTATTACCCAGACATCCTTGAAAAAAAAAAAAATCCGCACATTTCGCTCGGCTCACCCATCGAAACACACCCCCAACAACACATGGCCTACTGTTCTGCGTTCCCACAGGTGTCCCGATGAAAACGGCACCTCACATGTGTGAGTGCACCTACCTGGCCGCCAAAGGGGAAAGCCTAAAACACAAGTAACCCCAAGTCTGTTTTCAGACCGGAATTCGAGACGCTCTGCCGACCGGCACAAAATACAGATATGGGCCTCGGGTGTACAAGCAACTAGGTAAAACAGGGAACCCCATGCATTTCCGAAAAGAGGACACCCGTGGGAATCCGCAGAGGTATGATATGCCCAAATTGCCCCAGAATGTATTACCCAGACACCCCTGAAAAAAAATGCATTTTCTGCACATTTCGCTCGGCTCACCCATCGAAACACACCCCCAACAACACATGGCCTACCATTCTACGTTCCCACAGGTGTCCCGATGAAAACGGTACCTCACATGTGTGGGTGCACCTACCTGGCCGCAAAGGGGAAAGCCTAAAACACAAGTAACCCCAAGTCTGTTTTCAGACCGGAATTTGAGATGCTCTGCCGACCGGCGCAACATAGTGATATGGGCCTCGGGTGTCCAAGCCACCGGGGAAAACAGGGAACCCCATTCATTTCCGAAAAGAGGACACCCGTGGGAATCCGCAGAGGTATGATATGCTCAAATCGCCCCAGAATTTATTACCCAGATAATCCCGCAATGTCCGAAATGTGGGTGAAAAAAAGCATTTTCCACGTATTTCGCTTGGCTCACCCATCGAAACACGCCCCCAACAACACATGGCCTACCGTTCTGCGTTCCCACAGGTGTCCCGATGAAAACGGTACCTCACAATTGTGGGTGCTCCTACCTGGCCGCTAAGGGGAAAGCCTAAAACACAAGTAATTCCAAGTCTGTTTTCAGACCGGAATTTGAGATGCTCTGCCAACCGGCGCAACATACAGGTATGGGCCTCGGGTATCCAAGCCACCGGGGAAAACAGGGAACCCCATGCATTTCCGAAAAGAGGACACCCGTGGGAATCCGCAGAGGTATGATATGCCCAAATCGCCGCAGAATTTATTACCCAGACACCCCTGAAAAAAAATGCATTTTCCGCACATTTCGCTCGGCTCACCCATCGAAACACACCCCCAACAACACATGGCCTACCGTTCTACGTTCCCACAGGTGTCCCGATGAAAACGGTACCTCACATGTGTGGGTGCACCTACCTGGCCGCAAAGGGGAAAGCCTAAAACACAAGTAACCCCAAGTCTGTTTTCAGACCGGAATTTGAGATGCTCTGCCGACCGGCGCAACATAGAGATATGGGCCTCGGGTGTCCAAGCCACCAGGGAAAACAGGGAACCCCATTCATTTCCGAAAAGAGGACACCTGTGGGAATCCGCAGAGGTATGATATGCACAAATCGCCCCAGTATGTATTACCCAGAAACCCCCGCAAAGTCCGAAATGTGGGGGAAAAAAGGCATTTTCCGCACATTTCGCTCGGCTCACCCATCGAAACACGCCCCCAACAACACATGGCCTACTGTCCCGTGTTCCCACAGGTGTCCTGATGAAAATGGTACCTCACATGTGTGGGTGCACCTACCTGGCCGCCAAGGGGAAAGCCTAAAACACAAGTAACCCCAAGTCTGTTTTTAGACCGGAATTTGAGATGCTCTGCTGACCGGCACAACATACAGATATGGGCCTCGGGTATCCGAGCCACCGAGGAAAACAGGGAACCCCATGCATTTCCGAAAAGAGGACACCCGTGGGAATCCGCAGAGGTATGATATGCCCAAATCGCCCCAGAATTTATTACCCAGATAATCCCGCAATGTCCGAAATGTGGGGGAAAAAAAGCATTTTCCACGTATTTCGCTTGGCTCACCCATCGAAACACGCCCCCAACAACACATGGCCTACCGTTCTACATTCCCACAGGTGTCCCGATGAAAACGGTACCTCACATGTGTGGCTACTCCTACCTGGCCGCCAAGGGGAAAGCCTAAAACACAAGTAACTCCAAGTCTGTTTTCAGACCGGAATTTGAGATGCTCTGCCAACCGGCGCAACATACAGATATGGGCCTCGTGTGTCCAAGCCACCAGGGAAAACAGGGAACCCCATGCATTTCCGAAAAGTGGACACCCGTGGGAATCCGCAGAGGTATGATATGCCCAAATCGCCCCAGAATTTATTACCCAGACAATCCCGCAAAGTCCGAAATGTGGGGAAAAAAAAGCATTTTCCACACATTTCGCTCGGCTCACCCATCGAAACACAGACCCAACAACACATTGCCTACCGTTCTGCGTTCCCACAGGTGTCCCGATGAAAACGGTACCTCACAATTGTGGGTGCTCCTACCTGGCCGCTGAGGGGAAAGCCTAAAACACAAGTAATTCCAAGTCTGTTTTCAGACCGGAATTTGAGATGCTCTGCCAACCGGCGCAACATACAGGTATGGGCCTCGGGTGTCCAAGCCACCGGGGAAAACAGGGAACCCCATGCATTTCCGAAAAGAGGACACCCGTGGGAATCCGCAGAGGTATGAGGTGTCCAAATCGCCCCAGAATTTATTACCCAGACACCCCTGAAAAAAAATGCATTTTCCGCACATTTCGCTCGGCTCACCCATTGAAACACACCCCCAACAACACATGGCCTACCGTTCTGCATTCCCACAGGTGTCCCGATGAAAACGGCACCTCACATGTGTGAGTGCACCTACCTGGCCGCCAAGGGGAAAGCCTAAAACACAAGTAACCCCAAGTCTGTTTTCAGACCGGAATTTGAGATGCTCTGCCGACCGGCGCAACATAGAGATATGGGCCTCGGGTGTCCAAGTCACCGGGGAAAACAGGGAACCCCATTCATTTCCGAAAAGAGGACACCCATGGGAATCCGCAGAGGTATGATATGCTCAAATCGCCCCAGAATTTATTACCCAGATAATCCCGCAATGTCCGAAATGTGGGGGGAAAAAAGCATTTTCCACGTATTTCGCTTGGCTCACCCATCGAAACACGCCCCCAACAACACATGGCCTACCGTTCTGCGTTCCCACAGGTGTCCCGATGAAAACGGTACCTCACAATTGTGGGTGCTCCTACCTGGCGGCTAAGGGGAAAGCCTAAAACACAAGTAATTCCAAGTCTGTTTTCAGACCGGAATTTGAGATGCTCTGCCAACCGGCGCAACATACAGGTATGGGCCTCGGGTGTCCAAGCCACCGGGGAAAACAGGGAACCCCATGCATTTCCGAAAAGAGGACACCCGTGGGAATCCGCAGAGGTATGATATGCCCAAATCGCCCCAGAATTTATTACCCAGACAATCCCGCAATGTCTGAAATGTGGGGAAAAAAAAGCATTTTCCATACATTTCGCTTGGCTCACCCATCGAAACACGCCCCCAACAACACATGGCCTACTGTTCTGCGTTCCCACATGTGTCCCGATGAAAACGGTACCTCACATGTGTGGGTGCTCCTACCTGGCCGCTAAGGGGAAAGCCTAAAACACAAGTAATTCCAAGTCTGTTTTCAGACCGGAATTTGAGATGCTCTGCCAACCGGCGCAACATACAGATATGGGCCTCGGTTGTCCAAGCAACTGGGTAAAACAGGGAACCCCATGCATTTCCGAAAAGGGGACACCCGTGGGAATCCGCAGAGGTATGATATGTCCAAATCGCCCCAGAATTTATTACCCAGACACCCCTGAAAAAAAATGCATTTTCCGCACATTTTGCTCGGCTCACCCATCGAAACACACCCCCAACAACACATGGCCTACCGTTCTGCGTTCCCACAGGTGTCCTGATGAAAACGGCACCTCACATGTGTGAGTGCACCTACCTGGCCGCCAAGGGGAAAGCCTAAAACACAAGTAACCCCAAGTCTGTTTTCAGACCGGAATTTGAGATGCTCTGCCGACGGGCACAACATACAGATATGGGCCTCGGGTGTGCAAGCCACCAGGGAAAACAGGGAACCCTATGCATTTCCGAAAAGAGTACACCCGTGGGAATCCGCAGAGGTATGATATGTCCAAATAGCCCCAGAATTTATTACCCAGACACCCCTGAAAAAAAATGCATTTTCCGCACATTTCGCTCGGCTCACCCATCGAAACACACCCCCAACAACACATGGCCTACCGTTCTACGTTCCCACAGGTGTCCCGATGAAAACGGTACCTCACATGTGTGGGTGCACCTACCTGGCCGCAAAGGGGAAAGCCTAAAACACAAGTAACCCCAAGTCTGTTTTCAGACCGGAATTTGAGATGCTCTGCCGACCGGTGCAACATAGAGATATGGGCCTTGGGTGTCCAAGCCACCGGGGAAAACAGGGAACCCCATTCATTTCCAAAAAGAGGACACCTGTGGGAATCCGCAGAGGTATGATATGCCCAAATCGCCCCAGTATGTATTACCCAGACACCCCCGCAAAGTCCGAAATGTGGTGGGAAAAAAGGCATTTTCCGCACATTTCGCTCGGCTCACCCATCGAAACATGCCCCCAACAACACATGGCCTACTGTCCCATGTTCCCACAGGTGTCCTGATGAAAATGGTACCTCACATGTGTGGGTGCACCTACCTGGCCGCCAAGGGGACAGCCTAAAACACAAGTAACCCCAAGTCTGTTTTCAGACCGGAATTTGAGATGCTCTGCCAACCGGCGCAACATACAGATATGGGCCTCGGGTGTCCAAGCAACTGGGTAAAACAGGGAACCCCATGCATTTCCGAAAAGAGGACACCCGTGGGAATCCGCAGAGGTATGATATGTCCAAATCGCCCCAGAATTTATTACCCAGACACCCCTGAAAAAAAATGCATTTTCCGCACATTTCGCTCGGCTCACCCATCGAAACACACCCCCAACAACACATGGCCTACCGTTCTGCGTTCCCACAGGTGTCCTGATGAAAACGGCACCTCACATGTGTGAGTGCACCTACCTGGCCGCCAAGGGGAAAGCCTAAAACACAAGTAACCCCAAGTCTGTTTTCAGACCGGAATTTGAGATGCTCTGCCGACGGGCACAACATACAGATATGGGCCTCGGGTGTGCAAGCCACCAGGGAAAACAGGGAACCCTATGCATTTCCGAAAAGAGTACACCCGTGGGAATCCGCAGAGTTATGATATGCCCAAATCGCCCCAGAATTTATTACCCAGACACCCCTGAAAAAAAATGCATTTTCCGCACATTTCGCTCGGCTCACCCATCGAAACACACCCCCAACAACACATGGCCTACTGTTCTACGTTCCCACAGGTGTCCCGATGAAAACGGTACCTCACATGTGTGGGTGCACCTACCTGGCCGCAAAGGGGAAAGCCTAAAACACAAGTAACCCCAAGTCTGTTTTCAGACCGGAATTTGAGATGCTCTGCCGACCGGTGCAACATAGAGATATGGGCCTTGGGTGTCCAAGCCACCGGGGAAAACAGGGAACCCCATTCATTTCCGAAAAGAGGACACCCGTGGGAATCCGCAGAGGTATGATATGCCCAAATCGCCCCAGTATGTATTACCCAGACACCCCCGCAAAGTCCGAAATGTGGTGGGAAAAAAGGCATTTTCCGCACATTTCGCTCGGCTCACCCATCGAAACACGCCCCCAACAACACATGGCCTACTGTCCCGTGTTCCCACAGGTGTCCTGATGAAAATGGTACCTCACATGTGTGGGTGCACCTACCTGGCCGCCAAGGGGACAGCCTAAAACACAAGTAACCCCAAGTCTGTTTTCAGACCGGAATTTGAGATGCTCTGCTGACCGGCACAACATACAGATATGGGCCTCGGGTATCCAAGCCACCGTGGAAAACAGGGAACCCCATGCATTTCCGAAAAGAGGACACCCGTGGGAATCCGCAGAGGTATGATATGCCCAAATCGCCCCAGAATTTATTACCCAGACAATCCCGCCAAGTCCGAAATGTGGGGAAAGAAAAGCATTTTCCACACATTTCGCTCGGCTCACCCATTGAAACATGCCCCCCAACAACACATGGCCTACTGTCCCGCGTTCCCACAGGTATCCCGATGAAAACGGCACCTCACATGTGTGGGTGCAACTACCTGGCCGCTAAGGGAAAAGCCTAAAACAAAAGTAACCCCAAGTCTGTATTCAGACCGGAATTTGAGAAGCTCTGCCGACCGGCACAACATACAGATATGGGCCTCGGGTGTCCAAGCCACTGGGTAAAACAGGGAACCCCATGCATTTCCGAAAAGAGGACACCCATGGGAATCCGCAGAGGTATGATATTTCCAAATCGCCCCAGAATTTATTACCCAGACATCCCTGAAAAAAAAAAAAATCTGCACATTTCGCTCGGCTCACCCATCGAAACACACCCCCAACAACACATGGCCTACTGTTCTGCGTTCCCACAGGTGTCCCGATGAAAACGGCACCTCACATATGTGAGTGCACCTACCTGGCCGCCAAAGGGGAAAGCCTAAAACACAAGTAACCCCAAGTCTGTTTTCAGACCGGAATTCGAGACGCTCTGCCGACCGGCACAACATACAGATATGGGCCTCGGGTGTACAAGCAACTAGGTAAAACAGGGAACCCCATGCATTTCCGAAAAGAGGACACCCGTGGGAATCCGCAGAGGTATGATATGCCCAAATTGCCCCAGAATGTATTACCCAGACACCCCTGAAAAAAAATGCATTTTCTGCACATTTCGCTCGGCTCACCCATCGAAACACACCCCCAACAACACATGGCCTACCGTTCTACGTTCCCACAGGTGTCCCGATGAAAACGTTACCTCACATGTGTGGGTGCACCTACCTGGCCGCAAAGGGGAAAGCCTAAAACACAAGTAACCCCAAGTCTGTTTTCAGACCGGAATTTGAGATGCTCTGCCGACCGGCGCAACATAGAGATATGGGCCTCGGGTGTCCAAGCCACCGGGGAAAACAGGGAACCCCATTCATTTCCGAAAAGAGGACACCCGTGGGAATCCGCAGAGGTATGATATGCTCAAATCGCCCCAGAATTTATTACCCAGATAATCCCGCAATGTCCGAAATGTGGGGGAAAAAAAGCATTTTCCACGTATTTCGCTTGGCTCACCCATCGAAACACGCCCCCAACAACACATGGCCTACCGTTCTGCGTTCCCACATGTGTCCCGATGAAAACGGTACCTCACATGTGTGGGTGCTCCTACCTGGCCGCCAAGGGGAAAGCCTAAAACACAAGTAACCCCAAGTCTGTTTTCAGACCGGAATTTGAGATGCTCTGCCAACCGGCGCAACATACAGATATGGGCCTCGGGTGTCCAAGCAACTGGGTAAAACAGGGAACCCCATGCATTTCCGAAAAGAGGACACCCGTGGGAATCCGCAGAGGTATGATATGTCCAAATCGCCCCAGAATTTATTACCCAGACACCCCTGAATAAAAATGCATTTTCCGCACATTTCGCTCGGCTCACCCATCGAAACACACCCCCAACAACACATGGCCTACCGTTCTGCGTTCCCACAGGTGTCCTGATGAAAACGGCACCTCACATGTGTGAGTGCACCTACCTGGCTGCCAAGGGGAAAGCCTAAAACACAAGTAACACCAAGTCTGTTTTCAGACCGGAATTTGAGATGCTCTGCCGACGGGCACAACATACAGATATGGGCCTCGGGTGTGCAAGCCACCAGGGAAAACAGGGAACCCTATGCATTTCAGAAAAGAGTACACCCGTGGGAATCCGCAGAGTTATGATATGCCCAAATCGCCCCAGAATTTATTACCCAGACACCCCTGAAAAAAAATGCATTTTCCGCACATTTCGCTCGGCTCACCCATCGAAACACACCCCCAACAACACATGGCCTACCGTTCTACGTTCCCACAGGTGTCCCGATGAAAACGGTACCTCACATGTGTGGGTGCACCTACCTGGCCGCAAAGGGGAAAGCCTAAAACACAAGTAACCCCAAGTCTGTTTTCAGACCGGAATTTGAGATGCTCTGCCGACCGGTGCAACATAGAGATATGGGCCTTGGGTGTCCAAGCCACCGGGGAAAACAGGGAACCCCATTCATTTCCGAAAAGAGGACACCCGTGGGAATCCGCAGAGGTATGATATGCCCAAATCGCCCCAGTATGTATTACCCAGATACCCCCGCAAAGTCCGAAATGTGGTGGGAAAAAAGGCATTTTCCGCACATTTTGCTCGGCTCACCCATCGAAACACGCCCCCAACAACACATGGCCTACTGTCCCGTGTTCCCACAGGTGTCCTGATGAAAATGGTACCTCACATGTGTGGGTGCACCTACCTGGCCGCCAAGGGGACAGCCTAAAACACAAGTAACCCCAAGTCTGTTTTCAGACCGGAATTTGAGATGCTCTGCTGACCGGCACAACATACAGATATGGGCCTCGGGTATCCAAGCCACCGGGGAAAACAGGGAACCCCATGCATTTCCGAAAAGAGGACACCCGTGGGAATCCGCAGAGGTATGATATGCCCAAATCGCCCCAGAATTTATTACCCAGACAATCCCGCAATGTCCGAAATGTGGGGAAAAAAAAGCATTTTCCACATATTTTGCATGGCTCAACCATCGAAACACGCGCCCAACAACACATGGCCTACTGTCCCGCGTTCCCACAGGTGTCCCGATGAAAACGGTACCTCACATGTGTGGGTGCAACTACCTGGCCGCTAAGGGAAAAGCCTAAAACACAAGTAACCCCAAGTCTGTTTTCAGACCGGAATTTGAGATGCTCTGCCAAACGGCGCAACATACAGATATGGGCCTCGGGTGTCCAAGCCACCGGGGAAAACAGGGAACCCCATGCATTTCCGAAAAGAGGACACCCGTGGGAATCCGCAGATGTATGATATGCCCAAATCGCCCCAGATTTTATTACCCAGACAATCCCGCAAAGTCCGAAATGTGGGGAAAGAAAAGCATTTTCCACACATTTCGCTCGGCTCACCCATTGAAACATGCCCCCCAACAACACATGGCCTACTGTCCTGCGTTCCCACAGGTATCCCGATGAAAACGGCACCTCACATGTGTGGGTGCAACTACCTGGCCGCTAAGGGAAAAGCCTAAAACAAAAGTAACCCCAAGTCTGTATTCAGACCGGAATTTGAGAAGCTCTGCCGACCGGCACAACATACAGATATGGGCCTCGGGTGTCCAAGCCACTGGGTAAAACAGGGAACCCCATGCATTTCCGAAAAGAGGACACCCATGGGAATCCGCAGAGGTATGATATTTCCAAATCGCCCCAGAATTTATTACCCAGACCTCCCTGAAAAAAAAAAAAAATTCTGCACATTTCGCTCGGCTCACCCATCGAAACACACCCCCAACAACACATGGCCTACTGTTCTGCATTCCCACAGGTGTCCCGATGAAAACGACACCTCACATGTGTGAGTGCACCTACCTGGCCGCCAAAGGGGAAAGCCTAAAACACAAGTAACTCCAAGTCTGTTTTCAGACCGGAATTCGAGACGCTCTGCCGACCGGCACAACATACAGATATTGGCCTCGGGTGTCCAAGCAACTAGGTAAAACAGGGAACCCCATGAATTTCCAAAAAGAGGACACCCGTGGGAATCCGCAGAGGTATGATATGTCCAAATCGCCCCAGAATTTATTACCCAGATTCCCCTGAAAAAAAATGCATTTTCTGCACATTTCGCTCGGCTCACCCATCGAAACACACCCCCAACAACACATGGCCTACCGTTCTGCGTTCCCACAGGTGTCCCGATGAAAACGGCACCTCACATGTGTGAGTGCACCTACCTGGCCGCCAAGGGGAAAGCCTAAAACACAAGTAACCCCAAGTCTGTTTTCAGACCGGAATTTGAGATGCTCTGCCGATCGGCACAACATACAGATATGGGCCTCGGGTGTCCAAGCCACCAGGGAAAACAGGGAACCCTATGCATTTCCGAAAAGAGGACACCCGTGGGAATCCGCAGAGTTATGATATGCCCAAATCGCCCCAGAATTTATTACCCAGACACCCCTGAATAAAAATGCATTTTCCGCACATTTCGCTCGGCTCACCCATCGAAACACACCCCCAACAACACATGGCCTACCGTTCTACGTTCCCACAGGTGTCCCGATGAAAACGGTACCTCACATGTGTGGGTGCACCTACCTGGCCGCAAAGGGGAAAGCCTAAAACACAAGTAACCCCAAGTCTGTTTTCAGACCGGAATTTGAGATGCTCTTCCGACCGGCGCAACATAGAGATATGGGCCTTGGGTGTCCAAGCCACCGGGGTAAACAGGGAACCCCATGCATTTCCGAAAAGAGGACACCCGTGGGAATCCGCAGAGGTATGATATGCCCAAATCGCCCCAGATTTTATTACCCAGACAATCCCACAAAGTCCGAAATGTGGGAAAAAAAAACATTTTCCACACATTTCGCTCGGCTCACCCATCGAAACACCCCCCCAAAAACACATGGCCTACCGTCCCGCGTTCCCACAGGTGTCCCGATAAAAACGGTACCTCACATGTGTGGGTGCACCTACCTGGCCGCTAAGGGGAAAGCCTAAAACACAAGTAACCCCAAGTCTGTTTTCAGACCGGAATTTGAGAAGCTCTGCCGACCAGCACAACATACAGATATGGGCCTTGGGTGTCCAAGCCACCAGGGAAAACAGGGAACCCCATGCATGTCTGAAAAGAGCACACCCGTGAGAATCCGCAGAGGTATGATATGCCCAAATCGCCCCAGAATGTATTACCCAGACACCCCCGCAAAGTCCGAAATGTGGGGAGAGAAATGCATTTTCCGCACATTTCGCTAAGCTCACCCATCGAAACACGCCCCCAACAACACATGGCCTACTGTCCCGTGTTCCCACAGGTGTCCTGATGAAAATGGTACCTCACATGTGTGGGTGCACCTACCTGGCCGCCAAGGGGAAAGCCTAAAACACAAGTAACCCCAAGTCTGTTTTCAGACCGGAATTTGAGATGCTCTGCTGACCGGCACAACATACAGATATGGGCCTCGGATATCCAAGCCACCGGGGAAAACAGGGAACCCCATGCATTTCCGAAAAGAGGACACCCGTGGGAATCCGCAGAGGTATGATATGCCCAAATCGCCCCAGAATTTATTACCCAGACAATCCCGCAATGTAAGAAATGTGGGGAAAAAAAGCATTTTCAATACATTTCGCTTGGCTCACCCATCGAAACACGCCCCCAACAACACATGGCCTACCGTTCTGCGTTCCCACAGGTGTCCCGATGAAAACGGTACCTCACATGTGTGGGTGATCCTACCTGGCCGCCAAGGGGAAAGTCTAAAACACAAGTAACTCCAAGTCTGTTTTCAGACCGGAATTTGAGATGCTTTGCCAACCGGCGCAACATACAGGTATGGGCCTCGGGTGTCCAAGCCACCGGGGAAAACAGGCAACCCCATGCATTTCTGAAAAGAGGACAGCCGTGGGAATCCGCAGAGGTATGATATGCCCAAATCGCCCCAGAATTTATTACCCAGACAATCCCGCAAAGTCCGAAATGTGGGGAAAAAAAAGCATGTTCCACACATTTCGCTTGGCTCACCCATCGAAACACGCCCCCAACAACACATGGCCTACCGTTCTGCGTTCCCACAGGTGTCCCGATGAAAATGGTACCTCACATGTGTGGGTGCTCCTACGTGGCCGCCAAGGGGAAAGCCTAAAACACAAGTAACCCCAAGTCTGTTTTCAGACCGGAATTTGAGATGCTCTGCCAACCGGCGCAACATACAGATATGGGCCTTGGGTGTCCAAGCCAGCAGGGAAAACAGGGAACCCCATGCATTTCCGAAAAGAGGACACCCGCGGGAATCCGCAGAGGTATGATATGTCCAAATCGCCCCAGAATGTATTACCCAGACAATCCCGCAAAGTCCGAAATGTGGGGAAAAAAAAGCATTTTCTACATATTTCGCTCGGCTCACCCATCGAAACACGCCCCCAACAACACATGACCTACTGTCCCGCGTTCCCACAGGTGTCCCGATGAAAACGGTACCTCACATGTGTGGGTGCAACTACCTGGCCGCTAAGGGAAAAGCCTAAAACACAAGTAACCCCAAGTCTGTTTTCAGACCGGAATTTGAGATGCTCTGCCAACCGGCGCAACATACAGATATGGGCCTCGGGTGTCCAAGCCACTGGGGAAAACAGGGAACCCCATGCATTTCCGAAAAGAGGACACCCGTGGGAATCCGCAGAGGTATGATATGCCCAAATTGCCCCAGAATGTATTACCCAGACAATCCCACAAAGTCCGAAATGTGGGAAAAAAAAACATTTTCCACACATTTCGCTCGGCTCACCCATCGAAACACCCCCCCAAAAACACATGGCCTACCGTCCTGCGTTCCCACAGGTATCCCAATGAAAACGGTACCTCACATGTGTGGGTGCACCTACCTGTCCGCTAAGGAGAAAGCCTAAAACACAAGTAACCCCAAGTCTGTTTTCAGACCGGAATTTGAGAAGCTCTGCCGACCAGCACAACATACAGATATGGGCCTTGGGTGTCCAAGCCACCAAGGAAAATAGGGAACCCCATGCATTTCTGAAAAGAGCACACCCGTGAGAATCCGCAGAGGTATGATATGCCCAAATCGCCCAAGAATGTATTACCCAGACACCCCCGCAAAGTCCGAAATGTGGGGGGAAAAAAGCATTTTCCATACATTTCGCTTGGCTCACCCATCGAAACACGCCCCCAACAACACATGGCCTACTGTCCCGTGTTCCCACAGGTGTCCTGATGAAAATGGTACCTCACATGTGTGGGTGCACCTACCTGGCCGCCAAGGGGAAAGCCTAAAACACAAGTAACCCCAAGTCTGTTTTCAGACCGGAATTTGAGATGCTCTGCTGACCGGCACAACATACAGATATGGGCCTCGGGTATCCAAGCCACCGGGGAAAACAGGAAACCCCATGCATTTCCGAAAAAAGGACACCCGTGGGAATCCGCAGAGGTATGATATGCCCAAATCGCCCCATAATTTATTACTCAGACAATCCTGCAATGTCCGAAATGTGGGGAAAAAAAAGCATTTTCCATACATTTAGCTTGGCTCACCCATCGAAACACGCCCCCAAAAACACATGGCCTACCGTTCTACGTTCCCACAGGTGTCCCTATGAAAACGGTACCTCACATGTGTGGGTGCTCCTACCTGGCCGCCAAGGGGAAAGCCTAAAACACAAGTAACTCCAAGTCTGTTTTCAGACCGGAATTTGAGATGCTTTGCCAACCAGCGCAACATACAGGTATGGGCCTCAGGTGTCCAAGCCACCAGGGAAAACAGGCAACCCCATGCATTTCCGAACAGAGGACACCCATGGGAATCCGCAGAGGTATGATATGCCCAAATCGCCCCAGAATTTATTACCCAGACAATCCCGCAAAGTCCGAAATGTGGGAAAAAAAAAGCATTTTCCACACATTTCGATTGGCTCACCCATTGAAACACGCCCCCAACAACACATGGCCTACCGTTCTGCGTTCCCACAGGTGTCCCGATGAAAACGGTACCTCACATGTGTGGGTGCTCCTACCTTGCCGCCAAGGGGAAAGCCTAAAACACAAGTAACTCCAAGTCTGTTTTCAGACCGGAATTTGAGATGCTCTGCCAACCGGCGCAACATACAGATATGGGCTTCGGGTGTCCAAGCCACCGGGGAAAACAGGGAACCCCATGCATTTCCAAAAAGAGGACACCCGTGGGAATCCACAGAGGTATGATATGCCCAAATCGCCCCAGAATTTATTACCCAGACAATCCCGCAAAGTCCGAAATGTGGGGAAAAAAAAGCATAAAAAAAGCATTTTCCACACATTTCGCTTGGCTCACCCATCGAAACACGCCCCCAACAACACATGGCCTACCGTTCTGCGTTCCCACAGGTGTCCCGATGAAAATGGTACCTCACATGTGTGGGTGCTCCTACCTGGCCGCCAAGGGGAAAGCCTAAAACACAAGTAACCCCAAGTCTGTTTTCAGACCGGAATTTGAGATGCTCTGCCAACCGGCGCAACATACAGATATGGGCCTCGGGTGTCCAAGCCAGCAGGAAAAACAGGGAACCCCATGCATTTCCGAAAAGAGGACACCCGTGGGAATCCGCAGAGGTATGATATGTCCAAATCGCCCCAGAATTTATTACCCAGACAATCCCGCAAAGTCCGAAATGTGGGGAAAAAAAAGCATTTTCCACACATTTCGCTCGGCTCACCCATTGAAACACGCCCCCAACAACACATGACCTACTGTCCCGCGTTCCCACAGGTGTCCCGATGAAAACGGTACCTCACATGTGTGGGTGCAACTACCTGGCCGCTAAGGGAAAAGCCTAAAACACAAGTAACCCCAAGTCTGTTTTCAGACCGGAATTTGAGATGCTCTGCCAACCGGCGCAACATACAGATATGGGCCTCGGGTGTCCAAGCCACCGGGGAAAACAGGGAACCCCATGCATTTCCGAAAAGAGGACACCCGTGGGAATCCGCAGAGGTATGATATGCCCAAATCGCCCCAGAATGTATTACCCAGACAATCCCGCAAAGTCCGAAATGTGGGGAAAAAAAAGGATTTTCCACACATTTCGCTCGTCTCACCCATCGAAAAACGCCCCCAACAACACATGGCCTACTGTCCCGCGTTCCCACAGGTGTCCCGATGAAAACGGTACCTCACATGTGTGGGTGCAACTACCTGGCCGCTAAGGGAAAAGCCTAAAACACAAGTAACCCCAAGTCTGTTTTCAGACCGGAATTTGAGATGCTCTGCCAACCGGCGCAACATACAGATATGGGCCTCGGGTGTCCAAGCCACTGGGGAAAACAGGGAACCCCATGCATTTCCGAAAAGAGGACACCCGTGGGAATCCGCAGAGGTATGATATGCCCAAATTGCCCCAGAATGTATTACCCAGACAATCCCACAAAGTCCGAAATGTGGGAAAAAAAAACATTTTCCACACATTTCGCTCGGCTCACCCATCGAAACACCCCCCCAAAAACACATGGCCTACCGTCCTGCGTTCCCACAGGTATCCCAATGAAAACGGTACCTCACATGTGTGGGTGCACCTACCTGTCTGCTAAGGGGAAAGCCTAAAACACAAGTAACCCCAAGTCTGTTTTCAGACCGGAATTTGAGAAGCTCTGCCGACCAGCACAACATACAGATATGGGCCTTGGGTGTCCAAGCCACCAAGGAAAATAGGGAACCCCATGCATTTCTGAAAAGAGCACACCCGTCAGAATCCGCAGAGGTATGATATGCCCAAATCGCCCAAGAATGTATTACCCAGACACCCCCGCAAAGTCCGAAATGTGGGGGGAAAAAAGCATTTTCCATACATTTCGCTTGGCTCACCCATCGAAACACGCCCCCAACAACACATGGCCTACTGTCCCGTGTTCCCACAGGTGTCCTGATGAAAATGGTACCTCACATGTGTGGGTGCACCTACCTGGCCGCCAAGGGGAAAGCCTAAAACACAAGTAACCCCAAGTCTGTTTTCAGACCGGAATTTGAGATGCTCTGCTGACCGGCACAACATACAGATATGGGCCTCGGGTATCCAAGCCACCGGGGAAAACAGGGAACCCCATGCATTTCCGAAAAAAGGACACCCGTGGGAATCCGCAGAGGTATGATATGCCCAAATCGCCCCATAATTTATTACTCAGACAATCCTGCAATGTCCGAAATGTGGGGAAAAAAAGCATTTTCCATACATTTAGCTTGGCTCACCCATCGAAACACGCCCCCAACAACACATGGCCTACCGTTCTGCGTTCCCACAGGTGTCCCGATGAAAACGGTACCTCACATGTGTGGGTGCTCCTACCTGGCCGCCAAGGGGAAAGCCTAAAACACAAGTAACTCCAAGTCTGTTTTCAGACCGGAATTTGAGATGCTTTGCCAACCAGCGCAACATACAGGTATGGGCCTCAGGTGTCCAAGCCACCAGGGAAAACAGGCAACCCCATGCATTTCCGAACAGAGGAAACCCATGGGAATCCGCAGAGGTATGATATGCCCAAATCGCCCCAGAATTTATTACCCAGCCAATCCCGCAAAGTCCGAAATGTGGGAAAAAAAAAGCATTTTCCACACATTTCGATTGGCTCACCCATCGAAACACGCCCCCAACAACACATGGCCTACCGTTCTGCGTTCCCACAGGTGTCCCGATGAAAACGGTACCTCACATGTATGGGTGCTCCTACCTTGCCGCCAAGGGGAAAGCCTAAAACACATATAACCCCAAGTCTTTTTTCAGACCGGAATTTGAGATGCTCTGCCAACCGGCGCAACATACAGATATGGGCTTCGGGTGTCCAAGCCACCGGGGAAAACAGGGAACCCCATGCATTTCCAAAAAGAGGACACCCGTGGGAATCCACAGAGGTATGATATGCCCAAATCGCCCCAGAATTTATTACCCAGACAATCCCGCAAAGTCCGAAATGTGGGGAAAAAAAAGCATAAAAAAAGCATTTTCCACACATTTCGCTTGGCTCACCCATCGAAACACGCCCCCAACAACACATGGCCTACCGTTCTGCGTTCCCACAGGTGTCCCGATGAAAATGGTACCTCACATGTGTGGGTGCTCCTACCTGGCCGCCAAGGGGAAAGCCTAAAACACAAATAACCCCAAGTCTGTTTTCAGACCGGAATTTGAGATGCTCTGCCAACCGGCGCAACATACAGATATGGGCCTCGGGTGTCCAAGCCAGCAGGGAAAACAGGGAACCCCATGCATTTCCGAAAAGAGGACACCCGTGGGAATCCGCAGAGGTATGATATGTCCAAATCGCCCCAGAATTTATTACCCAGACAATCCCGCAAATTCCGAAATGTGGGGAAAAAAAAGCATTTTCCACACATTTCGCTCGGCTCACCCATTGAAACACGCCCCCAACAACACATGACCTACTGTCCCGCGTTCCCACAGGGGTCCCGATGAAAACGGTACCTCACATGTGTGGGTGCAACTACCTGGCCGCTAAGGGAAAAGCCTAAAACACAAGTAACCCCAAGTCTGTTTTCAGACCGGAATTTGAGATGCTCTGCCAACCGGCGCAACATACAGATATGGGCCTCGGGTGTCCAAGCCACCGGGGAAAACAGGGAACCCCATGCATTTCCGAAAAGAGGACACCCGTGGGAATCCGCAGAGGTATGATATGCCCAAATTGCCCCAGAATGTATTACCCAGACAATCCCACAAAGTCCGAAATGTGGGAAAAAAAAACATTTTCCACACATTTCGCTCGGCTCACCCATCGAAACACCCCCCCAAAAACACATGGCCTACCGTCCTGCGTTCCCACAGGTATCCCAATGAAAACGGTACCTCACATGTGTGGGTGCACCTACCTGTCCGCTAAGGGGAAAGCCTAAAACACAAGTAACCCCAAGTCTGTTTTCAGACCGGAATTTGAGAAGCTCTGCCGACCAGTACAACATACAGATATGGGCCTTGGGTGTCCAAGCCACCAGGGAAAATAGGGAACCCCATGCATTTCTGAAAAGAGCACACCCGTGAGAATCCGCAGAGGTATGATATGCCCAAATCGCCCCAGAATGTATTACCCAGACACCCCCGCAAAGTCCGAAATGTGGGGGGAAAAAAGCATTTTCCATACATTTCGCTTGGCTCACCCATCGAAACACGCCCCCAACAACACATGGCCTACTGTCCCGTGTTCCCACAGGTGTCCTGATGAAAATGGTACCTCACATGTGTGGGTGCACCTACCTGGCCGCCAAGGGGAAAGCCTAAAACACAAGTAACCCCAAGTCTGTTTTCAGACCGGAATTTGAGATGCTCTGCTGACCGGCACAACATACACATATGGGCCTCGGGTATCCAAGCCACCGGGGAAAACAGGGAACCCCATGCATTTCCGAAAAAAGGACACCCGTGGGAATCCGCAGAGGTATGATATGCCCAAATCGCCCCATAATTTATTACTCAGACAATCCTGCAATGTCCGAAATGTGGGGAAAAAAAAGCATTTTCCATACATTTAGCTTGGCTCACCCATCGAAACATGCCCCCAACAACACATGGCCTACCGTTCTGCGTTCCCACAGTTGTCCCGATGAAAACGGTACCTCACATGTGTGGGTGCTCCTATCTGGCCGCCAAGGGGAAAGCCTAAAACACAAGTAACTCCAAGTCTGTTTTCAGACCGGAATTTGAGATGCTTTGCCAACCGGCGCAACATACAGGTATGGGCCTCAGGTGTCCAAGCCACCAGGGAAAACAGGCAACCCCATGCATTTCCGAACAGAGGACACCCATGGGAATCCGCAGAGGTATGATATGCCCAAATCGCCCCAGAATGTATTACCCAGACAATCCCGCAAAGTCCGAAATGTGGGAAAAAAAAAGCATTTTACACACATTTCGATTGGCTCACCCATCGAAACACGCCCCCAACAACACATGGCCTACCGTTCTGCGTTCCCACAAGTGTCCCGATGAAAACGGTACCTCACATGTGTGGGTGCTCCTACCTTGCCGCCAAGGGGAAAGCCTAAAACACAAATAACCCCAAGTCTGTTTTCAGACCGGAATTTGAGATGCTCTGCCAACCGGCGCAACATACAGATATGGGCCTCGGGTGTCCAAGCCACCAGGGAAAACAGGGAACCCCATGCATTTCCGAAAAGAGGACACCCGTGGGAATCCGCAGAGGTATGATATGTCCAAATCGCCCCAGAATTTATTACCCAGACAATCCGGCAAAGTCCGAAATGTGGAGAAAAAAAAGCATTTTCCACACATTTCGCTCTGCTCACCCATCGAAACACACCCCCAACAACACATGGCCTACTGTCCCGCGTTCCCACAGGTGTCCCGATGAAAACGGTACCTCACATGTGTGTGTGCAACTACCTGGCCGCTAAGGGAAAAGCCTAAAACACAAGTAACTCCAAGTCTGTTTTCAGACCGGAATTTGAGATGCTCTGCCAACCGGCGCAAAATACAGATATGGGCCTCGGGTGTCCAAGCCAGCAGGGAAAACAGGGAACCCCATGCATTTCTGAAAAGAGGACACCCGTGGGAATCCGCAGAGGTATGATATGTCCAAATCGCCCCAGAATTTATTACCCAGACAATCCCGCAAAGTCCGAAATGTGGGGAAAAAAAAGCATTATCCACACATTTCGCTCGGCTCACCCATCGAAACACGCCCCCAACAACACATGACCTACTGTCCCGCGTTCCCACAGGTGTCCCGATGAAAACGGTACCTCACATGTGTGGGTGCAACTACCTGGCCGCTAAGGGAAAAGCCTAAAACACAAGTAACCCCAAGTCTGTTTTCAGACCGGAATTTGAGATGCTCTGCCAACCGGCGCAACATACAGATATGGGCCTCGGGTGTCCAAGCCACCGGGGAAAACAGGGAACCCCATGCATTTCCGAAAAGAGGACACCCGTGGGAATCCGCAGAGGTATGATATGCCCAAATCGCCCCAGAATTTATTACCCAGACAATCCCGCAAAGTCCGAAATGTGGGGAAAAAAAAGGATTTTCCACACATTTCGCTCGTCTCACCCATCGAAACACGCCCCCAACAAAACATGGCCTACTGTCCCGCGTTCCCACAGGTGTCCCGATGAAAACGGTACCTCACATGTGTGGGTGCTCCTACCTGGCCGCCAAGGGGAAAAGCCTAAAACACAAGTAACCCCAAGTCTGTTTTCAGACCGGAATTTGAGATGCTCTGCCAACCGGCGCAACATACAGATATGGGCCTCGGGTGTCCAAGCCACCGGGGAAAACAGGGAACCCCATGCATTTCCGAAAAGAGGACACCCGTGGGAATCCGCAGAGGTATGATATGCCCAAATTGCCCCAGAATGTATTACCCAGACAATCCCACAAAGTCCGAAATGTGGGAAAAAAAAACATTTTCCACACATTTCGCTCGGCTCACCCATCGAAACACCCCCCCAAAAACACATGGCCTACCGTCCTGCGTTCCCACAGGTATCCCAATGAAAACGGTACCTCACATGTGTGGGTGCACCTACCTGTCCGCTAAGGGGAAAGCCTAAAACACAAGTAACCCTAAGTCTGTTTTTAGACCGGAATTTGAGAAGCTCTGCCGACCAGCACAACATACAGATATGGGCCTTGGGTGTCCAAGCCACCAGGGAAAATAGGGAACCCCATGCATTTCTGAAAAGAGCACACCCGTGAGAATCCGCAGAGGTATGATATGCCCAAATCGCCCCAGGATGTATTACCCAGACACCCCCGCAAAGTCCGAAATGTGGGGGGAAAAAAGCATTTTCCATACATTTCGCTTGGCTCACCCATCGAAACACGCCCCCAACAACACATGGCCTACTGTCCCGTGTTCCCACAGGTGTCCTGATGAAAATGGTACCTCACATGTGTGGGTGCACCTACCTGGCCGCCAAGGGGAAAGCCTAAAACACAAGTAACCCCAAGTCTGTTTTCAGACCGGAATTTGAGATGCTCTGCTGACCGGCACAACATACAGATATGGGCCTCGGGTATCCAAGCCACCGGGGAAAACAGGGAACCCCATGCATTTCCGAAAAAAGGACACCCGTGGGAATCCGCAGAGGTATGATATGCCCAAATCGCCCCATAATTTATTACTCAGACAATCCTGCAATGTCCGAAATGTGGGGAAAAAAAAGCATTTTCCATACATTTAGCTTGGCTCACCCATCGAAACACGCCCCCAACAACACATGGCCTACCGTTCTGCGTTCCCACAGGTGTCCCGATGAAAACGGTACCTCACATGTGTGGGTGCTCCTACCTGGCCGCCAAGGGGAAAGCCTAAAACACAAGTAACTCCAAGTCTGTTTTCAGACCGGAATTTGAGATGCTTTGCCAACCGGCGCAACATACAGGTATGGGCCTCAGGTGTCCAAGCCACCAGGGAAAACAGGCAACCCCATGCATTTCCGAACAGAGGACACCCATGGGAATCCGCAGAGGTATGATATGCCCAAATCCCCCCAGAATTTATTACCCAGACAATCCCGCAAAGTCCGAAATGTGGGAAAAAAAAAGCATTTTCCACACATTTCGATTGGCTCACCCATCGAAACATGCCCCCAACAACACATGGCCTACCGTTCTGCGTTCCCACAGGTGTCCCGATGAAAACGGTACCTCACATGTGTGGGTGCTCCTACCTTGCCGCCAAGGGGAAAGCCTAAAACACAAATAACCCCAAGTCTGTTTTCAGACCGGAATTTGAGATGCTCTGCCAACCGGCGCAACATACAGATATGGGCCTCGGGTGTCCAAGCCACCAGGGAAAACAGGGAACCCCATGCATTTCCGAAAAGAGGACACCCGTGGGAATCCGCAGAGGTATGATATGTCCAAATCGCCCCAGAATTTATTACCCAGACAATCCCGCAAAGTCCGAAATGTGGAGAAAAAAAAGCATTTTCCACACATTTCGCTCTGCTCACCCATCGAAACACGCCCCCAACAACACATGGCCTACTGTCCCGCGTTCCCACAGGTGTCCCGATGAAAACGGTACCTCACATGTGTGTGTGCAACTACCTGGCCGCTAAGGGAAAAGCCTAAAACACAAGTAACTCCAAGTCTGTTTTCAGACCGGAATTTGAGATGCTCTGCCAACCGGCGCAACATACAGATATGGGCCTCGGGTGTCCAAGCCACCGGGGAAAACAGGGAACCCCATGCATTTCCGAAAAGAGGACACCCGTGGGAATCCACAGAGGTATGATATGCCCAAATCGCCCCAGAATTTATTACCCAGACAATCCCGCAAAGTCCGAAATGTGGGGAAAAAAAAGCATAAAAAAAGCATTTTCCACACATTTCGCTCGGCTCACCCATCGAAACACGCCCCCAACAACACATGGCCTACTGTCCCGCGTTCCCACAGGTGTCCCGATGAAAACGGTACCTCACATGTGTGGGTGCAAATACCTGGCCGCTAAGGGAAAAGCCTAAAACACAAGTAACCCCAAGTCTGTTTTCAGACCGGAATTTGAGAAGCTCTGCCGACTGGCACAACATACAGATATGGGCCTCTGGTGTCCAAGCCACTGGGTAAAACAGGGAACCCCATGCATTTCCGAAAAGAGGACACCCATGGGAATCCGCAGAGGTATGATATGTCCAAATCGCCCCAGAATTTATTACCGAGACATCCCTGAAAAAAAAAAAATATTCCGCACATTTCGCTCGGCTCACCCATCGAAACACACCCCTAACAACACATGGCCTACCGTTCTGCATTCCCACAGGTGTCCTGATGAAAACGGTACCTCACATGTGTGAGTGCACCTACCAGGCCGCCAAGGGGAAAGCCTAAAACACAAGTAACCCCAAGTCTGTTTTCAGACCGGAATTTGAGACACTCTGCCGACCGGCACAACATACAGATATGGGCCTCGGGTGTCCAAGCCACTGGGTAAAACAGGGAACCCCATGCATTTCCGAAAAGAGGACACCCGTGGGAATCGGCAGAGGTATGATATGTCCAAATCGCCCCAGAATTTATTACCCAGACACCCCTGAAAAAAAAAAAAAAATTCTGCACATTTCGCTCGGCTCACCCATCGAAACACACCCCCAACAACACATGGCCTACCGTTCTGCATTCCCACATGTGTCCTGATGAAAACGGCACCTCCCATGTGTGAGTGCACCTACCTGGCCGCCAAAGGGGAAAGCCTAAAACACAAGTAACCCCAAGTCTGTTTTCAGACCGGAATTTGAGACGCTCTGCCGACCGGCACAACATACAGATATGGGCCTCGGGTGTCCAAGCAACTGGGTAAAACAGGGAACCCCATGCATTTCTGAAAAGAGGACACCCGTGGCAATCCGCAGAGGTATGATATGCCCAAATCGCCCCAGAATGTATTACCCAGACAATACCGCAAAGTCCGAAATGTGGGGGGGGAAAAGCATTTTCCACACATTTCGCTCGGCTCACCCATCGAAACACGCCCCCATCAACACATGGCCTACTGTCCCGCGTTCCCACAGGTGTCCCGATGAAAACGGTACCTCGCATGTGTGGGTGCAACTACCTGGCCGCTAAGGGAAAAGCCTAAAACACAAGTAACCCCAAGTCTGTTTTCAGACCGAAATTTGAGAAGCTCTGCCGACCGGCACAACATACAGATATGGGTCTCGGGTGTCCAAGCCACTGGGTAAAACAGGGAACCCCATGCATTTCCGAAAAAAGGACACCCATGGGAATCCACAGAGGTATGATATGTCCAAATCGCCCCAGAATTTATTACCCAGACACCCCTGAAAAAAAAAACATTTCCGCACATTTCGCTCGGCTCACCCATCGAAACACACCCCCAAAAACACATGGCCTACCGTTCTGCGTTCCCACAGGTGTCCCGATGAAAACGGTACCTCACATGTGTGAGTGCACCTACCAGGCCGCCAAGGGGAAAGCCTAAAACACAAGTAACCCCAAGTCTGTTTTCAGACCGGAATTTGAGACGCTCTGCCGACCGGCACAACATACAGATATGTGCCTCGGGTGTCCAAGCCACTGGAGAAAACAGGGAACCCCATCTATTTCCAGAAACAGGACCCCCGTGGGAATCTGCAGAGGTATGATATGCCCAAATCGCCCCAGAATTTATTACCCAGACACCCCTGCAAAGTCCGAAATGTGGGGAAAAAAACACATTTTACACACATTTTGCTCGGCTCACCCATTGAAACACACCCCCAACAACACATGGCCTACCGTTTTGCATTCCCACAGGTGTCCGGTGGAAAATGGTACCTCACATATGTGAGTGCAGCTACCTGGCCACCAAGGGGAAAGCCTAAAACACAAGTAACCCCAAGTCTGTTTTCAGACCGGAATTTGAAACGCTCTGCCAACCGGCACAACGTACAGATATGGGCCTCGGTGACCAAGCCACCGGGGAAAACAGGGAACCCCATGCATTTCCGAAAAGAGGACACCCGTGGGAATCCGCAGAGGTATAATATGCCCAAATCTCCCCAGAATGTATTACCGAGACACCCTTGCAAAGTCAAAAATGTGGGAAAAAAATGCATTTTCCACACATTTCGCTCGGCTCACCCATCGAAACACGCCCCCAACAACACATGGCCTACTGTCCCGCGTTCCCACAGGTATCCCGATGAAAACGGCACCTCACATGTGTGGGTGCAACTACCTGGCCGCTAAGGAAAAAGCCTAAAACAAAAGTAACCCCAAGTCTGTATTCAGACCGGAATTTGAGAAGCTCTGCCGACCGGCACAACATACAGATATGGGCCTCGGGTGTCCAAGTCACCGGGGAAAACAGGGAACCCCAGGCATTTCCGAAAAGAGGACACCCGTGGGAATCCCCAGAGGTATGATATGCCCAAATTGCCCCAGAATGTATTTCCAAGACAATCCCGCAAAGTCCGAAATGTGGGCAAAAAAAATGCATTTTCCGCACATTTCGCTCGGCTCACCCATCGAAACACGCCCCCAACAACACATGGCCTACTGTCCCATGTTCCCACAGGTGTCCCAATGAAAACGGTACCTCACATGTGTGGGTGCACCGACCTGGCCGCCAAGGGGAAAGCCTAAAATACAAGTAACCCCAAGTCTGTTTTCAGACCGGAATTTGAGAATCTCTGCCGACAGGCACAACATACAGATATGGGCCTCGGGTGTCCGAACAACCGGGGAAAACAGGGAACCCCATGCATTTCCGAAAAGAGGACACCTGTGGGAATCTGATGAGGAATGATATGCCCAAATCGCCCCAGAATTTATTATCCAGACACTCTCGCAAAGTCCGAAATGTGGGGAAAAAACGCATTATCCGCACATTTCGCTCGGCTCACCCATCAAAACACGCCCCCAACAACACATAGCCTACCGACCCGCGTTCCCACAGGTGTCCTTATGAAAACTGTACCTCACATGTGTGGGTGCACCTACCTGACCGCCAAGGGGAAAGCCTAAAACACAAGTAACCCCAAGTCTGTTTTCAGACAGGAATTTGATACGCTCTACCGACCGGGACAACATACAGATATGGGCCTTGGGTGTCAAAGCCACTGGGGAAAACAGGAATCCCCATGCATTTCCTAAAAGAGGACACGTGTGGGAATCCGCAGAGGTATGATATGCCCAAATCGCCCCAGAATGTATTACCCAGACACCCCCGCAAAGTCTGAAATGTGGGGAAAAAAATGCCTTTTTTCTGCACATTTCGCTCGTCTCACCCATCGAAACACACACCCAACAACACATGGCCTACCGTTGCGCGTTCCCACAGGTGTCCTGATGAAAATGGTACCTCACATGTGTGGGTGCACCTTCCTGGCCGCCAAGGGGAAAGCCTAAAACACAAGTAACCCCAAGTCTGTTTTCAGACCGGAATTTGAGACGCTCTTCCGACCGGCACAACATACAGATATGGGCCTCGGCTGTCCAAGCCACCGGAGAAAACAGGGAACCCCATGCATTTCCAAAAAGAGGACACCCGTGGGAATCTGCAGAGGTATAATATGTCCAAATCGCCCCAGAATTTATTACCCAGACACCCCCGCAAAGTCTGAATTGTGGGGAAAAAAAGCATTTTCCGCACATTTTGCTCGGCTCACCCATCGAAACATGCCCCCAACAACACATGGCCTACCGTCTCACGTTCCCACAGGTGTCCTGATGAAAACGGTACCTCACATGTGTGGGTGCACCTACCTGGCCGCCAAGGGGAAAGCCTAAACAGAAGTAACCCCAAGTCTGTTTTCAGACCGGAATTTGAGACGCTCTGCCGACCGGCACAACATACAGATAAGGGCCTCGGGTGTCCAAGCCACCGGGGAAAACAGGGAACCCTATGCATTTCCGAAAAGAGGACACCTGTGGGTATCCACAGAGGTATGATATGCCCAAATCGCCCCAGAATCTATTACCCAGACACCCCTGCAAAGTCCGAAATGTGGGGAAAAAACACCTTTTCCACACATTTTGCTCGACTCACCCATCGAAACACAACCCCAACAACTATTGGCCCACCGTTCCGCATTCCCACAGGTGTCCCGATGAAAACGGTACCTTACATGTGTGAGTGCACCTACCTGGCCGCTAAGGGGAAAGCCTAAAACACAAGTAACCTAAAGTCTGTTTTCAGACCGGAATTTGAGAAGCTCTGGCGACCGGCACAACATACAGATATGGGCCTCGGGTGTCCAAGCCACCGGGGAAAACAGGGAACCCCATGCATTTCCGAAAAGAGGACACCCGTGGGAATCCACAGAGGTATGATATGCCCAAATCGCCCCAGAATTTATTACCCAGACAATCCCGCAAAGTCCGAAATGTGGGGAAAAAAAAGCATAAAAAAAGCATTTTCCACACATTTCGCTCGGCTCACCCATCGAAACACGCCCCCAACAACACATGGCCTACTGTCCCGCGTTCCCACAGGTGTCCCGATGAAAACGGTACCTCACATGTGTGGGTGCAAATACCTGGCCGCTAAGGGAAAAGCCTAAAACACAAGTAACCCCAAGTCTGTTTTCAGACCGGAATTTGAGAAGCTCTGCCGACTGGCACAACATACAGATATGGGCCTCTGGTGTCCAAGCCACTGGGTAAAACAGGGAACCCCATGCATTTCCGAAAAGAGGACACCCATGGGAATCCGCAGAGGTATGATATGTCCAAATCGCCCCAGAATTTATTACCGAGACATCCCTGAAAAAAAAAAAAATATTCCGCACATTTCGCTCGGCTCACCAATCGAAACACACCCCTAACAACACATGGCCTACCGTTCTGCATTCCCACAGGTGTCCTGATGAAAACGGTACCTCACATGTGTGAGTGCACCTACCTGGCCGCCAAAGGGGAAAGCCTAAAACACAAGTAACCCCAAGTCTGTTTTCAGACCGGAATTTGAGACGCTCTGCCGACCGGCACAACATACAGATATGGGCCTCGGGTGTCCAAGCAACTGGGTAAAACAGGGAACCCCATGCATTTCTGAAAAGAGGACACCCGTGGCAATCCGCAGAGGTATGATATGCCCAAATCGCCCCAGAATGTATTACCCAGACAATACCGCAAAGTCCGAAATGTGGGGGGGGAAAAGCATTTTCCACACATTTCGCTCGGCTCACCCATCGAAACACGCCCCCATCAACACATGGCCTACTGTCCCGCGTTCCCACAGGTGTCCCGATGAAAACGGTACCTCGCATGTGTGGGTGCAACTACCTGGCCGCTAAGGGAAAAGCCTAAAACACAAGTAACCCCAAGTCTGTTTTCAGACCGAAATTTGAGAAGCTCTGCCGACCGGCACAACATACAGATATGGGCCTCGGGTGTCCAAGCCACTGGGTAAAACAGGGAACCCCATGCATTTCCGAAAAAAGGACACCCATGGGAATCCACAGAGGTATGATATGTCCAAATCGCCCCAGAATTTATTACCCAGACACCCCTGAAAAAAAAAAACATTTCCGCACATTTCGCTCGGCTCACCCATCGAAACACACCCCCAAAAACACATGGCCTACCGTTCTGCGTTCCCACAGGTGTCCCGATGAAAACGGTACCTCACATGTGTGAGTGCACCTACCAGGCCGCCAAGGGGAAAGCCTAAAACACAAGTAACCCCAAGTCTGTTTTCAGACCGGAATTTGAGACGCTCTGCCGACCGGCACAACATACAGATATGTGCCTCGGGTGTCCAAGCCACTGGAGAAAACAGGGAACCCCATCTATTTCCAGAAACAGGACCCCCGTGGGAATCTGCAGAGGTATGATATGCCCAAATCGCCCCAGAATTTATTACCCAGACACCCCTGCAAAGTCCGAAATGTGGGGAAAAAAACACATTTTACACACATTTTGCTCGGCTCACCCATTGAAACACACCCCCAACAACACATGGCCTACCGTTTTGCATTCCCACAGGTGTCCGGTGGAAAATGGTACCTCACATATGTGAGTGCAGCTACCTGGCCACCAAGGGGAAAGCCTAAAACACAAGTAACCCCAAGTCTGTTTTCAGACCGGAATTTGAAACGCTCTGCCAACCGGCACAACGTACAGATATGGGCCTCGGTGACCAAGCCACCGGGGAAAACAGGGAACCCCATGCATTTCCGAAAAGAGGACACCCGTGGGAATCCGCAGAGGTATAATATGCCCAAATCTCCCCAGAATGTATTACCGAGACACCCTTGCAAAGTCAAAAATGTGGGAAAAAAATGCATTTTCCACACATTTCGCTCGGCTCACCCATCGAAACACGCCCCCAACAACACATGGCCTACTGTCCCGCGTTCCCACAGGTATCCCGATGAAAACGGCACCTCACATGTGTGGGTGCAACTACCTGGCCGCTAAGGAAAAAGCCTAAAACAAAAGTAACCCCAAGTCTGTATTCAGACCGGAATTTGAGAAGCTCTGCCGACTGGCACAACATACAGATATGGGCCTCGGGTGTCCAAGTCACCGGGGAAAACAGGGAACCCCAGGCATTTCCGAAAAGAGGACACCCGTGGGAATCCCCAGAGGTATGATATGCCCAAATTGCCCCAGAATGTATTTCCAAGACAATCCCGCAAAGTCCGAAATGTGGGCAAAAAAAATGCATTTTCCGCACATTTCGCTCCGCTCACCCATCGAAACACGCCCCCAACAACACATGGCCTACTGTCCCATGTTCCCACAGGTGTCCCAATGAAAACGGTACCTCACATGTGTGGGTGCACCGACCTGGCCGCCAAGGGGAAAGCCTAAAATACAAGTAACCCCAAGTCTGTTTTCAGACCGGAATTTGAGAATCTCTGCCGACAGGCACAACATACAGATGTGGGCCTCGGGTGTCCGAACAACCGGGGAAAACAGGGAACCCCATGCATTTCCGAAAAGAGGACACCTGTGGGAATCTGATGAGGAATGATATGCCCAAATCGCCCCAGAATTTATTACCCAGACACTCTCGCAAAGTCCGAAATGTGGGGAAAAAACGCATTATCCGCACATTTCGCTCGGCTCACCCATCAAAACACGCCCCCAACAACACATAGCCTACCGACCCGCGTTCCCACAGGTGTCCTTATGAAAACTGTACCTCACATGTGTGGGTGCACCTACCTGACCGCCAAGGGGAAAGCCTAAAACACAAGTAACCCCAAGTCTGTTTTCAGACAGGAATTTGATACGCTCTACCGACCGGGACAACATACAGATATGGGCCTTGGGTGTCAAAGCCACTGGGGAAAACAGGAATCCCCATGCATTTCCTAAAAGAGGACACGTGTGGGAATCCGCAGAGGTATGATATGCCCAAATCGCCCCAGAATGTATTACCCAGACACCCCCGCAAAGTCTGAAATGTGGGGAAAAAAATGCCTTTTTTCTGCACATTTCGCTCGTCTCACCCATCGAAACACACACCCAACAACACATGGCCTACCGTTGCGCGTTCCCACAGGTGTCCTGATGAAAATGGTACCTCACATGTGTGGGTGCACCTTCCTGGCCACCAAGGGGAAAGCCTAAAACACAAGTAACCCCAAGTCTGTTTTCAGACCGGAATTTGAGACGCTCTTCCGACCGGCACAACATACAGATATGGGCCTCGGCTGTCCAAGCCACCGGAGAAAACAGGGAACCCCATGCATTTCCAAAAAGAGGACACCCGTGGGAATCTGCAGAGGTATAATATGTCCAAATCGCCCCAGAATTTATTACCCAGACACCCCCGCAAAGTCTGAATTGTGGGGAAAAAAAGCATTTTCCGCACATTTTGCTCGGCTCACCCATCGAAACATGCCCCCAACAACACATGGCCTACCGTCTCACGTTCCCACAGGTGTCCTGATGAAAACGGTACCTCACATGTGTGGGTGCACCTACCTGGCCGCCAAGGGGAAAGCCTAAACAGAAGTAACCCCAAGTCTGTTTTCAGACCGGAATTTGAGACGCTCTGCCGACCGGCACAACATACAGATAAGGGCCTCGGGTGTCCAAGCCACCGGGGAAAACAGGGAACCCTATGCATTTCCGAAAAGAGGACACCTGTGGGTATCCACAGAGGTATGATATGCCCAAATCGCCCCAGAATCTATTACCCAGACACCCCTGCAAAGTCCGAAATGTGGGGAAAAAACACCTTTTCCACACATTTTGCTCGACTCACCCATCGAAACACAACCCCAACAACTATTGGCCCACCGTTCCGCATTCCCACAGGTGTCCCGATGAAAACGGTACCTTACATGTGTGAGTGCACCTACCTGGCCGCTAAGGGGAAAGCCTAAAACACAAGTAACCTAAAGTCTGTTTTCAGACCGGAATTTGAGAAGCTCTGGCGACCGGCACAACATACAGATATGGGCCTCGGGTGTCCAAGCCACCGGGGAAAACAGGGACCCCTATGCATTTCCGAAAAGAGGACACCCATAGGAATCCGCAGAGGTATGATATGCCCAAATCGCCCCAGAATTTATTACCCAGACACCCCGCAAAGTCCGAAATGTGGGGAAAAAAATGCATTTTCCGCACATTTCGCTCGGCTCACCCATCGAAACATGGCCCCAGCAACACATGGCCTACCGTCCCGCATTCCCACAGGTGTCCTGATGAAAACGGTACCTCACATGGGTGGGTGCACCTACCTGGCCGCCAAGGGGAAAGCCTAAAACACAACTAACCCCAAGTCTGTTTTCAGACCGGAATTTGAGACGCTCTGCCGACCAGCACAACAAACAGATATGGGCCTCTGGTGTCCAAGCCACTGGGGAAAACAGGGAACCCCATGTATTTCCGGAAAGAGGACACCCGTGGGAATCGGACACCCGTGGGAATCTGCAGAGGTATGATATGCCCAAATCGCCCCAGAATGTATTAAACAGACACCCCTGCAAAGTCCGAAATGTGGGGAAAAAACACATTTTCCACACATTTTTGCTCGGCTCACCCATCGAAACACACCCCCAACAACACACGGCCTACTTTTCTGCATTCCCACAGGTGTCCCGATGAAAACGGTACCTCACATGTGTGAGTGCACCTACCTGGCCGCCAAGGGGAAAGCCTAAAACAGAAGTAACCCCAAGTCTGTTTTCAGACTGGAATTTGAGACGCATTGCCGACCGGCACAACATACAGATATGGGCCTCTGGTGTCCAAGCCACCGTGAAAACAGGGAACCCCATGCATTTCCAAAATGAGGACACCCGTGGAAATCCGAAGAGGTATGATATGCCCTAATCGCCCCAGAATTTATTACCCAGACACCCCCGCAAAATCCGAAATGTGGAAAAAAAACGCATTTTCCGCACATTTCGCTCGGCTCACCAATCAAAACATGCCCCAACAGCACAGGGCCTACCGTCCCGCGTTCCCACAGGTTTCCCGATGAAAATGGTATCTCACATGTGTGGGTGCACTGACCCGGCCGCCAAGGGGAAAGCCTAAAACACAAGTAACCCCATGTCTGTTTTCTGACCGGAATTTAAGACGCTCTGCCGACCGGCACAACATACAGATATGGGACTCGGGTGTCCAAGCCACCGGGGAAAACAGGGAACCCCATGCATTTCCGAAAAGAGGTCACACGTGGGAATCCGCAGAGGTATGATATGCCCAAATCGCCCCACAATTTATTACCCAGACACCCCGGCAAAGTCCGAAATGTGGGGAAAAAAACACATTTTCCACACATTTTCGCTCGGCTCACCCATCGAAACACAACCCCAACAACACAGGGCCTACTTTTCTGCATTCCCACAGGTGTCCCGATGAAAACGGTACCTCACATGGGTGGGTGCACCTACCTGGCCGCCAAGGGGAAAGCCTAAAACAGAAGTAACCCCAAGTCTGTTTTCAGACTGGAATTTGAGACGCATTGCCGACCGGCACAACATACAGATATGGGCCTCTGGTGTCCAAGCCACCGTGAAAACAGGGAACCCCATGCATTTCCAAAATGAGGACACCCGTGGAAATCCGAAGAGGTATGATATGCCCTAATCGCCCAAGAATTTATTACTCAGACACCCCCGCAAAGTCCGAAATGTGGAAAAAAAACGCATTTTCCGCACATTTCGCTCGGCTCACCAATCGAAACACGCCCCAACAGCACAGGGCCTACCGTCCCGCGTTCCCACAGGTGTCCCGATGAAAATGGTATCTCACATGTGTGGGTGCACCGACCTGGCCGCCAAGGGGAAAGCCTAAAACACAAGTAACCCCATGTCTGTTTTCTGACCGGAATTTGAGACGCTCTGCCGACCGGCACAACATACAGATATGGGACTCGGGTGTCCAAGCCACCGGGGAAAACAGGGAACCCCATGCATTTCCGAAAAGAGGTCACACGTGGGAATCCGCAGAGGTATGATATGCCCAAATCGCCCCACAATTTATTACCCAGACACCCCGGCAAAGTCCGAAATGTGGCCAAAAAAAAGCATTTTCCGCACATTTCGCTCGGCTCACCCATCGAAACACTCCCCCAACAAAACATGGCCTTCCATCCCGCGTTCCCACAGGTGTCTCGATGAAAACAGTACCTCACATGTGTGGGTGCACCGACCTGGCTGCCAAGGGGAAAGCCTAAAACACAAGTAACCCTAAGCCTGGTTTCAGACCGGAATTTGAGACGCTCTGCTGACTAACACAACATACAGATATAGGCTTCGGCTGTCCGAGCCACCGAGGAAAACAGGGAACCCCATGCATTTCCGAAAAGAGGACACCCGTGGGAATCCGCAGAGGTATGATATGCCCAAATCGCCCCAGAATTTATTACCCAGACACCCCCGCAAAGTCCGAAATGAGGGGAAAAAACGCATTTTCCGCACATTTCGCTCGGCTCACCCATCGAAACAGGCCCCCAACAACACATGGCCTGCCGTCCCGCGTTCCCACAGGTGTCCCGATGAAAACAGTACCTCACAAATGTGAGTGCACCATCCTGGACGCCAAGGGGAAACCCTAAAACACACGTAACCCCAAGTCTGTTTTCAGACCGGAATTTGAGACGCTCTGCCAACCGGCACAACATACAGATATGAGCCTCGGGTGTCCAAGCCACTGGGGAAAACAGGGAAACCCATCCATTTCCAAAAAGAGGACACCAGTGGGAATTCGCAGAGGTATGATATGCCCAAATCGCCCCTGAATTTATTACCCAGACACCCCTGCAAAGTCCGAAATGTGGGGGAAAAAATGCATTTTCCGCACATTTCGCTCGGCAAACCCATCGAAACATGCCCCCAACAACACATGGCCTACTGTTCCACGTTCCCACAGGTGTCCCGATGACTCACATGTGTCGGTGCACCGACTTGGCCGCCGAGGGGAAAGCCTAAAACACAAGTAACCCCAAGTCTGTTTTCAGACCGGAATTTGAGACGCTCTGCCGACCGGCACAACATACAGATATGGGCCTTGGGTGTCCAAGCCACCGGGGAAAACAGGGAACCCCATGCATTTCCGAAAATAGAACACCTGTGGGAATCCTCAGAGGTATGATATGCTCAAATCGCCCCAGAATGTATTACCCAGACACCCCTGAGGAGCGCCTGCTACCTTTTTTGATATGGTTACAGTAGATGTTCATATCTTAGTTACAGTAGTCACGTAAATACATACAGCATGAAGTGGCATTGTGGCACTTGTAGTACATAGGTGCAGAAAGACAGTGAGCTAATAGCTAGATGAAGATTGTCGTTTTTCAATTTTTGCAGGTGGCCTGGAGAGAGGTTTCAGCTCTGAGGGCTGTGGGTAGCGTGTTCCAGAGTTTAGATGTCAGGTAGGGGAATCCTAGTCCTCCTGCCTTAGCCCTGGTAATTCGTGGCACTGTAAGTTGGTTGGTGTACCCTAGTCTAGTGGGTCTAGTGGATTGTGTTCTGACTAGAGTGTCCGATAAATAAGAGGGTGCGGTTAGTTGATGCATTTGTGTGCGGTAGAGAGAATCTTGAAGGTGATTCGGTCTTTAACTGGTAGCCAGTGAGCGTTTTCTCTTGCTTGAGAGATGTGATCTCTTTTAGGAATACTGATAGCTGCTCTGAGGGAGTTGTTTTGAGTGGTTTGGAGACTGGCTAGGTTTTTTTTTATGTCCCAGCTAGGAGGGAATTGCAATAATCCAATTTAGCTCCTATGGTGGCTCTCGCAATGGAGAGGCAGTTATCTTTTGTTAGAAACGGCTTTATGGCATTGATCAGTTTGGTGCTCCGAGCGGAGGACGATACAATCGCGCTGACTTGTTTATCCATAGATAGTGTAGCATCAATGTGGACTCTGAGCGTTTTAACTGAAGATAGGACTGGGATGACGCAGTTGTCAATGCAGAAGTTTTGATAGGTCGGACCCAGTTTGGCTAGCGTGGATTTTTGACTGAGAATGAGGATTTCAGTTTTATCCCCGTTGAGGCATAATCCATTGGTGGCCATCCAGGCTTGGATTGTGGAGTAAATTTGTTGAAGGGTAGAAGCGTCTTTGAGATAGCTCCCAGTGAGGGGAAGGAGCACCTGAGTATCATCAGCATAGTTTGTGTATGTGATCCCAAGTGCATCCAGTTTATCAAAGAGTGGCTTTGTAAATAGATTGTAAAGCGTTGGGGCAGTACAGGGTCCCTGGAGAACACCACAATGTATGATAGTGGGTTCAGCGTTTGCTATATTGGAGAACACTTTCCTGGCTCTGCCTTCTAGGAAGGACGTGATCCACGTTGCTGCGTGATTGGAGAAATGCGCTGCATGCGTGAGGTGGTTGGTGAGGGTGTTATGGTCAACGAGATCAAACGCTGCTGAGAGGTCTAGGAGTAGGAGTAAGGCAGGCTTACCCATGTCAAGGATGGAGGTGATTTGGTTTTTTAGATCTAGTAAGGCGGTTTCCGTTCCATGTCCTTTGCGGAACCCTGATTGTCTCTTAGCAAGGATTGAGTTGGTTTCGAGGTACAGTTGGATTTGCCTGTGGGCAGCCTTATCTAATATTTTAAGAAGAAACGGGACGGTTGTAATTAGTCTGTAATTATTAGGTTGAGAGGGGTCTAATGTAGGTATTTTTAGGAGTGGGCGTACCCACGCTTCTTTGAGGCAGTTGGGGACTATACTGGTTTTGAAAGAGGTGTTTATGAAGGCGGTGATTAGAGGAGCGAGCTGCTCAGCGCATTCTTTGATAATTTTGGGGTGGCAAACGTCACCCTTGCATAGCAATGGTTTGAGATGTTTTAGGATGTGTAAGACATCTACCTCTGATATTTCAGAGAAGGAGATTTTGGGAGGGTTATTACCTGAGCGCTTGTGGTGGGTTTGCTTCTGGTGCTTCTGTTTAGGTAATGCTTTATAATGGTCAGAGATTTTGTTTTGGAGGAGGTCTATTTTTTTAGCATGGCAGCTTGTATGCTGGAGCCCCAGGCTTCATCTTTAACTATTTCGTCAGTGCAGGTGGGAGGTACTGTTAATTCTTTAAAGATGGTAAAGAGCTCTTTGGATTGTGAATTGGCCGAGGAGATTCTATTGTTGTAGGATTCTGATTTGGCTTTGAATGTGGAGTCTTTGTATTTTTTTGCGATGGTTCGGAAGTTATCTTTAGTGGTGTCAAAAGGGCTAGCCTGCAAAGTTTTTAGCGCCTGCCGTTTGGAGTTGCGTAGGTTTAGGAGCTCTTCTGTGAACCACAAGTTGGAGTGGAATGATTTATTTTCTTTTTTATTTTCTAACGGGGCGACTGTGTTGATGGCGCTAGTCAATGTGTCTCTGAATAATTCTGCTAGTATGACGGGGTTGGGAGAGAATGGTGGCGCTAGGCATGGGAGGTTGAGATAGGCACTGATGTTCTCTGCAGTGAGTTTTTTGAGCTTCTGGCTACTGTAGCCGGTGCTGGAGTGGTGGGCTTGGCGCATGGCGTTATGGAGATGGTGAATAGTAGGCAGTTGTGGTCTGTCCATGAGAGGGCAGTATTGGAAACCATGTTTGTGTCGCAATTGTGGTCTATAATCCAATCTAAGATGCAACCTTTTGCGTGTGTGTGAGAAGTGACTTTCTGAGAGAAGCCAAGGTCACTAAGGTCCTTCGTGAAGGATGTGGCAGTTTTGTCATTGGCGTCGTTGAAGCCTAGATTGAAGTCACCTAGGAGTAGCGTTTTGGTAGATTATTTTGATATTGTTTCTTAGAAGGTGGGTAACTTGTCCTATGAAGTCTGACGGAGTTCCTGGTGGGCGGTAAACCACATGTATATTTATGGTACTATTTGGTGATAGGGCTATTTTGGCGGATTGGATGTCTACCTTTCCTTCTCCCTGGTAGGGTATAGATCTGATAGATATGCTCTCTTTGAATATTAGGGCTACTCCTCCTCCTGTGTTTGCTAACCTGTCCTGTCTGAAGTTAGAGTAACCGTTGGGAAGTGCGATTGTGATGGGTGGGCTGGAGTCTTCGTGGAGCCAGGTTTCAGTGATGGCAATTATGTCTAAATCTTGATTGGTGATAAGATCATTGACTTCTAACGCATGGGCATTGAGCGAGCGAACATTGAGTAGGGCGCACTTGTAGCAAAGGTGTTGCTTGTTAATTTTAGTAGGCTCTTTGATTTCTGATTTAAGACATGAGGAGGATTGTTTAGTTTTATTGTGGGAGAGAGTTTGGAGATGCACCTTAGTGCTGCTAGTGCTGATGTTAGTTGGGCAGAAGTGATTGGTGTTAGCTTTACGGGTGGTCCTAGATCCCAAGTGATTATTTCTGAGTGAGATAGAGGAGGGTATGGTGGCAAAGTTCATAGGGTGAGTGCGGTTCCTAAGTCCGTGTAGTCTGGAGTGCAGTGTATTGGGGTGCATGGCTGCGAGTGTGGTGTGTTGGAAGGGCCTAGGCAGGAAGTCTATGGTGTTGGAGTTAAGTCTGCTGTTGTACACGTAGGTGTCTGGACCTGGCCTGCAATCGCTTGTGAACAGGGTGCCTAACATGCATATGAGTAGAGGCAGGATGTACATGTTGGAAGGGGGGTGGCAATCTAGACTTATCAGTCTAACTGGCATTTATTCCCTAGGACAGTAATAACCTGGAGCGGCTGTTAGCACTATGGGCAATATGCAATCACTCAGGGCTAAGGAGCAGAGAGTGCAATATGAACTGAGTGAAGAATGTGTGTTTCCCAAGTGCACACCATAATGATAGAGTAGCATTGTCTTACAATAGTAACTAATGAGGAAAGCGACCTTCAGTCCCTGGAGAGATGAGCCCAGCTGACCCCTATGTAATGGAAGACGGATGGACAGGGCTGGGGCCAATTGCAGCCTGGCATCCCCTATTGAGTAGGCCCATGTATAGGGCCTCACCAACCAGCCACATGGGTTTCTACTGTATGTATGATATAGTAATGACAATGTGTTGCCGGTGGTTTGGCCTCGGGAGGATAGCTCAGCAGCAACGCGCTTGCCTTGGAAGCAAAATGACACAGATCAACATAGGTTCAATCCCCGGGTCCGTGCTTAGAAACCTCTGGGTATTAAGCGCGTTATAAATAACCTATCATATCATATCATATCTTAACCTTCTGCTTGCACCATTTTTTGCCAGAACTTTCTTGAGCGGCAGGGTTTTTTGCTGGCATACTTATTTTCTGTGCTATTAAAACTTGTTATGCTTGCAAGAAATCTCTTGGCCTTATTTTCCATTGTGGGTTGTATTTTTTCTGGCATGAGCTTTTGGGGGCGTGCCTTCATAATCCGTCTCAGAAAGGGAGTTGTTGGACAACCAGAAACACTTTCATAAACCCCATGACAAAGGCATAGGGTACACAGGTGCCCTGTTGCATCATTCTGCTGAAGTTGAGCTTCTGCTCTACAGTCACTGCAGTCAAAGGTTGCATTTAAGTCAGCACCTCTGATCTAAAACCATAGTAATTGTGCAGACTATCCATCTGGTGTCAGGGTAATCTTTAAGAATAAGTCAGACCTAGGTATTGGTATGGTGACTGATAGTATGCAACATTATGAAAGCCACATCAGATTTCTACCATTCTCATGTCAATCCTATGCTATCAGGATGTGTTGCTTGACTCTCTGTCTCTGCTTCATCAAGCAGGACAAGAGATAGGAAAGCTAGTTTTTATCTTTGGTACTTTGGGAGGTTGGGTAACACATCTCTCCAGCTCAGGAAACTCCCAGAAGGAGAACTCATGGGGACCTTGCTTCAAGAAAGCACACTCATAACAAAAGGTCTATCTTCACACCAGGGCATTGCATGCAAAAAAGCCTTTGATGCTGCAGCCATAGGAAGAGGATAGAGTTAATAAAGCCAGGCAGAGCAGAAGGTGACTGGAGGAATGCACCCCTCCAGCTTGGTTTTCTGTAGGCTTCTCTTTCCTACCTGTCTCTTCCACGTCCTGCAGAGTAGAGCACTTTGGATATGATGCAAGAATGCAAAAGCCACTAAATTACCATCTTGATAGGGATAGGACATATTAAAGTGGGATTGCTTTTAGCCAACTGTGAGGGGTCAGAAATGTGAGGTGGACAACTTTGTGAACGTTTTTCAAAAAAAGACTTGGTGCCATTCAGTCAGAACTATTATAATAGCTCAATTAATTTATTCCAGCATAGAACGCAGTGAGCATTCATAGGTGTTGTGTAGCCAATGCATTTCGGAGCTGAGTCCAGTTAAGGTGCCTCATACACAAGTACTGGGACATGGAAGAATAGGGCTACGAGTAATGAAGATTACCAATAAGTAATCAAAGGATTGAACACACGTAGTGGTGCAACACCATAGAGCTGACTGGGCTTCAGGCCTCTCCCCCACCCCTTGAAATTATGGGCTAAGTTGACTCGACTTGGCTGACCTACAGGGCCTGCTAGACAGAACAGGACAAAGATGATAAACGGCACCTGGGTTTCACTGTAAAAATTCTTTATTTGGGTTTAGTACTTGCATGCCAGGGAATGATTGAAGGGTAGGGAGGGGACAGGATACCGCTTGTTCACATAGCAGCCCATAAGTGGGTGATTTCAGACTTAAAGGAGAGAGTTAACTGCTTGTAATATTGAAGCTGCACTACAATAGTCTCATTAGAATGCAGAAAGAAGTTAGATTCCCCACACAAATAAGTATGCCCCTCCCCCACCACCTTTGAAGTTAGCACCTCTCCCAACATTTGAAGGGTTAGCAACCCCTGCCCTCCAAAATTTAGGTTTTGTTGCACCCCAGAACACAAGCACACAACATTCACCATACAAACACATAGCAACACCCAGCCACCCATACATTTAAGTGTGCACCCTTTCACCATACAGGCACACCCAGGCAGCCACCCATACATTTAAGTGTGCACCCTTTCACCATACAGGCACACCCAGGCAGCCACCCACACATTTAAGTGTGCACCCTTTCACCATACAGGCACACCCAGGCAGCCACCCATACATTTAAGTGTGCACCCTTTCACCATACAGTCATGGGGGGGTCTCTCCTTCTCAGTGGCTGCGGCCCGGCTGCAGAACTCTCTTTCCATGTCTCTCCGCCTTACTGAGGATCACCTCCTCTTTCGGCATGCCATTAAATCCTGGCTTTTCGCCATCTAATCTTTCTGTGCTCTTTGTGGTTCCGCTTGTTAGCCTGTGCATTTTGCATAGTGCCATGACGCCCTGTTGGGTGTAAGTTAGTGCTTTATAAGTGTTCATGACATAACATAACTCACACAGGCAGCCACCTATACATTTAAATGTGCACCCTTTCACCATACACTCACACAGGCAGCCACCTATGTATTTAAGTGTACACCCTTTCACCATACACTCACACACGCACACGTCATGGGGTTGAGGGGAGCCCTATTACATCAAAAAGAAATGGTTTATTTTTTGAGTCACGCCGACTTCATAAAAAATGTATATCTGTTAATGACCGAATCATAATGGAAATAATGTGTTAATGAAGGCAAGGTGACTTCAACAAGAAACTACTTCTTTTTTAAGTCATAGAGCTTCCCCGCCTGAAGGATTCCATGTCATGGGGTCGAGGGATCCCTCAGGCTTCAAAACGAAATTGTTTCTTTTTGGAGTCACTCTGCCTTCATAAAGACATTATTTCTGTTACTCTTTAAGTCCAAGCGCGACATGTGGTGGCGGGACCCCCCCACACTATGGAGGGTGTGGGGGCCCCCTTTACGACAGTGCGTTTACTAAGGTTGTAGCTTACAGTATTGTGCATTATCATGCACGTGCATAACACTTGCATGCATCATTGTACATCAGGCAACATGATGGTTTTTCATTCAATATGTATTTCTGTGTTTCCGTTTATTATGGTATATGTGTTTTTGTATTCTATATTCTTGCATCACTGTTCTTCTTTGTCAAAAAATGAGCCATCTTCTCTAAGCTAAGAATAATCCTCTCTGGAACTATGTCATGTAGGGACATGAGAGACAGGACTATTCCTTTATTCAGCTTAGATTATGTTTGATTCCAGTTTCAGTGTAGTACTGTCAGAAATATTTAAAGTGTTCCACACAGGCTTGTTTTGTGAAAACACATTTAAAATATGGAGGCTGAGTACCCCAAAATACACCGAACACAGGTTACAAAGGAACATACAAAGATCTTTAATTTATACTGAACAGTTACAAAGGACAGAAACAATCAGATAGCTATCGGCCCTCAGTACAACACAGCGAACTCCAGCATGGTTCGGTGTGCTCAGCGAGTGGAACTGTACATTAGAATTAGTCGCACTTTTAAACCATTTGCAAACATGATGTCCAACCCTACTGCGGGCTAATATTCCTCTAATACATTACTGATCTAGAGTTTATGCCGAGTTCACACATCTATATGCTTAGGATTTGCCTTTAATACATTCGCCAACAAGCCTACAGGGTAACAGTGTATTTTAGGATTTCTCATAGAGTTTTCTCAAACATTAATACAATGTAGTTAAACAAGTGTTCTCAGTTCAGTATTTGAATACATTGTTCTTAACATATGCTCGCGGATTAGTTTCATTGGCACAAGTAATCCTTTACATACAGGTCAACAAAGGACAAGGTCTCAGTTCACGACCCCAACAAGTGGCCTGCAGGCAAGTTACATATTAGTTGTACGCAGAGGTCAAGACGGCCATGTTACATTCGCAATGACACTGTCCACCATTTTAACTCACAGGGTGACTTTACAGAGAGAACCCAAAATGGCGGATTGACGTAAAATGGCGGCTTACATTGATTCTAAGGTCAGGACATTGCAACATGGATTTCTTCGTGAGTGGCTTATAAGCTACAATACTTCACACTAACCGGTTCTGAAACATTTACGCTACTTTGAATGAGGGGCAAAATGGCATTCAGAGCAGTTGAAGTAGGAGCAAAAAGGTGTAAGTTAATAAAACGAATATTACAGTTACTCTAAAACAGTGCAAATAGTTTGAGTTCACCAGAGGAGTTGATTCAATGCAATAGGTAGGCCAAAAGGTCTTGTACAGGTAAAAACGGTTCTGGTTTTTAAAAGGAAAAGTCTTTGCCACAGTTCTCGGAAGTAGTTCACGGAAGAAAAGTTCATATGTCGGGTCACAAGCAGACTAGGCCTGCGAGTTGCCAAAGTTCCACGAACTTTCGCGGTGAGAGTAAAGTTCTCTCGGTCGGGTTTTCACAGTACCATATATTGAAGAAAAAGATGTAGCTGAAGACTTCTGTTTTCGGCTGTTCCTGCAGATCTCGCTGTACCTGAGCCTCAGTCATGGGGACAAGAGGGAGGATGGTGTGGGACTCCTGCACTGCATGAGGACTGCTCACAAAGCTGGCAAACTGGCAATTCTTTGATTCTGGTAGTTGTCTTCAAGCACACAAGCTGGTGTCCTTCTCCCTGGGTATTCGGTTTCCTGGAGCACTCTGAGGAAAATACAACCAACTCCGAGAATGGTGTCCAGGTGGCTTACGAGTTGATTGGTCCTACCAACTCAAAGGAAGACGTCATCCTTGAAGGGCTTCTCTGTCGAGGTGAACTTGGCGATTCTGACCTGCAGCAGGGCTCCACCGGGCAAACCAACGGTCCAGTAGTTGCAGCAGCTGTCCTCTTCCAGCTCGTCTGCAGTTCTTTCGTTCCAGTGGTCGACTCGGCCTTCCAGTCCAAGTGACTCACCTTTTAAACAATTCATTCCAGCCTAGCTGCCACTCAACCAGCAGGGTGGCTGTCTTTGCTGGACAGTCAGCCAGCCAATCACGCCAGAGTTCATTTGGGTCTCCTAGGAGACTAAGCACAGGGAGTTTTGGGCACCTCCCTCACTTCCTGCCCACCCCAGACACTCGGGCGCCAGAGGCAGTCTTCAGTCCTGAAGCCCGCCAAAGGAATAGAAACAAAGGGACCAAACCTAGTATGGTGCGCAGAGACAGCCTCTAGAAGGACCTTTCAAAAAAAAAAATGGCAAATAAATGGCAAAAAAAGACCGGGTCCTGTTTAAACAAATGGGCTCTGGCACCATCTTGAAAAACATGGTTCCCGTGATTTTTAGCTACTGGTGTTCGCAGTCGGGAAAAATCATGGTAGTTTGTTGTAAAACCACTGCTACCAGCCATTTTGATAGGAAAGGGTAGCATTTGACTGCTACATGAGTGTCTAGACATAGGGGATACTAAGTAACCCCTCCAGCACTCTATTGTACGATAGGGTGTGTGGGGTCTAGGAATTTAAAAAGACTAGTAAAGTAAGTTTAACTTTACATTCTCTGGTAAACAGTAGTTTATCCCCGAGAAGGTATGTAAACCTTGGGACAGCTTAAAAGGTTTCCCTGTGTCACTGCACTGAGGGTGCTGTGGGACACACACGAAAAGATTATGCCTATGGAGTTATCTAAAACCCCATAATCAAAGAACACAAGAGTAAAACACACATCAAAATACATGAGAGAGTGGGAAAAAAAACTCACACTCTCTCCAGATAAAAAAATCAAGTCTCAAAATCCGCAAAGTTCCTGGGGGTCTCTAAGGTAAAGCGAATTAGCACATTTATGAGAATTCTCCCTAACACGTACATCCTGTGACAAGATTTAAACCTACCGCAGTAGCCTTGAGGGAACTATATCCAGTTACCACTTTCATACGCACACACTACAGGCTCACATGTTTAAGCCCTTTCCTTTTTATTCCAACTATGTTTGTATACTTACTCCAATGCATGACACGAGGTGGCTGTGATGTCAAAACCTGCTTGCATCCATGACGTCATACCGCCCACGCTGGCATTAATGACAAGTAAACTGAGGCCATGCAAATACTCACAAGAGCCTCCACAACTTTTGATAGGTAAGTGGCAGAGTTAGGTTGGGCTGCTACTACTTTTTGGAGCAGGCGATCAATAATTGCATACCATATGTTTTTGCTTTTGTTCCCCTACGATTTTTTGTAGGACATTTTGGTGAGCAGTTCTGTTGTAGTAACGAGTCACGGACACAATGGCGAGTTACAGTAGGTTTATTGGTAGGGGACGGCGGTGGAGCTGGTAAGGGTATCTTCCTTCTATCATTCCGCAACTGTCTTTTATCAACACGAGTTCTAGAGTCTCCACGCAGACACTCCCAGAACTCACACATATGGCATATGAATATAACACACACCCTCATAAACAATGAACAGGGGAAGAGAGGAGGGGTAGAAACAGGGTAGAATGGGGCAGGGTAAAACAGTTATAATCTCTTAAAATTGTAATTGCATTCTGAGTCCTAAATTTTTTATTTATTTTTTACATTTGTAAATCACAACACAACAAGGAAAAGGAAAGGAAAATAGAGGACAACAAGAGCCATTTATGTACTCAGAGTCATGGGCACATCAAAAATCAAGATAGTAATTGTTTCGGCGGGGATTTCTTCTTCTCGCCCATCTGTATGAACTCTGATCATCATTTGGTCTCATGGCGGTGTTGTCATTAGATTCTGGAACATGAGTCGGTCTCCCATAATTCTCCATGGACAGTTGGAGCTGTTGAATTAATATTTTGCATCCTTCACTGTCCCATCTATTCCTTGAGGCGGGATCCACTTCATCAGTTGACCATTTCGTACCATCCTCAAGTCGGACACTCTTCTTTCCAAAATCCTTTATCTGCTGACAGTCACAGTATTTCAACAGACACTTCAGTACCCTTTGTGGGTTACTGACCTGCACCCAATCTCCTTGAAAAGACGGGTTGCGGGCACAATTATCATACTACTATTTGTATTTGCATTTATTTTCTTGAACTTTCTTGAGTACGTACTCCATGTTTACATTTATGGCGCTTCCTTTCCATCCAAAATGGGTTCAGTCTTTTACAAGACACTCAACCCCTCATCATCACAAAAGGTTGGACACCAGTGGGTGAGTGTGGGGTCATTCTGTAAGCATTGAGTTTCTCCTTTACGGTCTCTCTCTATGTGAAGCCATTTGCACCACCAGCTGTATAGAGTTCTTAATTACTCTGTTCATTCGTTCAACCAGGCCATTCTCCATAGGGTGGTAGAGTGACGTGTGCCTATGATTTATAGACTTGTTCCTCAGAAATTGCTGCATCTCATTGTAAAGAAACTGGATCCCATTATCCGTCACAATTTCCCTGAATCTCTGTCTCTGTTGAAAACTTGTTCTAAAAACTTCACCACTTTTCCAGTGCTAATGGAGTCTTCCATAACATCCCATGCTACCCACTTAGAGGTGTAGTCCACTAGGCAGATAATTAAAACTTTGTAGTTTCCTAATGTCACAAGCAGGCCAGTAGTGTCATTGAAAGTTTGCACCACACTTTGTCTGGAATCTTTATCAGGATTGAAGTTGAAGTGCATGTTTTTTTTTATACCTATAACTATTTGCACAAGGTTGGCAGGTTTTCACCACCTCTTCTGCTTCTCTCAACATAACCGGCCACCAGTATTTGTCCCTTAGGCATCTTTTGGCAAGGTCCCTTCCAATATGCCCTTCATGTGCTAGTTGCAGAATTTTCCCACTGAGGCATTGTGGAGGAATCAGACACTCACCTCTACATAGTTTTCCCTGTTCTATGCATATCTCTGCATTTCTCTGCGAATATCCTTGAAATTCATCTCTATCCTCTTTCCATCCTTCATGGACCATGCATTTCGACCACTTCATCTCCTCATCTTCATTCACAGTTACTTACCATTCTTCTTTGGAAATGGCTCCCTGAGCATTCGCTATGATACATTTTTCTTCCTCTCACTCTCCATTCTTTTTTTTCTATGTCATCCCAGGTTAATCTGGACAGGCAATCTGCTACCACATGTTCATGTCCTGGGACATACGTCACTCTTATGTTATATTGCATTATATCTACTAACCATCTGTTTATTCTTGGCGACACTGAGATGGATGTAAACAACGATATAATGTGAACAAGGGGATTATGGTCTGTTTTGATCATCACTGGTAAACCCCATAATAATGCCCTGAAGTGTTGAAGTGTCCAATGTATTCCAGGGCTTCTCTCTCAATCATAGAATAGTTATTTTCTGCTTGATTTAAAACCCATGAGTAGAATGCTATAGTTACATCATTTCCATCTTGGATTTGTTTCTGTACACATCCCAAACCAATTCCACTTGCATAAACTGTCAATATGTTGGTAGCTGATGCTGAGACCATTTTTAGTGTGGGGGCTTCTCTCACCCTATCTTTAATTTTGATGAATTCACTCTGGAACAGTTCAGTCCATTCAAATGAAATGTTCTTGTTCATAAGTGTTCTCATATTTTCATCTTATCAGAAAGATTAGGCACACATCTCCAATAATATTCAGTCAACCCTAAAAATGAGTGCAGTTGATCGTTGTTTGTTGGTTGAGACATTTCTGATATTGTTTCTACTAATTTGTTCTTCGGTTTAATCCCATCTTGAGTGATGACATGTCCCAAGTATGTCACTTGCTTCACTTTTAGCTCACACTTTTCAAATTTGAGAGTTAGTCCTCTGTCACGGATGGTTTGTAGCCCTCCTAACAGCTTTGCATTGTGCTCTTTCTCAGTCATGGCTGCGATTAATAGATCATCCTGGAAGTAGTATACACCTTCTAGACCCCCAAGCAAATGTGGCATCAGTCTTTGAAATACGGCGGCTGCTGACGTTAACCCAAACGACATGTGTTTTAATCTGAATGCTCCTAGTGGGTTCACAAAAGAAGTAAGATATCTCGTCTCTTCCTCTAATATAATGTGATGGAAGGTTGACGATAGGTCAATAGTTTTGAATATCTTAGCTGGTTTCAATGTAAGCAGCATCTCATTAATCTTGGGAAGTGTGTGCCTGCCAATTCATATATTGGAGCTGTGATCTCTCAAATCAACACACATCCAGATGTTGTTGTCCGGCTTCCGAACGATGACAATAGGGGCCAAGCATTCAGAACATTCGATGGGTTCATTGATCTGCTCTTTGCATAACCTCTTCAGTTCTTCTCGTAAGGCATCCTTTGTGCCAATTGGAATCCTCTGCACATTGTGCACATTTGAGTTCTTCAATAGTGTTAGTGATTATTTCTGGAAACATCTCTACTAAATAGTCTTTGGTGAGTGTTACTTGTTCATTGACACTCAATATGGGTTGGGAATCTCCAGAGGGTATCTTCATGCAGAATAGAGTAGATTGTTCATCCCACCCAACAATGGAGGATCTATTCTTTGCTACATATAATTTACTATATGTGCATCTATCCTTGAACTTGAGGTGGACCCATTTGTATCCCACTATGCAGATTATGTTTTTGCCATACCCCACAGCTCTGATATTCTTTGCAATCTATCATGGTATAAGGGGTACATACCTGTGTCAATCATCATTTGTAATATATGGCGATGTATTGTCAATTGTTCCAATGGTCCTTTCTTTGCATTGTTATTGATTGAAAGTATGATTGTGGGCAACTCACCCTCTTCTGCTATGGTGAGGAGGATACTCTGTCCACCAACCTCTTCTAATACTTCTTTTCATGTTTCTTCCATGCAAATTTCCACACACTCTCATGTAATGTCATATTAGGCTGCATTTGAAACACCCTGCAGTGCTGGTGGGACATTCCTTTCCTCCGCCTCTGTCTGAAACAACCACAATGGTAACATCTGGAATCTAGATAGTTGCTTGTCCTGTTGGAATTCTCAAACCAACAGTTTTTTTTTGTCTTAATGGGATTTGACGCTTTTTTTATCATGGCCATTTCAGAATCCTCATTTTCCTGATCTTCCGTGACCAGTTGTACTTTTTCTGTAGATGAGACCTTTTGTCTTTGATGGATAGCTTTGATACACTTGTTCTGCAGTTCTATTGTTCTCGCTATCTCTATTGCCTGCTCAAGGGTGTGGTCTTTTGCTTACAATAAACGTTGTTGAATGTGTGGGTCTGCCAAGTGTAGTACTAATTGGTCTATGATGAATTCGTCAGCCACCCCAGTGAATTAACTTGCTGCTATCAATCCTCTCAGAGCTGCTATATAATTATCTACTGACTCCCCTTTATTTTGTTTTCTTGTGAAAAAATAACATTCAAGGACCACATTTGTTCTGTTGCTGAAATGCTTCTCCAATTTCGCCATTGCTAAATCATATTTCATGTGTGATGTGTCTCCCTCACCTTTGCATGGTATTGTGTCAGGTAGTGTGCGATAAATGCACAGCCTTTCACTGCCTAGGCAATTCAAGAGTGAGGCTTCCTTGATGTCATCACTAAGCTTTGCCCCTTCAATTGCTCTTAAATACACTTGGAATGAATCAGAGCATTGTTCCCATGGAATTGGGCACTCTCCCGGGGTGACAAGGAGAGAGCAGGGAGGTGAAATATTCTGCATTTCCTGTCCTTCCTTCTTAATTGATCCTTCTATTTTTTTCTGTGTGTGTATTGTGGAGATCTGCTGTTGTTTCTGTGTTCTTTGTCTTTCCTTGCACTCTTTAATTAATTCCTCTCTATTTTAGAATGCACAATGGACATTCTCTGTTTTTACAACATTTCCTTCCCTTTTTTTGTGGTTTGCTTTTTCCCTCCTTTTGCGGTGTTCACTGAAGTATGTCGTTTCATGTACTGTTCGCCGCAGGTTGGGGAGATGTTGCTTGGCAACGTCCTTGCTGCTGGTGAGCGTGGCGTGTGCACGCTCGCTTCCGGTATTGGAGCACAGGTGGACTGTGCATACGCTCAAACTCCTTCCTGGCCAGTCATCAGGAACATCTGTGTGCATGGTGGATAGAGGGTATAAGACCCTAATTTCTTGTAGAGTTTATAGCCAAAGTAAGGAGCATGGGCTTCTTGGAGGTGGGCGTGGCTGCATGCTACAATGGGTGCCTCCTACCATGGGCATTCGCCAGTCTTTGTTGTGTATTCCTCTGCATCATTCCCGCCGCGGTCCCGAGGTACCTCCTCATCGCCAATTGTTGTAGTAACGAGTCATGGACACAATGGCGGTTTATTGGTGGGGGACCACGGTGGAGCTGGTGAGGGGATCTTCCATCTATCAATCTCCAACAGTCTTTTCTCAACATGGGTTCTAGAGTTTCCACGCAGGGAAACTCTGGAACTCACAGAAGTCACAGACATGGCATATGGACATAACAGGTTATCATATCCATTTAAGGTAGCAGGTTTTGAACTCAGGTATGATATAATAAAAATAATAATAAAAATAATAATAATAATTTAACATTTATATAGCACAACAAAACCTCAGGTATCTGAGCGCTGCTTGTTATTACCCACGGTGTGTTGTGCTCAATTATCGTCGGAAGGATGCAAGGCTCAGTTTGGCACTGCCAGGATTTGAACCTACATCAGGAGGCTCTGCACAGATGTCAAAGCAAGCACTCTACTCGCTGTGCTATTGGACCAGCTATTCCTTTCGATTTCTCACAAATGTGTGGTTCATTTCAACAGCATATTAGCTCTGTTCTCTCTCATAGCACCATTATTCTTTAATTTTTCTCCTTAGTTATATACCATCCACACAATATCAGTTTATATGAGCAACTACTACATTTTGTTGATAGAGGTGGCAAACAATTTATTTTATTTTCTCTTTCTTGATGTTCTATGTGTTTTTTTATTCACATCTGTGTTCTTGTTTTTCTTGTTTGGTTTGATATTTTTCACAATAATTATTTTTGTTTGGTGCACGATACAATGAATATTGTTTTTTTTGTTAACCTTTTATTTTTGTTGGCAGAGCTTTACAACAAGCACACATGTTAAAGCGAAAGATGCATTCAGTATATACATAAACAGTAGTGCAGTAACTGCAAAGGCAATAGCACAGCAGGTGGGCGATTAACAATAATATAACATTGCAATGGGGCCCGGAGATGAGCCACTATCAGATGTTCTCTCCTCCTGATTATTAAGATAACTGTTAAATGCAGACCATAAGTTCTTGGGGCGGGAATCGGTGGGGAGCATAGTAAGGTACTCTTCTTCTTCTGAAATGTTGGGGGAGAGGGGCCCTTCCAGCTTTGAAGTACACATTTCTTGGCCACCATGCAGCTTATATTTAGGAATTTAGCCATGCGTTTAATATCGTATTTCATCGGATCTCCGCACCCCAAACAAGATCCCCAGTGGGCAGGGTCAATTGTAGTGTCAATTACCTCGGCAAGTGTCTCTAGGATTCTTCCCCAGAATTCACCCAGTTTATGACAAGGCCAAAACATATGCAAATGTTCAGCTTTCTCCACCTTGCAGTGGGGACAGGAATGTGTGGTGGTGTGGGAAAACTTAGAGATCCTGAGAAGGGTGTAGTACAACCTGTTCAGTAGTTTATACTGTATAGCTCGGTAGCGGATGTTGAGGGAAACTTTGTTGGTATGTGAGCACATTTTTCCCCACAACTGGTCTGAGATCTCAAAGCCCAGTTCCTCTAACCATTTGCCCTGTGCCCTGGAAACCTGGACCGGGGCGCCCTCTAGTAAGATCTTATATAAAGAGGAGACGAAACCACGGGCGCCGCCCGAATTAGAAATGTATACAATCACTGGGGTCTCAGGGGGTTCATTAGGGAAAGTGGGCCATGTGGCACGAAATGCAGCCCGGAGCCTATAGTATTGCAGAATCTCCAACACAGATCCACAGTGGCCCGGCTTCCATGTCTGTGGGTCAATAAACCTGCCATCGGGGTAGAAGTCTGTCAGTGCCTGGTAGCCTAGAGTTTCCCAGTGCCGGACCAGAGCCGTGAGTTCATTGGGACCCAGTGCTTTACCTTTCGGCAGGTCTGAGATGGCCCTGACTATCTTGTCCAGAATGATAGGGGAGTCCAGCTGGTCTCTTGGTCGAGGAGGAGACGCATGTTGTGGGTATCTGATCAAGGAGGTCCCTCATATGCTGTTCAGTGTGTTCAGGGGGTTGAGAATATAGGGTTATGTAGAATGCGGTGAATATATGCAATATCTGTTGGTCTGACCACTGTGGGATACCTTGTTCATCCTTAATAGAAGTGATCGGGACCTGACCCCATTCCCCTCTTATTAGAGTTGCTAGTGTTTTCCCAGGTCTATCACCCTCCCCATATTTCCTAGCAGCCTGCGGGTGGCTGAAGTATTGGACTTCTCTGGTGGCATGTGTGTTGAATGTCTGGAGTTCCTCTCTAATTAGAGCACGTTTGACGGGCTCAGCTGCTGTCGAACATTCCTGTTCCAGCTCATGCAGCCTGCTTTCTGAGAGACTGAGGGTTGCTCTTGGTGTTTTTAGCACTCCCGCCTCTCTGGATATGGACATCCCCCTGATATATGTTTGAAGGCATCCCACCGGACACCAATAGAGGTGGCCTGGGGGGTGTTGTACTAAAAAAAGGACTCAATATCTGCTAATATATCAGCCTTGAACACAATGTCCCTAAGGTCCGCGGATTTGAAGCGCCATGTGCTGAATGTCGGGACAGGTGTTCCCAGTTCTACCAATAGGGTAATTGGGGCATGGTCGGATAGTGTGCGAGTCAGTATCTGTGCTCTTTCGATCCTGCCCATCACTTCACTTGACACTAGGAACAGATCAATTCTGGAGGAACTGTCATGAACTGAGGAGTTATATGTATATTCGCGCCGGTGAGGGTGCAGTGTCCTCCAGGCATCTCGAATGTTAAGTGTTGCGCTGTGACTATGTAGTCTGAGTGCGGCGCCAGACAAAGACCTGAAGGCGGTCTCGGTCCTGTTCAGGTTAGAGTCCAGTATAATATTCATGTCCCCCCCCCCAGTATGATCTGGATTCCCAAATAGCTCAACAGTATAGTAGCTACAGTATCCACAAATTCAGGGGTATCTACATTGGGGCCGTAGGTGCTCACAAGAAGGTATTCCCTGTTTATTACGGTACAGTGTAATATTACATATCTGCCATTGGGCTCTATGTAGCTCTTGTGTAGTACGAATTTAATGGATTTGTGAATCAGTGTCAGTACGCCTCTGGCCTGTGTGGAATAGGACGTGAAGTACCTGTTAGGTCGCCATGATGGTGCCATGCTCACCGCCAGGCGGCCTGTAGAGTGCATTTCTTGCAGCAGCAGTATTTTGCTACCGTGTCTATTGGCATGGGTCATAATTCTGCGGGCCTTGGTGTGGTTACTCAATCCCCGGACATTCCAGGACATTATGGTAGTGGGCATGTCATTTGTCTAGACTCAATCCCCGGACATTCCAGGACATTATGGTAGTGGGCATGTCATTTGTCTAGACTCAATCCCCGGACATTCCAGGACAATATGGTAGTGGGCATGTCATTTGTCTAGAGCACATCCCAGCTCACCTGTCGGGGCATGCATCTGCAGTTTGTGTAGTTATTCTTAAGACACTTCAACATAGCGCAATCTGCTGGTCTGCCTCTGCCTTTTCCAACAAAACTTCCCAGAACCCTATCTCCCCCTCCCTCCCTCGCAATCCAGTTGTGGCGAGCGGCACCCTTTCTCTCCCTCTCCTGCCCACCTCTAACAACCACCCAAAGATGGGTGTCAGCGGGCCGATCCCAACATGGACCGACCGCGCTTTTTGCCCAACGGGGGCCAACACCAAACAAAAATTCCAACATAGTCTTGCAACTGCAGTGGGGTATGCTGTTGCCGTGTTGCCAACCAAACAAAGCAGAGAAGGGTAGTGAAGTACCGCAAGGGTACGTACGTTTGGCTCAGTAGGTCCTTAGGGGATAGATTTCCATTTTTCCAAACATTTAAGGGTTAACACCTTATATCGATAGGCAATCAATAGCAGCTCTCATCACTTTATGAAGATCCCTGACAAGGTCAAGGGGCCATATTACCAAAACAGTTCCCCAAAGGCAAGTATTTGATGCAATAATACATTATTTTAGACAGTGGGGAGACAAGAATTTCAATGCCGCTATCGATACATGCTCTGAAGTATAGCAGTTCACAAGGACGGATCAGTCCGAGGGGATGGACGCATCGGATCAGTCATTTTCCATGAGGTCATCGGCTACGTTAATTAGCGATATATGTTCCTCTATAAATTTCACCGCCTTGCTGGGGACTGTGAAGAAGTACATTTTCTCTCTGTAGGTGAACTTGAGACGCTCCGAGAACAGCACTGCATAGGGAACGTTCCTCTGTCTAGGCATCTTTTTTACTCCAGTGAATTGCTGTCTTTCCTACTGCACTCCCATGGAAAAGTGCATGCTCCATCCGCCCCTTGAGAGTATTTTCAGGGACCCCTATAATTTGAATGTTGTTTCTGCGCGATCTCGATTCCAAATCGTCACATTTCGCTTTCACAGACTTCATATCGCGAGTAAGGGAGCTAACTGTATCTTGAAGAGTGTGTATTCCATCCTCGTTTGCACTGATTCTAGATTCAGCTTCCATGATCTTGGTACCAGCCTGGTCCAGCTGAATGACCCAGCTCTGACCTAGGTGTCATTTTGGCGAATTTGTCCATGGCGCCAACCTTGTTGGCACCCAGGGATCTGTTCGACATCCTTGCACGGTTTAAACAATAAAGGCAGCAGGTAGGATTTTTGACTCAGGCAGGAGGGCAGTCTAGGCAACTCCTAATAGAGTACCCAGCTCCACTCCGAACAGGTCCATAGAGGAGGCACTCAACCCCACAGCTAGGCCTCCGGTATTTGTATCAGCAGGGCACATGCTTGCAATGTTCTATGAGGTGTAGTTAGTGCTGCCGTGTCAGTACATCGCTAGGTCTTCAGTCTGTGGCTCCACCTAGATTGCTCCTGGTAGCGTGAGGAAGACTATGGGGTTGCCTAGTGAGCAAGGGTTCATCAGGTGATCTACCAGCAGATAGGGGTCTCACAGGCGGGTATTGATGAAGTCCGGGAGCTGCTGCACAAGTTAGGGTAGGCCCGCGCCTACTAGAATATCATAAATCCCTCAACATATGCAAGAGGTGTAGGGCGGAGTTTGATGCAATAATTGCCAAGTAGCATGGGGCTAACTGAGTGACCCAAGGGTGAGGACCGCGTGTAGAGCAATAGTTTGTGCCCCGATCAGGCCTTCCGAGTTGACAGTAGTGCAGGCAGCTTGAGGACAGTTAGCTTTGCTATGTTTCTTTGCACATGAAGAGTCTATAGGATGTGAATATAGGTGCTGTTTAAGGAACAGAGGCAGCAGATAGGAATATCGGATCATGTAGTAAGACAGCTTAAGGTAGCTACAAGATGTGCACACAGCACAGGGCCCAATAGGCCTTCCAAAGAGGTGCGCAGTTCACCAGTGATGTGTCTGATATACGTGTCAACAGGGCATCGACTTCATAGTGTTCTATGGGGTACAGTTTGTGCTGCCGTGACTATACCCTGGCAGGTCTCCGGATTGTGGACCCACAAGAATGCCGCCAGCAATGTGAAGGAGGCAATGGGGTCGCCCAGTGGGTAAGAATTCAGTTGTTGATTACAGGCTGGTGGGGGCCTCACAGGCTGTGCTATGAACAGGGATGCGGTCTAGTGTCTAGGTTCGCCGCTCCAACATCCATATGCCGGCAGTGCAGGCACAGCATAGGCAGCCGGCCAGATCCTGACAGAGTCCAGCAGCGGTAATATTGTGGCACCCCCACCGGTGCACTTACTTGTAGTATGGCCTCAGTCCCAAACACTCCAGGCACCCGGGCCCCGCAGAGCGTTCCCCAGATCACAGGGTCCACAGGCCCGTCCCGCTCCACCCGCAGTGCCCAGCAGGCCTCCAGACCGCCCGCCGGCCGGCGGATGGACCAGCCACAAGTCGGCCCGGGTGGCCGGCCCGGGTCGCAACGGCCAGTGCCGGTGGCGACACGGGAATGCAGCGAAGGCCCAAGCTTAGGGCTTGAGGGGAGGAGCACCGGGAGCAGCCGCGCAGGCCCAGCAACCGAGCCGCACAACAGCCCGGCACCAGCAAGGCGCGCGCAGTTCGATGTCTGCTCTGGGAGCGTCACGGCCATCGCCTCCCACGGCAGCCGCCCTGGTGATAGAGGGATGGTCCGTGCACCAGTATGGCACTGTCTCTCCGCCGAGGTGGGGCCGCCCAGGAGGGGCCACCCAGAAGGCCGACGCAGCCCGGGCCCAGCTCGCCCGCCAATTCACCCCTCGCCGCTCCAGAAGTTAGGAGGCCATATCTCTGTCCCCGCACACCGGTTTGTTTCAGGATTTAGACCGAGGATGCCTTACACCGTCTGCAGCATGTGGTGATGATTGCAGGTACTGGAATGCAGAGATTCCTCCGTTGTAGTTGGATTTCCTTTGGTGGCTCACAGAACTGTTCAGCTAGGCAGCCATCTTTGGGGTGCTCAACAGCCCCTGATACAATGAATATTGTGATATGTAAATAGTGTTTTAGTCCTGAAGACGGACTCAGTTCCGAAATGCATTGGCTACACAACACATATGAATGCTCACTGCCTTTTATGATGGAATAAATGAACTGAGCTATTATACTAGTTCTGACTGATATGTTTGTTAAATGACAGCAAGACTTTATGTATCATTACTGAATGTATATTAATTCCGATTGAATAAGTGAGGATTGAGAGCAAGTGGTCTGTCCAGGGCAACCCTGAACACTTCTTTCTATATCATTTACCCTTGTACCAAGGGCTTTTTTAAAAAAAATGTTGCTCCTTAAATTGAGATTGATTGCTCAACATAGTACATAGAGTTATTGGCCCTCATTACAACACCGGCGGTAACCAATGGCGCTATTAGCACCATGGTTGCTGCCGGTATTGTAACGAGTCTGCCATGGTGCAATGGGGAATTACCACCCCATTTCAAGGTTGGCAGGGCAGTAATTCTCCATGCACCATTGGCCCTTCCCCATTCCCATTTCGTAATTAGGTGCTAATGGGTTAACGGCGCCGCAGCCTTTTACGGCGCCGTTAACCCCTTAGCGCCAGGGTAGTAATGAGGCCCATTGTGTTAGTTGAAAGACGAAGCATAGTGATGCCTGCCCTCCAACCATTTTTTTTTGCAACAAAATGCCATTTTATTAATTCCAAAGGTTTAATACATGCCTCACTATCCCCACCTTAATGAGGAGTTCCCTGGCTGAAATAAACCAAAGAAAACACTGTATCAAACGTTTTCTGTCCCTCACACGTAAAGCTACAGTAACTTAACAAGGCAATGTATGGCAGTTCAAAATATAACTGCAAAATCACAATATAATAACAGTCTCTCCTTATAATCTGAGTGAATTCCCCTCCCCAGGTTCAAGCAGGATTCTGTTCCACAGTTCCAAATGAAAAAAAAAAAAGAAATCCTATTTCGTAACAAAGTTCCAACACAGTTCTTTGTGACTCCAACTCGATAACAAAAAGTTCCAACACTTTAGAATTGTTTGAAAAAGGTTATTTCCCTCCACATTAGGTCCCCAGCAGGAGGGTACAGGGAGACAGGAGAAGCAGCATGGACAAAGGTGGGCAGTGCTGGCAGCACTTACCATTGCACTTGCCACCTGCTGGCCGTACTTTTACATTTGTTATTTATTTTATTATCCCATGTCCTGCACTGTCCCCTCCCCCTTCCCCCCGCACTCTCCACCTTTCCCTTCCCATGCACTTGCACAATCTGAATGATACCAGGCCTAGTAGGATCGTCGTCTATCTTCCCTCTCTTCCCCCTCCCTTGCCTCCTCACACCTTGAAACACTTGTGTATAGATGGGTTATAAATGCCAAATTATATCATCATATCACATCATATCAGCATTGGGGACCTACTGGGAGGAGACACAGGAAGCAGCCTAGGAATGGGTAGGCAGTGGTGGCAGCCTTGGGTCTCCACTGGGAGGAGACAAGGGGACAAGAGAAACAGCCTAGGCATGGTGGACAGTGCTGGCAGCATCAGAGACCTACTGGGAGGAGACACGAGAAGCAGCCTAGGCATGGGTGGGCAGTGCTGGCAGCATCAGAGACCTACTGGCAGGAGACACGAGAACCAGCCTAGGCATGGGTAGGCAGTGCTGGCAGCATCAGAGACCTACTGGGAGGAGACACGAGAAGCAGCCTAGGCATGGGTGGGCAGTGCTGGCAGCATCAGAGACCTACTGGCAGGAGACACGAGAACCAGCCTAGGCATGGGTAGGCAGTGCTGGCAGCATCAGGGAGCTACTGGGAGGAAAGACGAGAAGCAGCCTAGGAATGGGTGGACAGTTCTGGCAGCACTGGGTCTCCACTGGGAGGAGACTGGGATTTAGGAGAAGCAGCATGGACAAAGGTGGAAAGTGCTGATGGCAGCATCAGAGACCTACTGGGAGGAGACACGAGAAGCAGCCTCGGCATAGGTGGACAGTGCTGGCAGCATCAGAAACCCACTGGGAGGAGACACGAGAAGCAGCCTAGGCGTGGGTGGACAGTGCTGGCAGCATCACAGACCTACTGGCAGTAGACACGAGAAGCAGCCTAGGCATGGGTGGACAGTGCTGGCAGCATCAGGGACCTACTGGGAGGAAACACGAGAAGCAGCCTAGGAATGGGTGGACAGTTCTGGCAGCACTGGGTCTCTACTGGGAGGAGACTGGGATTTAGGAGAAGCAGCATGGACAAAGGTGGATAGTGCTGATGGCAGCATCAGAGACCTACTGGGAGGAGACATGAGAAGCAGTCTAAGCATGGGTGGACAGTGCTGGCAGCATCAGGGACCTACTGGGAGGAAACACGAGAAGCAGTCTAAGCATGGGTGGACAGTGCTGGCAGCATCAGGGATCTACTGGGAGGAAACACGAGAAGCAGTCTAAGCATGGGTGTACAGTGCTGGCAGAATCAGGGACCTACTGGGAGGATTCACGAGAAGCGGCCTATGCATGGGTGGACAGTGCTGGCAGCATCAAGGACCTACTGGGAGGAAACGCGAGAAACAGTCTAAGCATGTGTGGACAGTGCTGGCAGCATCAGGGAACTACTTGGAGGAAACATGAGAAGCAGGCTAGAAATGGGTGGGCAGTGCGGGCAGCATCAGAGAAATACTAGCAGGAGACACGAGAAGCAGCCTAGGCATGGATGGACAGTGCTGGCAGCATCAGGGATCTACTGGGAGGAAACACGAGAAGCAGCCTAGGCATGGGTGGACAGTCCTGGAAGCATTGGGTCTCAACTGGGAGGAGACAGGGGAACAGGAGAAGCAGCCTAGGCATGTGTGGACAGTGCTGGCATCATTGGGTCTCCACTGGCAGGAGAATGAGAGATAGGAGAAGCAGCATGGACAAAGGTGGACAGTGCTGGCAGCATCCGGGATCTACTGGGAGGAGACACGAGAAGCAGCCTAGGCATGAGTGGACAGTACTGGCAGCATTGGGTCTCCACTGGGAGGAGACAGAGGGACAGGAAAACCAGACTAGGCATGTGTGGACAGTGCTGGCATCATTGGGTCTCCACTGGGAGGAGACTGAGAGATAGGAGAAGCAGCATGGACAAAGGTGGACAGTGCTGGCAGCATCCGGGATCTACTGGGAGGAGACACGAGAAGCAGCATGGACAAAGGTGGACAGTGCTGGCAGCATCCGGGATCTACTGGGAGGAGACACGAGAAGCAGCCGAGGCATGGGTGGACAGTGCTGGCAGCATCAGAGACCTACTGGGAGGAGACGCGAGAAGCAGCCTAGACATGGGTGGACAGTGCTGGCAGCATCAGAGACCTACTGGGAGGAGACGCGAGAAGCAGCCTAGGCATGGGTGGGCAGTGCTGGCAGCATCAGAGACCTACTGGGAGGAGACGCGAGAAGCAGCCTAGGCATGGGTGGACAGTGCTGGCAGCATTGGGTCTCCACTGGGAGGAGACAGAGGGACAGGAAAAGCAGCCTAGGCATGTGTGGACAGTGCTGGCATCATTGGGTCTCCACTGGGAGGAGACTGAGAGATAGGAGAAGCAGCATGGACAAAGGTGGACAGTCGCAGCATCCGGGATCTACTGGGAGGAGACACGAGAAGCAGCATGGACAAAGGTGGACAGTGCTGGCAGCATCCGGGATCTACTGGGAGGAGACACGAGAAGCAGCCTAGGCATGAGTGGACAGTGCTGGCAGCATTGGGTCTCCACTGGGAGGAGACTGAGAGATAGGAGAAGCAGCATGGACAAAGGTGGACAGTCGCAGCATCCGGGATCTACTGGGAGGAGACACGAGAAGCAGCATGGACAAAGGTGGACAGTGCTGGCAGCATCCGGGATCTACTGGGAGGAGACACGAGAAGCAACCTAGGCATGGGTGGACAGTGCTGGCAGCATCAGGGACCTATTGGGAGGAGACACGAGAAGCAGCCTAGGCATTGGTGGACAGTGCGGCAGCCTTGGGTCTCCACTGGGAGGAGACAAGGGGACAAGAGAAACAGCCTAGGCATAGTGGACAGTGCTGGCAGCATTGGGTCTCCACTCTGAGGAGACTTGGAGATAGGACAAGGAGCATGGACGAAGGTGGACAGTGTTGGCAGCATAAGGGACCTATACTGGGACAAAACACGAGAGGCAGCATTGACATGGGTGGACAGTGCGAGCAGCATCAGAGACTTACTGGCAGGAGACACAAGAGGCAGCCTAGGAATGGGAGGACAGTGTTGGCAGAATCAGGGACCTACTGGGAGGAAACACGAGAAGCAGTCTAAGCATGGGTGGACAGTGCTGGCAGAATCAGGGACCTACTGGGAGGATTCACGAGAAGCAGCCTAGGCATGGGTGGACAGTGCTGGCAGCATCAGAGACCTACTGGGAGGAAATGCGAGAAGCAGTCTAAGCATGGAGGGACAGTGCTGGCTGCATCAGGGACCTACTGGGAGGAGACACGAGAAGCAGCCTAGGCATGGGTGGACAGTGCTGGCAGCATCAGAGACCTACTGGGAGGAAATACGAGAAGCAGTCTAAGCATGTGTGGACAGTGCTGTCAGCATTTGGTCTCCACTGGGAGGAGACAGGGGGACAGGAGATGCAGCACGGACGGAGGTGGACAGTGTTGGCAGCATAAGGGACCTAGTGGGAGGAGACACGAGAACCAGCCTAGACATGGGTGGGCAGTGCTGGCAGCATCAGAGACCTACTGGCAGGAGACACGAGAACCAGCCTAGACATGGGTGGGCAGTGCTGGCAGCATCAGAGACCTACTGGGAGGAGACACGAGAAGCAGCCTAGGCGTGGGTGGACAGTGCTGGCAGCATCACAGACCTACTGGCAGGAGACACGAGAAGCAGCCTAGGCATGTGTGGACAGTGCTGGCATCATTGGGTCTCCACTGGGAGGAGACTGAGAGATAGGAGAAGCAGCATGGACAAAGGTGGACAGTGCTGGCAGCATCCGGGATCTACTGGGAGGAGACACGAGAAGCAGCCTAGGCATGGCTGGACAGTGTTGGCAGCATCAGGGAGCTACTGGGAGGAGACAAGAGAAGCAGCCTAGGAATGGATGGACAGTGCTGGCAGCATCATGGACCTACTGGGAAGAAACACGAGAAGCAGCCTAGGCATGGTTGGATAGTGCTGGCAGCATTGGGCCACCACTGTGAGGAGGCAGGGGGACAGGAGAAGCAGCCTAGGCATGTACAGTGGACAGTGCTGGCAGCATTGGGTCTCCACTGGGAGGGACGGGGAGACAGGTGCGTTATGTGTCCTCCACTCGGTCTTTCTCCCTTCGCTAATTGTTTTCTTCCATGTTTCTTCCTTGTGTTGTAGCACCTGACGCGTTCCACGTGCCAGATGTAATTACCACTGAATGATCTCAGACCCAAATAACCAGACAGACTCCAAGATTAAGGCAAAGTACTACTTTATTATCAGGTCAAATAAAGTAGGGAAATATGGTGAACAAACCGATTGCAGCTTACACACTCGAAGCTATATTTCAATGATATGTCATCCTATGTGGCAAACAGTAAAACCTATCAAAATAGGGATTGGTTAAGGGAACATGTATACTTAGATTTTGTTTATGTGCTAGTAACTTAATTGGCTGTTCCCTATCAGGTAAGGGAAAGAATCAACATGGGCAGTAGTGGACAGTGCTGATAGCCTCCGATCCCACCTGGGAGGAGACGAGAAGCAGAATAGGCAGGGGTGGGCAATGCTGGCAGCATTGGGTCTCCAGTGGGAGGAGCCAGGGGGACAGGAGAAGCAGCCTAGTCATGGGTGGAGAGTGCTGGCAGCATCGGATCTCCACTGTGAGGGGACAAGGAGACAACAGAACCAACATGGGCAAAGGTGGACAGTGCTGGCCGGATCAGGTCTCCACTGAGAGGGGACAGGGAGACGGGAGACGCAGCATGGGCAGAGGTGGGCAGTGCTGGCAGCATCAGCTGTGCACAATGAGGGGACATGGAGCAAGCATAAGCAGCATGGGCAGAGGTGGACAGTGCTGACAGCATCAGCTGTGCACAATGAGGGGACATGGAGCAAGCATAAGCAGCATGGGCAGAGGTGGGCAGTGCTGGCAGCATCAGCTGTGCACAATGAGGGGACATGGAGCAAGCATAAGCAGCATGGGCAGAGGTGGGCAGTGCTGGCAGCATCAGCTGTGCACAATGAGGGGACATGGAGCAAGCATAAGCAGCATGGGCAGAGGTGGGCAGTGCTGGCAGCATCAGGGCTCTACAGGGAGGGGACAAGGAGTCAGCAGAAGCAGCATGGGCAGAGGGGACAGTGCTGGTAGTATCAGATCTCCCCTCTGACATCTTTTTCTCCACCTGTGGTGTTCCCCAGGGATCTAATCTCTCTCCCTGGCTGTTCAACCAGTATCTGGCACTCCTTGCCCACCGCATCGCCGGCCTCTGCCCCAACTTTCAGTGCTATGCGAACGATACCCAGCTCATTTTCAGGCTACCCTCGGCCTCCTCCTCTCCTTTCCTCATCTCTGACTGTCTGTCTGCTATCCAGCAATGGTGTGCCGCCAATGACCCTGCCTTAATGCCAGTAAGAATGAGATTCTACTCATCGGCACACCCACTCCCACCTTCCCTGCAGCTCTCTGGCCAGCTTCTCTTCGCCCTCTTCCTGCACCTACCTGCAAGACAAAAAACCTCGGGGTCATCTTCGACTCTAAACTCTCCTTCTCTCCTCATATATCTGACGTCTCTAAGAAGTCACACTACCAGCTGCACCTCCTCAGAGGTATTCTTCCCTTCCTCTCCTTCCCCCAGAAGCTCACTGTCTCCCGAGCCCTGGTTCTCTCGAAGCTGGACTACTGTAACAGCCTCTATCTAAATCTGCCTGCCTCCACCCTCCGCCCTCTGCAACTCATCCAGAACAGAACTGCAAGACTTGTCCTTGGCCTCAAGCCCAGGGACCGTATCTCTCCAGGACTGCAATCTCTACATTGGCTCCCAGTAGCTGCGAGGATTAAGTTCAAAACCCTCTGCATTGTCCACAAGGCCTTCTGGGGCCTGGGGCCTAAATACCTTCAACTCTCTCTTCCTAAATATCTTCCTTCCCGAGCCCTTCGCTCATCCGTCTCCAACTCCCTCAGGGTCAGCCGCTTCTCGAAGCAACGAGCTGGGGGTAGATCTCTCTCCGCGGCAGGGGCCTCCCTCTGGAACAGCCTTCCTGCCTCCCTGAAACTTGAGGAGAACCATCTCCGGTTCCGGAAGCACCTCAAAACCTTCCTCTTTGCTTCTGCTTTCTCTCTACCTCTCTCCTGCTAAATTCTTCACTGAAACTGCACTGAATCTGCAACTGGGCCACCCTCACCGACCTCGGTCCTGGGCCCAGCCACTCTCCACTTGCACTGCCTCCCTGGCAACCCCTGCACTGTGGGACTGTCTCTGTATCCCTACAGCCCCCCCCTTCCCAGCACTTGTCTGCAATTACCTTGCACTTGCCACCAGCTGGCCCTATTTATTTATTTTTTATTCTACTTACTTTGTACTGCACTTCCCCCTCCCCTTCCCCTTGCACTTTTCCCTTCCCCCCACCCCTGCACTTGCGCGGTCTGAATGACACCTGGCCAAGTAGGATCGTTGTCTGTCTTCCCCTTGTTCCCCCCTACCTGCCTCATCGCGCCTTGAAACACTTGTGTATAGGCGCGTTTACAAATGCCATATCATATCATATCATATCCTCTGGGGAGACAGGAAGACAGGTGAAGCAGCATGGGCAGAGGTGGGAAGTGCTGGAAGCATCAGATCTCCACTGCTAGAGAGCAGGGAGCCAGCATAAGCAGCATGGCAGAGGTGGACAGTGCTGATAGCCTCCAATCCCACCTGGGAGGAGACGAGAAGCAGAATAGGCAGGGGTGGGCAATGCTGGCAGCATTGGGTCTCCAGTGGGAGGAGCCAGGGGGACAGGAGAATCAGCCTAGTCATGGGTGGACAGTTCTGGCAGCATCAGGGGCCTACTGGGAGGAAACACGAGAAGCATCCTAGGCATGGGTGGACAGTGCTGGCAGCATTGGTTCTCCACTGGCAGGAGACAGGGGGACAGGAGAATCAGCCTAGTCATGGGTGGACAGTGCTGGCAGCATCGGGTCTCCACTGTGAGCGGACAAGGAGACAACAGAACCAACATGGGCAAAGGTGGACAGTGCTGGCCGGATCAGGTCTCCACTGAGAGGGGACAGGGAGACGGGAGAAGCAGCATGGGCAGAGGTGGACAGTGCTGGCAGCATGCGGACCCCCATGGGAGATGACATGGAGACAGGTGAAGCATCATGGGCAGAGGTGGACAGTGCTGGCAGCATCAGGTCTCCACTGGGAGGGGACAGAGACAGAAGAAGTGGCCTGGACAGAGGTGGACAGTGCTGGCAGCATGCGGACTCTAATGGGAGATGACAGGGAGACAGGATATTGAGCAGAGGTGGACAGTGCCGACAGCATCAGCTGTGTACAATGAGGGGACAGGGAGCAAGCATAAGCAGCATGTGCAGAGGTGGGCAGTGCTGGCAGCATCAGCTGTCTGTGCACAATGAGGGGACAGGGAGCAAGCATAAGCAGCATGGGCAGAGGTGGGCAGTGCTGGCAGCATCAGGGCTCCACAGGGAGAGGACACGGAGTCAGCAGAAGCAGCATGGCCAGAGGGGACAGTGCTGGCTGCATCAGATTCCTACTAGGATGAGTCAGGAGAATCAGCCTAGACAGAGGTGTACAGTGATTGTAGTATCAGATATCCTCTGGGGGAGACAGGAAGACGCGTGAAGCAGCATGGGCAGAGGTGGGCAGTGCTGGCAGCATCAGATCTCCACTGCTAGAGGGCAGGGAGCCAGCATAAGCAGCATGGGCAGAGGTGGACAGTGCTGGAAGCATCAGGTCTCCACTGGGAGGGGACAGAGACAGAAGAAGTGGCCTGGACAGAGGTGGACTTTGCTGCAGCATCTGATATGTGTTATAAGTGAGTTTTGGGGAAGTGGTGCCATTAACTGGTATCAATTCAGAGAGTAGTGCAATTGGGTGGAAGCAGGTGGGCTGCCGGGGGAAAGTGGTGTGCTGACACCACCCTGTGTTAGGCGTCCACCACTCTGACTTTCTCCCTTCGCTAATTGTTTACTTTCATGTTTCTTCCTTGTGCTGTAGCACCTGACGCGTTCCAAGTGCCAGATGTAATTACCAATGAATGATCTCAGACCCAAATAACTGGACAGACTCCAAGAATATGGCAAAGTACTACTTTGTTATCAGCTCAATAATGTAGGGAAACCTGGTGAACAAACAGCTTGCAGCTCACACACTCTTGGCTATATTTTGAATACGCAAAGGCTTTATACCTCGATGTATGTCAGCTATGATGTCAACCTATGTGGCAAACAGTAAAACCTATTAAACTGATGGCTTGGTTAAGGGAACATGTATATTTATATTTTGTTTACGTGTTAGTAACATAATTGGCTGTTCCCTATCAAGTAAGCAAACCTTGAACTACCTCTTATTATGTATAATACAATATTAATAGCAGAATGTATAGCACACTCCTGCATAAACCTTCATGATTGGTTGGCATTCTCTCCCAACCTTGGAGATTCGGCTTGTTAGCAGCATGTGAGCAAAATGAAACCCAAGAGCTGGTTAAAACATAAAACCACTGTCCACTTTGGTCAATTCCTACCATCTTTCATCAGTTAGGGCCTAAGCCAAAGCTTCTTCTTTGTAGGTGACCTTGCTGTCTGTTCTCATCCTTGGGACATTTAAGGGAGTGTAGGTTCATCGCTATCTTCAGTTGGAGCCTAAAGAATAGGCTGTGTTTTTTAGTGTTGCACCACGTGTGAGTAGACAATGATTTTGTCCATTTCAACCTTTTATTTAGCACTATTTAATTCAATTATACTGGGTGCTATTACTCCCCTTGGCCTCTGGAGACTTGTTTGCTCTGTCTTGCATATGCTTGCTGAATTTATAATTTTCCAATACTTGACTCTTGCAAATGTTTTCTCCTTCACTTAATCTAAGAGAAATATGTCCTACATCTGTAGCATGTCGCCTTTAACTCCCCTTGCAGTTGACTCTTGATGTAGCACCCTTGATCCCAGGCCAAACAAATGTTTTTTGTTCCCCGCACAGAGCTGTTTTCCAGTGCCTGTCAGCTCTGCAATTCTAATCTCTGCCTTCAAGGCTTCTTAGTTCACTTTTATACGAAACAAACATCCATCTCTCCATCATGGCCGCTTTAACCACATTATATTTTCTCCTGCAGCAAGCTTCTATATGTCTCATCTACCTTGTGTTTCTGCGTATATACATGTGCTGATTCTATTCTAACTTATCCTCTTAGTGTATATGATTTCTCCGTCTCTACATACATGTTTCTCTTGTTACTTCAGTTACATCATCATTTTTTAAGTATTTGCATATCGTTTCAGTGCATCCTAGAGTCTTCTCTTCATGACGTCACTTTGCTCTGATCTGATTTCACTTACAGCTCTTCTATGTCCAGTGGCATATGCAGACATCATTCCACCATGTCAGTGTGAGGGTACATTCAATATGGTTGTCTAAGTGCATAACTTCTTTCATGTCTTCGATGCAGTATTGGGACGATATTTGGTGCCACACATAGTGCTCTCTTACTGTTCTTCCAGTATGATGGAGGTGATGGGGTGGGCTCTAGAGATGACGTGTACATCTATCTCTCCAGATCCACATCATGTTTCATTTTTTGTTGATATTTCTGTTCTCTATCTTCTCTCTAACAATGTCTGGAAAGAGCCAAGCACCATAGTGGCTACCCTTAAGAACCAAAGGATGTCGTGTTTGCTATGTCTGAAAAACCTGCAGGAACAGCAAAAAAACATGGGCATTAACAACTGGTACCCCTCGCCCACAGTACCATTAGTACAACAGAAAAGGTTTTACAACAACTTCAGATGCCGAAGGCAATGCAGAAAGAAAGTTTACAGAGGATAGAATCAGAGGAGAGTGCAACAAAGAAGTCCATTTTAGTTTCCAAAAACTAGATGTCATGAACCCCGAGAAGGGACTATAAAAGTAAACTGTTCCAACGTTTTCCATGGAAGGAAAGAGTGTGGCACTAGGAATCTGAAGAGAGTCTTTGTGTAGGCATGGGAAGCACACTTTCCCGGCACGGCCGTAGTCATATTGCCTGGACATTGATGGTAGAAGCTTCAAAATGGTGCGAATACCTGGGCATCTAAAAGCATCACTTGGCAACGTAATACTTATACAGAAGCTAAACCTGTTGACTTTGCCAATGCTTGTTGTTAACAGGAATTATGCTAAGAACACACCCAATGCTTTTAAATCGTGTGCCTGATGGCAGACCTGGTTAAGAATGTGTTTTTTATTATGACAGTAGCAGGTTTACTCTTTCAATTAAGTCATTACATTTCAGAAGACTGCTTTTAAAAACACTAGCAAGCTCTTCAATGCAGAGTCTGATGGTAAGACGTGAGTAACGCCTTAAAGGGAGTTCATGGGGGAGTGTTTTGTCCAGAGAGGGTCAGGAACTGGGTAGGAATTTCTATCGGGATTTGCAGGGAAATGAGCAGTGAATAGGTGGGCAAATAACCAAACAACACCTACAACCTTTGTGCCCCTCCTCATATGCCATTCCTCTCTTTCTGTACTCAAATGCAATAGTTTTGGCTTATCACCACCCAATAGTCCACAATAACAATGGTAGCTTGCGCTGTGTGCAGAGAATGCAGACCTGTTCTGGTGCAGAGAGCCCGCCTTCTTTGCATTGCTATTGGTCAGTGGGGCCGCCGCGGCTGCGCAGTAAGATACTTCTCCTGGCCGCCATGTTCTGCATGCGTTCACGTGCAGGCGCCAGGGGCTTCGCAAAGCATTGAGGCGATCTCTGTGACGCAAAGGAAGGCGCCACGTCCATCAGTCATTAGTACTTTGATACAAGAGCTGCTTTGATTATAGAACACATGGATTACTGTAAGGGAAAAGGCAAGGCTCGCGCGCCGCCCCCACAAGTTACCGCCGTGCAGTGGGTGGAGCTCAAAGCATCCACCCAGGAATGCGCTTCCTTGGCTTCATTTCCAATTCTCCCAGTCCAATAAGCACTCTATTATGAAAGTGCACCCGTTTCCATCTAAATATCTACCCAAGCGTGCGCCACACCGCTCGGCTGATCACAGTCAATTTGCACGAATAGATGCCGTGGTGCTGTGTGCGGCTTTTCTCGTCTTGATGAAAAAAGAAACACCACCACACACACACTTAACTGAATGTATAAAAACATTTCAGAAAAAAATGGACTGTTCTAAAACTTCTGGCTGGTGGGAAGGAATGGGGCAGGAGTCTGCTGGAAACGGGGGCTCTCCAGATTTTTGGACTACAACCCCCATCACCCCTCAGAATTGGTAAGGGGCCTGGTGCGTGCGGTGCATGGATGTTGCATGGACTATGTGCGCAATGGCACGTCCTGGCACCTGCAGAATCCCACGGAATGTTGGGCACGCAGCTGCTGCACTCCTGCAGGACACCTGGTTCCAATTCACAAACGATTGCAGGATCAGAATGCACTGAGCAAAGCACCCCTGTCAAGCTTCACCTGCACCCACCCTCCCCCGCATCAAGGCTCTTGCGTGCTGGAGAAGGGGACTAAGAAAACAGCAAACAGCTCTCCGTGTAGATATGAGCACATGCGCAACACTCACGTGAATTGAATATCTGCACCCAAAAGGGTTGAGCGCTGTGCTGGACCTTCAGTCACGTGGATGCAGGATGTTAATGTTAAAGGATATTTATACCGTGCACTATCACCACCGTAGTGGTCCCCTGGTGCTCTGGCGGCTCTGAAAGAAAAAGGGGGGTAGATTTGTAGCGGGTTAGTACAAAAAGTTTGGACACAGAGCAAGGGAGCTGTGATGTGCTTTTGGCAACTTCAGGACGGTTAACACCGTTGGCTGAACTTTTTGATGTGGTATCCGGTCAGAGTCCACTGTGTCCTGTTGTGTAAGGCTTTGTGTGATGTGTTTGTTGTTGCAGTGTGGTGAAGTGCATGCAGGTTCCTGCGGTTTAAGAGGTAGGGTTGTGTTTAGTTAGGGTTTGACAGGTGTGTCAGGAGGGGTGAGGTTTTAGTAGGGTTGGTTATTGTCATTGTTGTCTGGAGATACACACCATCATATTGTGTGTCTTTCAAGATTTAGACATTTTTCTTTATAGTGATCTAGTTTCAGCAAGACAAGACTGTCTCTCACCTCTCTGTCCGTATGGTGCGTTAGTTTATCTCTACAATTCTATCTTTGTTCTTACTCAGGCCAGCCCCTACATCCCAGGCTGCACCAGACGCAAGCTGGTCCCCGCGGATCTATCTAGCTGTGACCTAGGCCCATACCCATTGTGAATTTCCAATGGCAGTCCTCAAAATCCTGCTGGCAACACATGCCAATTTTACATGTGTACTCCTGTTTTACAGGTGATAAGGAACAGAGCATATACAGTGTTTCTCAGGGAGCCTACACAATGCAGGTGGGGGGGGGGGGTCTGTGAAGATCCTTCTCTGCATTGTGCATGCCTCAGCGCCTGTCACAAGGGTGACAGCTTTAGGTAATACCACATCCAGTGCTTTAAATGGACCGGTGCTACCCGGCCCGCAGTACCTGCACTTCTTATTTTTGAGCATTTGAGTACCTGCACTTCTCAACGGCTGAGGGAGTGTACCGGCACTCAACTATGTTGCAGGTGAAAATGAAAGCTTTTCATTTTGCTTTATCACAACTTCAAGGATTAGGCTTCTGCAGCCTCTGCTAGGGAAAGCAGTGCCCTCTCCCTCCTCCCACCACCCGCAGTGCCCATAATGTCTCCTTCAGTGCCCACCCTGCAGGCCAAAAGAAGAGAGAAACATGCATCTACTGTGCTGTCAGCACACTAGGCGCAAACTCTGTTTCGCTACCTGGGCTTCACCTGTTACAATTGGTGCCCTTTGATGGAGAAGGAATTACTTTTTTAAGATGTTTCTTTGTTATTAGCAGGGCCTATTCTAATATGTAAATGTTTTTCTAATCGGAGTTGTGATGGAACGTTTGCGACTGAACTCTAGTTACCTACCGAATGTCTTATTAGGCAATGAAAGCCAGCAGTAATAAAACTCCCCTTCTAAAGCTTAGTTCACAGCTATGATATCTGCTACTTTCACAGCAATAAAGAAAGTCTCATTTAATATAGATATTCAACATTTCTAAACACAATGCATAACAACAAACTGGACGCTTGTGTGAAAGGATCTCAGATACACTGCTTTAGCAAAGTGTGTGCTCCTAAAAACATCCTTTTATCTCACTGGGCATTGTCTGCAAACACCAGGGTGTGCCTTAAAGGGACCTGTGCACAAGGTGCCACCCCAAACAGCCGACAAAAACACTGCACCAGAATGTCCGGCTTCCTAGCTTGGTGCGCACCTGCATGTCTTTTTCCATTTCAAGCACTGGCAACATCCACACTGCATGCATAAGAATGTGTTCTGAAAGGAGTAAAAACTCCCACAGCCACCGCAGTCCCCTTCGGCCCCAGTCCCCCCCCCCCCGCATGCTGCTTCCAGTCTCCCCCCATGCTGCTTCTTTTGTGAGAGTGGAGAATCTGCCTACATGAAACCATTTGTACCGGAAGTGCCTCCTTTTATGACGCCTCCAGCATGGGATTTGCATCGAGTTGGAGTCACAAATGAAGGGACATGCTGGAGAATCGGAGGCAAGTCTTCTGAGAGTGCATCATGATGTCCCTACCCATGCTTAAGATCCTCAGCAAGGAGGCAAAAAGCATGTCACCGGTCGAGGGTCCCGGACCGTCTTGCATAAGGGTTAAGAGAACACAAAGATACAGAAGACCAAGTCAAGTTGTGCATGAACCTCTATTCCGAAAATTGACTTTATATACTGGGGCCAGTTTGCTTGAAAGTGCTCTCCCCTTGCTGGTGCTCAGGTCACACCATGGCGAGGGAACGCTACACCTGCGTGGTGTGGATGCACTGATCCCCAGAAAGGAAGGCGCGGGCGCGCGCGGCTGTGAGGTGCAAGTCAGCGGAGCAGTTGTTTCAGTGGAAAGTGCAGCCCCACTTCACCAGGGACACGCCATCAGCCGTGGGAGCCATCGGACACATACCCTGTTCCTGGCCTCCATGCCCGAAGACATAAACCGGAGATGTGACAGGAGACCCTGTGTGTTGGCCCAACTCTTACTACTTTAAGGAGGTTGCAGTAATCCCCCCAGATTTACTGAAGGATTACAAGTTGTGGTACAGCGTTGTAAGTCCCCATTCTTGGAGTCCATATGATGTCATGGGGATTTTGTGATAATTACTGCTGGCAGTAACTCTGCTACAGCAATTCTGCTGTTTTGTGGTGGTATCGAGGACGTTTTAGCTCCAACCTATAGTTGGAGGTACACCTACTTCCCTACCACCAAACTTTTAGTTTGGCATTGCGCTTGTGAAATTACTGCTGCACTACCAATGTTTTTACTGCACCACCGTGCTCGTCATGAGGCCCATATGGTGAAACTCGGCAATTTTGCTTCTCCAGAGAACATTTCAGGCACGCCTAATTCCAGCAGCCGCACAGGCACCTAAGCATTAGTCACATGCCAAATGCATGGACGTGCAGGAAGGCCAGGTTGCGCAGCACTTGTGCTCACCTCCCCATCACACAGGTCCGCTTTCTGATTTAGATGCCCGTTTTCTGCATTGCAACCTGTGTCCAATAGCCCAGATTTAGTACAACAAAGTTAAAAAAGGGACATTTCAAATCCCACCCACTGTACAAGGGGCTTGAGAGGCTAAGGGCTAAATGGTGATAGGGGGTGGGTGGTGGGGCTCAAGTGGAGCTAGGGGGGTACCCCCATGAAGGCAAATGGCAAGCCTCGTTCATTCATTGGAGTTTGTATGTTGTGCTTCATGCTAGAGTCCAGCCTCTAGGCATGGGATCGGGTTTTGAACCCCTGCTGCTCAGCATTGTCTTTCTTCCAAGACAGGCACATTGCCCATGAGTTGTCTCCCAGCCTCATAAGTAGTAACTGTTTTTGTAACAAACGGGTCAAGAAAAAGCAATGGCTCATGGAATCCCCTTTAACATTAAAGTTGGTGAACAGGTGCAATTGGGTCTAGGTCACGTGGCCTAAGCCACACCCACCTGTCAATCACTGCTAAACTGTTGGTGCCTTCCTGTTTTACTACCCTGTTTCCCTACTTAAGCAGCCCTCCAGCCTCTTTCCTTTGCAGTTGGTGAGCTGCAAGTGGATTTAGGTCACGTGACCTAAGCCCCTTCCCACCTCTTCCTTCCTGCTGTTAACTCTTAGATCACCGGTGTATCTTGCATCCGTAATGAAGGGCAGACAAAGAAAAGGTTAATTCATGTTTGGACCCAGCCCTTGAACCTCTGCTCAGACAACAAGTAAGCACACGTCAACATGCCTTTTCTCCCTCCATCAAGGCCATCGCCACCATCACAAGGCAATGCCAACAACATCACCCCTCCTCTACGGCATGGACTGGTTATGGCATCGACAGATGATAAACAGTGGATTGGAAGCTGCCCAGAGAAATGATTGATTGATTAAAAGTTTTCTCTCCTTCACATTTTGCGGTCGTATTGGTTGAAATTATCCAAAACGTGTGGTTGTAAAGAAAGCAACCTAATATATTCAGAGAGGTAAGAAACGAGATGTGCAAAAATAGTGAAAATACAGGAAAACATGGGGTTTATTGGTTAACCATACTTTCTCTCTCTCACCACGATCCACGCTCTGAAGCATGTTCGACAACATGCTGCGTATTACAAAACATTAGATACATCCATTGAGGCATTCCTTTACACATGTGTGTCAATTGATTCTGTGTAAATAAAAACGATAGTCAGGATGAAAGGTCCTTAGAGCAGGGAGGTGGTACTGTGCATGAATGTTTATTTCACAGTGACACAGAACATTTTTGCTAATTTGACAATTTACTTTACATTACTTTCGAAAAGCACGAAAGTTTATTGAGAAAAAACAAACGGACATGAATGATTGTGAATTGTGGTAACACAGGTAAGTGTCGACCTCATAGGTGTTGAGGTCAAGATTCCACAGCGAGGCACATTCCCAAGATAAATGAGGTAGGACAAACCTACTGTGCAGGGAAAGTGCGCCTGAGACTTAAGATGGTCCAAGGCATACTTCATACAAGAGGTCAACACAACAGTCTTTACAAAAACATACACAAGGGGGATCATACAGTTGTGTCACGGGGATAGACACAGGTGTGTTTCGGCCAAAATAGGGCTTGATTGAAGTCTGTCTATGTGCTGGCCTTCCTGACGAAGGCCACCAATTGCGGTGCTGTCCGTAGGATCTGCTTCTGCAATGGCAGTAGGGTGCTGTGGACAATCCTCAGGAAGTTGCTGGATTGTTTTCGTGCACAATTGCACTAATGAGTGGGCCGGAGTTTCCTTAAAGCCAGCGTCTCTCAGGGTCCCGCAAAACTGGAACGGTCCAGGGTGGGTCCCATATCGCAGTACGTCTGGTGTTTCCTTGTTCACTTATCGAAAGTAATGTAAAGTAAATTGTCAAATTAGCGAAAATGTTCTGTGTCACTGTGAAATAAACATTCATGCACAGTACCACCTCCTTGCTCTAAGGACCTTTCATCCTGACTATCTTTTTTATTTACACATGTACCCACCTGGGTAAATCAGGACTCCGCCAGGTGCCCTATTTTTTCTATTCAATTGTTTCTGTGAGGCCCATCTCCGAAAGTGGCACAAGCGAACAGGAAAAGTGGTAGTAGAAGCATTAAACACCACTTTTTCTGTTGTGCCTGATTTTCGTATATTTGTACGGCAGGGTTATACACCAGGACAGATATGCAAGCTCCACCTGCCATTCTCGCAGCGTCTTGTGAATATGGCCACATTACCACTAGCATGTTGTAACGAAGTGAGCTGCAGGCATGAAAACGGGCATGGTCCTTTATAAAATAAGCACTTTTATTAGTTATAGTGCTGATGTAAAGTGGTCAGTTACATTTCAAGATTAGGACGTAAACATCCATCAGCCCCCATCGTCAGTCACACTCTCTCTATCTGTCACCCTTGGAACCCAGCACAGGCAACATTCCACTCCACTCCAAGTTCCATTCCTATGACCTCACAATAAGCAGCCTGAACATGTTACTCACATGAAAGGCAATACCCCAGATCATTACATGTCTCCCTCTCTATGCTATGTTATGTTATGTTATATAAACTTGGTAAAGCGCACGTACACCCAAAGGCATCTTGGCGCTAGCTACTGAAGAGGAATCAAGGTCCAGGGCGGCTGACAACACCAAAAGAGGGAGACAGCCTAAAACAGGGTGGTTTTCAGCAACCGGCGGAAAGTGAGGTGGTCTTCAGTTGCACAGAGAGCAATAGCTTGTTCCAAGCGCTAGCAACCGCCACCGAAAAGGCACGGCCTCCCATACATGAGAGACGATAGCAGGGGGGCAATGAGAAGACACGCAGACTGAGAGCGCAGCAAACGGGAAGGAGTGTAGTGAATAAACTTTGCTTGGAGATACTCAGCACCCAAGCCATAGAAGGCACAATGCACCAGACACGATGATTTGAACAAAATCCGGCTGGCCACAGGAAGCCAGTGTAGTTTCTTGAGCAGAGGGGAAATATGGGATCCAAGGGGAGGACGGAGTACAGAAGAACGGCAGCATCCTGCAGCAGCTGAAGCCTTTGGATCAGATAGCGAGGCTGGGTCAAATAGAGAGAATTGCAGTAGTCAAGAGTGCTGAGAACCAAGGCTGCCACTACCAGAGACTGGCATTCAGCAGGAATAAAGGGCAAGACTTTCCGCAGAACGCGGAGTTTGAAGTGCCCAGCACTGCATACACTAGCCACCTGGTTGTCAAGAGACAGAGAGGAGGAGATTTTGACACCAAGATTACGGACCGATTGAACCGGAAGAGGAAGAGGGCCAAGGCTCAATGGCCAGAATTGCGAGGTCCAAAAGAGAAGGGGGGACGAAGTACCCACAACCAGGACCTCGGTCTTACTGCTGTTTAATTTTAGCCAATTAGTCATCATCCAGTGCCCCAGGCCCTCCAAGCAGTTCCTGAGTCATGCAGCGGTCTCAGCTTGAGTAAGATCAAGGCAGACGAGAATCTGTGTGTCGTCCGCATAAGAGTAGTAGCGGAAACTATGTGAGTGGATAAGAAACAGAAGAGATCTAATATAAATATTAAAAAGAATAGGAGAAAGTGCAGAGCCCTGAGGAACACCACAGAGGTGTGTAGCCAATTTAGATTGGAATGGGGGAAGAGAAATAGACTGAGAGCGATCAGACAGAAACGATGTGAACCAATCAAGGACCTGGCCAGAAAGACCAGCGTTGGAAAGACGAGAGAGCAAGATGTAATGATCAACGGGTTCGAAAGCAGCCAACAAATCCAAAAGTAGGACTGCTCCGACACCACCCTTGTCCACCAAACATACCAGGTCATCAAGTACCGAGTTCAAGACAGATTCAGTGCCCCTCCCGGGGCGGAAACCAGACTGAAAAGGATCAAAGAAATGAGAGGACTCAAGAAAGTTAGAGAAAAGAGGCGACACCAAAGTCTCCATCAACTTCATAAGAAAAGGAAGAAGTGAGATAGGACGATAATTGGACAGAACATCATGGTCAAAAGACGGCTCTACAATGAACCAAAGAAAAAATAATATCCTTCAAATCACAACAACCTAAAGTTAATAACCTCACAAACACCCTTACAACAAAGCACAAGAAAATGCACTCCCAGCAACCAAACCCTCATCTAACTGCGGGCCCAGCAGCACACCTAACCTAGAGACCAGCTCAAACCTCTATCATCAAACAAAAGCAACACCAAAGCTTCCACCACTCCCTACAATTTATTCATAACCATCACCACTCTCAACAATAGAGTATGCAGGAGATCACCCACACTCTCGCACTACTCATGCCATAGGGCTGAAGAGATCCCTATACCACGAATGAAAAATTAAAGCAGACAACCTACCATCCGACAGTCATCCCGTCTCTAGAAAGCTCACCCTAGGGCCTCCAGAAAGTTGAACCTCCTGAACTTCAAAGAATTTCTAAAATTCAACAATTCCATAACTCTAGGCCGGAGTTCCAAACTCCCAAAAACACCAAAATTGGTAACACTAACATCCAACACTTCCATAGGCAAAAGCCAGAGTTCCCAACTCCCCAAACACCTAGACTGGTGTCTTTAATAGAAATTGTGGCTGGATTACAGAAGGGGCTGGCGGAAGTCCATGGCTATGAGTTGGGCATGTTCCAGAAAAGTTTGTTGGAGCTGGGAGCTCCGCTCTCATGTGTGTCTCAGCCTGAATGATGACGTCATTCAGAATCCGGCGGGTGATGGCGATGACTACAGCGGAGCAAAGGCGTCACTAGTATCAGTGTTTGCTTCTTTGGAACGTTGAAGTGAGGATCTGTAAAGGAAAAGAAAAAAGAACCCAGGTTATGTGTTGAGTCGTCATGACGTGGCATCTGCATGTGATTAGGTTCTGTTCTTTGATGATACGTGCTGGGGCGAAGCACCTTGCTGGGTCAGATGATGCTGTTTTGTTAGGGCAAAAAGGAGCCAGAAAAGAGGAATGCCATGGAGCACTAGTGGTTGTGGCTAGCAACGCGAAGGAAGCCAGCAAAGGTATTGGGGAAAGTTTAAGTCAGTGACTTTTGTTCCGTATTGGTACTGCATTTCCATAAGAATGACAGTTGGGGCGGTGATCTCCGTTCCTGAAGATTTTTGCTGCAGATGCCAAGGGATACGTTTCATGGAAAGGGGGTGCACAATTTAATTTTGATGTTAATGTTGTTGCACTATTGATGTTTGGAGTTAACATCCAATGATGCATATCTGTGATGGTGAGGCCTATTAATGTTTTCTTGATTGGTGGTTGGATGTCTGTTTTGGGAACCTCAAGGAACCGACCAGGAGGGTGATGTATGGGATATCACCATCTGGTGGAAGGTTCCAGTGTTCATTGTGGTTGGGCCACACTTCACGTTTGGTGAGTCATGCTATTGCCATATGGGTGAAATTCGCTAAAGAAGTTCCATACAAGTGTTTGAGTAACTTAACCATGCATTTCTCCACAGGATCTTACCATTAAGACTCTGCAGGCTTAAAGTATGGTATTGTGATGCAATGCTTATTGTTATTTTAAACCATTTTTAATGCTCAATTCGTCATTTAGGTATGTGTGTGGTGTAGAGCATGGTGCAGGACTCATACTTGTGAGTTTTGCAGGGGCTGACATGTGCTGTCTAAGGTTGGGGACTAGTGGTCCTTAGTTAGCTGGCTGTGGTAGTACACAGTTGTGTGGTGAACTAGGTAGTTCCTGGTTATGTGTTGTCTTTGTATTTGGCATATGTGGTCAGACATGTGTGCGGACATTTGTGTGAGTCTGGCTGGTTTGTTGTTTGATGTGCATGATAGTAGGTATGTATGACTATGTATCCTAACCTAACATTTATGCCCACAGGTACACTTAGAGATCAACCCTGCAAGCCCAAACTATGGACTCTTAGTAGTACACCCATGCATGCAGAAGCCACAACACCAGTTGAACAGAGGCAGGGTGCCTGTAACAGGGTGAGGCCTGTGCACGACACAGACAAGGAGACCCTAAACATTTGCATAACGAGGGACTGACCCAGAGTGAGCATGGCACTCGTGTCCACGGGGAGCCACTGCCATCTGCACAGTCTGAGTGAGACACACTTCACCAAGGACAATGTATGTACACCACGGTACGTATTTTGCAGGTCTGCAGAGGGAAGTGTGCATGTACACAGGAAGGTGGAACAGGCAATTGCAGTAGTCCAACATGTGACTCACCAGTGCCATGTTGAAATTGAGCTGCAGGTGGTTTGAGAGGCAAGGAAGCGTGCCTGTGAGGAGGACCACCTTGCAGGCTGTCCGCACATACACGGCACTCGTGTGATCAGATAGGCCGATTGCTGAGTGCAACAACACCACAGGCCACATGCAGACATGTGAGTGAGCAGAAACATGATATGACATGGAATGATAATTAATTCATATTGTGCTCGGACACAGGTGTTTCAGAGCGCAACCAGGCAAAGGGAAGGGAACAGGGGAGAAATCAGAAACAACAATCTGACTGGGCCCAAGGACATTGAGAACGCGTAAGTGCATGGGGAGTGAAAGAGGAGAAAGTGCATGGGAGTAGGGACAAACTGGAGAGTTCAAAGCATAAGAGAGGACAAGATAAATAATGAGTAAATAAACAAATACACATGGTGATCCAAAACAGTGGAAGTGCAGCCTGTGAGTGGCCAAGTGCAAGGTTAGCCAGAAAGGTAGTATCTGATAAGTGCAGAAGAAGATGGGGGGGGTGTATGGGTACAGATACATGCCCCAGTGCGAGGGGTGGCCAGGAGGCAGTGCAGGAGGGTGGCAGGGTGAGCAGGTACCTATGCCCGAAGGGCAGAAGGTGGCCAGGTGCACCATTGCAGAGAGAGAACGCAGATCAGCAGGGGAGAAGAGGGGCAAATGAAGAGGCGAAGAGGAAGGTCTTGAGGAGCTTCCTGAACCGTAGATGGTTCTCCACAATTTTCAAGGTGGCAGAGAGACAGTTCCAGATGGAGGCCCCCGCAGAAGATAAGGATCTACCACCAGCTCTTTCCTTTGAAAAACGGCTGACCCTGAGGGAGTATGAGGTGGAGGAGCAAAGAGCTCTAGAGGAGAGGTATTTACGGAGGGACAGTTGAAGGTAATTAGGACCCAGGCCCCAGAAAGCCTTGTGGACAATGCAAAAGGTTTTAAATGTAATCCTTGCAACCACAGGGAGACTATGAAGAGCTTTCAGAGGCAGAGCAATACGATGCCAGGGCTTGAGGCCCAGGACAAGTCTCCCATTCCTGTTCTGGATTAGTTGTAAAGGATGGTAAGTTGAGGAAGGTAGATTTAGAAAGAGGCTCTTAGAGCAGTCCAACCTCGAAAGAATCTGAGCTTGGGAGACAAGGAGCTTCTATGGGAAGGAGAGGGAAGGAAGAATGCCTTAAAGGAGGTTCAGTAAGAAGTTTGACTTTTTGGTGACATCAGAGATGTTTGCGGAGAAGGAAAGTGTGGAGTCAAAGATGACCCCAAGGTTCTTAGCTTCACTGGCAGGGGCAGGAGGAGGGCCAAGGGAGGCCGGCCAGAGAGTGAGGGGAAAGGATGGAGGGGGTGTACCAATGAGGGGAATCTCAGGCTTGTTGGCGTTTAAGCAAAGATCATTTGCAGCACACCAATTTTGAATGGCATTAGGCAGTCAGAGATGAGGGAAGGGGAGGAGGTGGCTGAGGGAATCCTGAAAATTATTTAGGTGTCGTCAGCATAGCACTGGAAATTTGAGCTGAAAATGGAAATGCAGTATGTGAGAGTTGCCATGTATTGATTGAAAAGCCAGAGTGAGAGGTTATACCCCTGGGGAACACTGCAGGTAGGGAGGGAGACAGAGGATAGGAAGGACCCAAGTCATACCTGGGAGTGTCGATCAAAGTGAAAAGAGGTCAGCCAGGCCAGAGCCTGATCGGTGTTGGCCAGGTTGTCACGGAAACGATTTAGCAGGGTGGAACGGTTGACCGTGTCAAAAACAGAGGAGAGAACAAATAGGATGAGGACATAGGGAGTGTAAGGGTCACGGTTGGAGAGCAGAACATGTACCGGAGGGGCAGCTGAATGATTTGCATGTGACTACGGTGCATTTGTGGTGATGAGGACAGTCCCCGTGTGCATCACATATCCTGCATGCATCACAACAAGCACACATCAGTGAAGCATGGCATGACTCACAAATGACAACCATGTATGCATAGCATGTAGTGGCAGCCAAGCACAACACATCACACAAGCCAAACACACATGTTCTGGACATACACGCATCGACACTCACCGGACAATGCATCATAATCCATCATCTCTCCCACTTCACGGATTAGTTCTGCCTCGATGAACTCTGCATCGATCTCCTAGTGCTGAGTGAGTACATCCTCGTCTGGTGCTGGCCCACTGCCAGTCACTTGAATCATGGCATAATTGGACGCACGCTTCTGTTTTGCACTGCGTCGGAGGTCATTCCAATGTTTGTAGCAGTCTTGAGTCGTGCGCACCTGGAATCCCATGGCATTCACACTATCCGCAATATGCTGCCAGTGGACCCAACGCTGGGCAGTCGTAGTATGGTACTGTGGGCCAACCAGTATATCGCTTTCATGTGACGACACTTAGCACACAAGGAAGTCCCGTTCCTGCTTGTTGAAAGGCTTCTTCCTCAATGTGCTGGAGGCCGGAGCCGTGTCTGGGGTCCCAGCCTCTTGCGCAGGAGCACGCTTCCTCCTCTTGGGCAGTGGTACGGTCCCTGAGTGTCCAATGTGGCCCTGATCAGTAGGGGCAGAGGCACTGGTGGACTGGACCAAGGGAGCAGTCGATGGAACCAGGACGGAAGGCCCGGCTTGAGTCAGTGGCTGCTGGGTGCTGTTCCCAGGACCCAGTGCAACAACTGCCGCAGTGGTAAGGTCTGCGACCGACACAGTCCTGGCTGGCAGACTCACAGCCGGGGTGGTGTTGCCTGCATCTGCCCATGCAGTTACCACCACCTGGCTGCTTGTGGCAGCAGATGACACCACTGCCCTAGATACATGTGTCTCGGTTACAGCAACCATGGGCACACATGGCCTGTGCTTCCTAGCCACCTGGAATTCTGCCTGTGAATCCTCAGGTTCCAATGAATCATGCGCTAGCCAACCCTGAGCCTGGGTGCTGGTTGCCACAGCTGCACCTGCAGCTACCATAACCGGTGGGCCCATGACAGCAGATGTTGCTGACTGTCGGGTCATACGGGCACCTGGGTCGGATGCAACAGCTGCATCTCCCGGAGCCACAGGGGATGATGGCATGGCTCACCAACACGTGGTTAGACATCCTGCCCCAGTGGTGCACCCCTGCCTCTTCCCCCTCTGCGGCCACCCTGGACTCCCTGTCCCCCAAGTCAGTCCGGCCACGTGCCTGACCACGCACAACACTGGGAGGACGCCCAACTTTGCCGCCCTGTACCTTTGGTGGCCTCCCAACCATGGCACAGATGGTATATTGCCAATGGGAGGTGCACTCAACAATTGCCCTGGGCAATTGGGGTATAGGAGCAGGGTATGTGATGTTAGACGCACCCCCGTGCTCCTGCAAGTCTGTTTGTGACCTCTGGTGATAAACTATGGGTCACGCAACGCTCAGGCACCCCAAAAATTGATAATAAATGTTCACGCAACCCCTGCTAGCCCACATGCATGGAATAAACCTCCTGCAGTATGCTGTGGCACCCAGGGACACAAAAAATGCATACGCGTGGAACACACGAGCTACTGTGACCTTGAAAATGGGTACGCGATACACAGGGGCACCCGCAGTGGGAAAAATAGTGTGCGCGACTCACCGTCTGCCTTGCGTCGAAAAGAAAAACACACTCCAAAAGAAGAAGTACAAACTCTATCCGCTTTGAAGTAATCGCGTGTGAAACCACAAGAAGAGTAAACACACCCGTCGGTCTCCACGAAAAGCATGTACAGCGAACTGCTGCCCGTGCTCACCTTTAACCCGTGCAGAGGGAAACTCCCGCCCCAGCACCCCCATCTTTCCCATTTGTGTGGGAATATTCCATCTCCAGGCCCCGTGTGCAGGCCTAGTTTGCAAGCGAGCATTTCCTGCCATCCCCTCTCCCTCCCGTCTCCCATACCGCCCACGGCCACTGATTGGCTGTTACTCACATTGATTGGGTCTATTGACCCCGGAACGCCACCCGCTTCCTTTTAACATCCTGGAAGCAGGTGAGCGCAGTCCTTTGCCCCAGCACCCCCATCTTACACATTTGTGTGGGAATATTCCATCTCCAGGCCCCGTGTGCAGGCCTAGTTTGCTGGCGAACACTTCCTGCTGCCCCAGCATCCCCATCTTGCCCATTTGTGTGGGAATATTCCATCTCCAGGCCCCGTGTGCAGGCCTAGTTTGCTGGCGAGCACTTCCTGCTCTCCCCTCTCCCTCCCACCTCCCATCCTGCCCATGGCCGCTCATTGGCTGTTACCCCCGTTGTTTGGGTCTAGTGACCCCGGACCGCCACCCACTTCCTTTTAACATCATGGAAGCAGGTGAGCGCAGTCCTTTGCCCCACCACCCCCATCTTGCCCATTTGTGTGGGAATATTCCATCTCCAGGCCGCGTGTGCAGGCCTAGTTTGCTGGTGAGCACTTCTTGCTCTCCCCTCTCCCTCCCACCTCCCATCCCGCTCACGGCCGCTGATTGGTTGTTACTCCCGTTGTTTTGGTCTAGTGACCCCGTACCGCCACCCGCTTCCTTTTAACATCCTGGAAGCAGGTGAGCGCAGTCCTTTGCCCCACCACCCCCATCTTGCCCATTTGTGTGGGAATATTCCATCTCCAGGCCGCGTGTGCAGGGCTAGTTTGCTGGCAAGCACTTCCTGCTCGCCCCTCTCCCTCCGGTCGTGCCCACGGCCGCTGATTGGCTGTTACTCCTGTTGTTTGGGTCTAGTGACCCCTGACCGCCACCCGCTTCCTTTTAACATTCTGGAAGCATGTGAGCGCAGTCCTTTGCCCCAGCACCCCCATCTTGCCCATTTTGGTGGGAATATTCCATCTCCAGGCCCCGTGTGCAGGCCTAGTTTGCTGGTGAGCACTTCCTGCTCTCCCCTCTTCCCTCCCACCTCCCATCCTGCCCACGGCCGCTGATTGGCTGTTGCTCCCGTTGTTTGGGTCTAGTGACCCTGGACCGCCACCCGCTTCCTTTTAACATCCTGGAAGCATGTGAGCGCAGTCCTTTGCCCCAGCACCCCCATCTTGCCCATTTGTGTGGGAATATTCCATCTCCAGGTACTGTGTGCAGGCCTAGTTTGCTGGTGAGCACTTCCTACTCTCCCCTCTCCCTCCCGCCTCCCACCCCCCGACAGCCTCCCATTGGTTGACTCACCAGGTCATAACCGACCACCTAGGGCAGCCCCTGAGGCTAAGGGCCCCAAGGCAAAGGGCGGCTCCAACAGAGGCGGCTCCAGAATGTGTAAGCAGGTGTCCGCAGGGGAAGCCAGCAACCAGCCGTCAACCAGTAGCAACCAAAAAAAGTAATTATAGCATGGGTGGGGAGTAGAGCAATTACTCCACTCCGGAAAACCCTACCACTCACCATTATCTTACCCTAGAACTGTGAATGTTAGCAATACCACACCTAGTTAGAATTATCCCACACTTTGATAGAATTTGAATGCTAGTATGGGACACACTATTTTGTGAACTTTACCTTGGACCGCATCTAGATAGAAATGTGATTGTTAGCATGTGCCACACTAAGACGGAATTATAAATATCACTCTTAGACTGAACTGTGAATGATAGCATGTCCCACACTTAGTTAGAATTGTAAATGGTAGCATATCGCATAAAGTTCAATTTAGAAGGTATGCCCAACACCATTGAGTGTGCCTAATATCATCACTGTTGTATAGCTGAATTTAGAAAGTGTGCCTAATAGCGTCACTTAGTATAATTGAATTTAGAAAGCGTGCCTAATTAGCATTAATGTGCCAAAGTTTGAATCTAGAAAGTGTGCCTAATGGTGTTTCTGTGCCAAAGCTCGAACCTAGAAAGTGTGCCCCAATAGTGTCACTGTGTTAATGTTGACTTTAGAGGGTATTCCCAACATCAAAGAGTGTGCCTCAATAGCATCACTCTGATAACTTTGAACTTAGAAAGTGAACCCGAATAGCGTCACTATGGTAAAGTTGAACTTAGAAAGTGTGCCCTAATAGCGTCACTGTGCTAATGTTGAATCTAGACGGTATTCCCAACATCACTGAGTGTGCCCGATAGCGTCACTGTGTTAAAGTTGAATTAAGAAAGTGTGCCCTAATGCATCACTGTGTTAAAGTCGAATCTAGAAGGTATTCCCAACATCATTGAGTGTGCCCCAATAGCGTTACTGTGTTAAAGGTGAATCTAGAAAACGTGCCCTATTATTGTCACTGTGTTAAAACTGAACTTAGAAAGCGTGCTCTAATAGCGTCACTGTGTTAAAGTTGAATCGAGAAAGTGTGTCCTAATAGTGTCACTGTGTTAAAGTTGAACTTAGAAAGTGTGTCCTAATAGCGTCACTGTGCTAATGTTGAATCTAGACGGTATTCCCAACATCACTGAGTGTGCCCGATAGCGTCACTGTGTTAAAGTTGAATTAAGAAAGTGTGCCCTAATGCATCACTGTGTTAAAGTTAAATCTAGAAGGTATTGCCAACATCATTGAGTGTGCCCCAATAGCGTTACTGTGTTAAAGGTGAATCTAGAAAACATGCCCTATTATTGTCAGTGTGTTAAAACTGAACTTAGAAAGCGTGCCCTAATAGCGTCACTGTGTTAAAGTTGAATCTAGAAAGTGTGTCCTAATAGCGTCACTGTGTTAAAGTTGAACTTAGAAAGTGTGCCCTAATAGCGTCACTGTGCTAATGTTGAATCTAGACGGTATTCCCAACATCACTGAGTGTGCCCGATAGCGTCACTGTGTTAAAGTTGAATTAAGAAAGTGTGCCCTAATAGCGTCACTGTGTTAATGTTGAATCTAGAAGGTATTTCCAACATCATTGAGTGTACCCCAATAGTGCCACCATGTTAAAGTTGAATTTAGAAAGTGTGCCCTAAAGCGCGACTGTGTTAAAGTCGAATCTAGAAGGTATTCCCAACATTATTGAGTGTGCCCCAATAGCGTTACTGTGCTAAAGGTGAATCTAGAAAACGTGCCCTATTATTGTCATTGTGTTAAAACTGAACTTAGAAAGCATGCCCTAATAGCGTCACTGTGTTAATGTTGAATCTAGAAGGTGTGTCCTAATAGCGTCACTGTGTTAAAGTTGAACTTAGAAAGCGTGCCCTAATAGCCTCACTGTGTTAATGTTGAATCTAGAAGGTGTGTCCTAATAGCGTCACTGTGCTAATGTTGAATTAAGATGGTATTCCCAACATCATTGAATGTGCCCTGATAGCGTCAGTGTGTTAAAATCTGAATTTAGAAGGTATTCCCAACATCATTGAGTGTGCCTGGTCGCATACACTTTACTGATTACCACAAAATCACAATACTATGCTTACTCTCTCCTATACACCACCATTCAACTAGAATACAGCAGTACTATGACGCATTCAGTAAAGCTGTTCTCATACTAACATGACCCATAAAACTACCCATCATCCTAATAAAACACAGCTAGCCAGCACATACTGGCTAGTTTAGGCGTCTCCTCAGGCCTAATGCAGCCAGAACTCAGTCTGGATGTCCACCCTCCAGACTGAACACATTCAACTGATCTCCTCAGCACCACACCTACCGCTAAGAACCACACCAGCTGCACACATACCTGGTGTGCCCACACACTTTACGACTCTCTCTCTTAATTGACTTGAACCGCGGTTCCCGAGGGCGTTCAACCTAACAGCGCTTTGAGATCATACCAATGATACATAAGGAGCTATACAAATGTCAAAAAACATAGCATAACATAATGTCACTCGCAAGCTTATGCGCTAAGGGCCTTTCCTCGGATTTCACGCAATCTCATGCTGGTGTGGTGTTTTTGCATGTGCAGATTCACTCTGCATCAAGCTGACCACGCGACAACACACGGAAGACAACGCTCCTGCCCAGAAGGCCAATTACCTGCCCCCCCCAGAGCCCCAGGGAGCCTCCTACGAGCCATCTGCTGATGCCTGCTTGCCTGCTGCCAACGTGCCCTGCTATTTGGTGCCTGCACATCAGCCATCAGTAGGGGTCCAGTTGCTGTGACCACCGCTGCTGGAACAGAAGACTCCCAACTGGTGTTCCATTGCTCCACAGCCCAGCTCCAGGACCCAGTTGCCCACCCACACCTGCCTCAGGGGTTGCCACGTTGGGCCAAACACCATCCGGGACCAGTGGCAACACCCCGGCAGGGAGGCAGAGGGCTGCCAGTTTCACTGCTAAAGAAGTTGGCATCCTGGTGGATGAAGTCCTGGGGCATTATGATGCCCTCTTCAGACAAGCAAGCGCTGACAAGGATGGATGGGAGAGGATCTGGTTGGACATTGTGGGTGCCATCAACGCAGAGGGGGTGGCACCCCGCGTCTGTAAACACATCCATAAGCGCTGGGAGGACTTCAAGTCCAGGACCCTCAGGAAGGCCCGGCACCTCTTGGGCGCAGTGGATGCAGTGGGGCGCCGGGTCCGGTTTACCACCGACCAGATGAGGGTCCTGGAGCGCTTTCGCCCAGTGCTTCACCTCCAGGTCCTCGAGAGGCAGATCCATCCGAAGTCGAGCGGTAAGTGTCCATGCATTCTCATTCGACACAGGGCATGTTGAGGTGTGGCTGGAGTGTGCAGCTTGGACATATGTCTGACATGGCCCATGTATGGATGTGTATGTGCAGGGACATGACCGTGCTGCATGTGAGTCCAGTCATGTGTGGTGCACATCAATGGTGTATGTGTACCGATGCATGATGTACAACTGCATGTGAAGATGTACAGTATGGACTCAGCCATGTTTGGGGTGTGACACATGGATGCTCATCCCACCTTCATGTACGTGCATGGTGCACATGTGTGTGTGTGTGTCTGTTTTGTATGTGTGTGACTGTGAGACGCCATGGATGCATGTGGCACGGACATCTAGGTACCCGATTGGCAGATGTGACATAGTTGCCAATGATTGCACTGTGACAGGAGGTAGAGATGGCCAGATGCATGTCTGTCTGTTGGCGTGTGTGCATGTAAATGGCATGTTCCATGATGCTTGTGACGTCATGCCACCCTTAGGATGTTCATGCAGTTCCATGTGAATGGATACAGATGCCTGTTGCACATTCCCTGCTTGTCTGTTCATGTTTGTGGGTTCAATTGACCTAAGTGATGGGGAGTGTGATACCGTCTGTGATGTTTGACACTGCCACTCATGTGCAATAGTTATGTGTCTAGCACACCATTGTACGGTGTCCTGATGCCTGTGTTCTGTCTCTCCCTGTCTGCAGCGTCGACTGATGAAGAGGGTGGAGACAGCGCTGTGGAGCACAGCGGCAGGGATGCCACCACCAGCCGGATACGCAAGGCTGTGCCCCCCTGCCAGGTAATAATATCTTCCGGGAGTTAGGGGACTGGTGCCATGTCATGACCGCAGCTGCCGAGGGGAGGGCCAAGAGGCCAAGGTTGGATGTGGACTCCTCGGCAGAAGAAGGGGCAGGTGAGCCCCCACAGGGCATAGTACGGAAGACGGCACAGAGTCACCCAGGTTGGTGGGGGGGTGGTTGAGGAGGAGGCCGTATCAGACCCATGCATGGGGCCTAGAGGGGGTGGTTCCACTGGTGCAAGTGGTGCAGTCCAGGGGCAGGTGGCAGCACATGTCGCTGTGGAGGTGCCTGTGTGTAATCCTGTCCCTGATACTGTGACTGCATCATCCTGCACCAGCAGGGAGGCATCTGTCCAGGCCCATTCGCAGGTAGGGGATGTGTCTATGTCACCTGACTTTCCTCTACCTGCGGATGAGGCAATCCGTGACAGGGTTGAGCCTGTCCTAGTCGGTGTCGCGTTGCGCACATGGGTGATTTGGGATGATGTGCGTGGTTCCAGGCAGGACAACGCGCATCATTTCGGACACCTGTGTGGCTGCATCGACTTGCTAGGACAGGTTGTTGACACAGGTTTCCTACCAAGCCCTGCAGGCAGCCCACACCACAGGGGACACCCCATCCCCCTGACCATGCCCCACAGGCAGCCCATCACCCCTGACCATGTCCCACAGGCAGCCCATCACCTCTGACCATGCCCTGCAGGCAGCCCACACCACAAGGGACCCCCAACAACCCTGTCCATGCCACGCAGACAGCCCATCACCCCTTACCATGCCCCGCAGGCAGCCCACACCACAGGGGACACGCCATCCCCCCTGACCATGCCCTGCAGACAGCCCATCACCCCTGGCCATGCCCCACAGGCAGCCCATTACCCCTGACCATGCCCCGCAGTCAGCCCAAACCACAGGGGACCACCCTGCAATCCTGTCCATGCCCCGCAGGCAGCCCATCACCGCAGACTATGCCCCACAGGCAGTCCACACCACAGGGGACCCCCCTACAACCCATCCATGCCCCACAAGCAACCCACACCACAGCGGACACCCCATCCCCCCTGACCATGCCACAGAGGCAGCCCATCCCCCCTCTCCATGCCCTGCAGGCAGCCCATCACCCCTGACCATGCCCCGCAGGCAGCCCATCCCCCCTGTCCATGTCCCACAGGCAGCCCATCACCCCTGACCTGACCAAGTCCCGCAGGAAGCACACACCACAGGGGACACCCCATCCTCCTGACCATGCCCCACAGGCAGCCCATCACCCCTGACCAGGTCCCGCAGGCAGCCCATCACACCTGACCATGCTCTGCAGGCAGCCCAAACCACAGGGGACCCCCAACAACCCTGTCCATGCCCCGCAGACAGCCCATCACACCTGACCATGCCCCACAGGCAGCCCACACCACAGGGGACCCCCCTACAATCCTGCCCATGCCCCACAGGCAGCCCACACCACAGGGGACACCCCACCCCCCTGACCATGCCCCGCAGGCAGCCCATCACCCCTGCCCATGCCCCACAGGTAGCCCACACTACAGAGGGGACTTTTTCCACACAATTTGCTTGGTACAGGCGGGGTTCGCACATTGCAGGGGTGCGCGGGGAGATTTTCACACAATTTTGCTGCCCGTGCACGGTACGCGTATTCGCAGGGTTACAGCAGGCTTTTTCAAGGTGATTTCGAAGGCGCGAGAGGGGTACGCATATTCAATGGGGTGTGAAAAGTACATTATCACACGTTTTGGCTGCTGGGAGCGGGGTATGCATATTGAAGGGGGTGTGCATGGACATTTTCAGCCCAGGAGGTTGCCGTCACTGGTGAGGGTTCATGAGTCGGCACCTTCTGGCAGGTGCCCATCACTGGTGGGGGCTGGGGGATATGAGTCAGGGCCTTCTGGTAGGTTGCCATCACTGGTGGGGGGGACATGAGTCGGGCCTGCTGGCAGGTTGCCATCACTGGTGGGGGTGGGGGGACATGAGTCAGGGCCTGCTGGCAGGGGGGGATGGCTGATGGCATGCTCACTGGTGATGGGGGGCTCTGTTGTGGTGTGGGCTGCCTGCGGGGCATGGACAGGGTTGTAAGTCTGTCTGCGGGTCATGGCCAGGGGTGATGGGCTGCCTGCAGGGCATGGGGAGCCACCCACAGCCTAATCACGTGAAAAGCGCACTCTTGTACCCCAGAATAAACGTACCCTGCTCGCGCCAGCGAAATCGCGTGAAAAGCGCACTTGCGTACCCCAGAATGCACGTGCCCCTTTCGTGCCAGCCTAATTGCGTGAAAAGCGCACTCGCATACCCCGGAATACACGTACACCGCTGGCGCCAGCGAAATCGTGTCTAAAGTGCACTTGCGTACCCCGGAATACACGCACCCCGCTCGCTCCAGCCTAATCGCGTGAAAAGCGCTCTCGAGTACCCCGGAATACATGTACCCAACTGCGAAATCGCATGAAAAGCGCACTTGTGTACCCCAAAATACACGTACCCCGCTCGCGCCACCCTAATCGCGTGAAAAGTGCATCCGCGTACCCCCATATTCACACACCCGTGTGGTGAGGAGCCACATGCACCCCCTGCAAGCAGCCCACACCACAGGGGACCCCCCTACAACCCTGTCCATGCCCCGCAGGCAGCCCATCACCCCTGACCATGCCCTGCAGGCAGTAAACACCATAGGGGATCCCCCCTAAAACCCTGTCCATGCCCCACAGGCAGCGCATTACTGAACACCATGCCCCGCAGGCAGCCCGCACTACAGGGCACCCCCCTACAACCCTGTTCATGCTCCGCAGGCAGCCCACACCATAGGGGACACCCCCAATACCTGGCACTCCTTTCCCACAGCATCGCCACTCTCTGTCCCAACTTTCAGTGCTATGCGGATGACACCCAGCTTATTTTCAGGCTACCCTCGGCCTCCTCCTCCTGCTCTCCTTCCCTCATCTCTGACTGTCTGTCTGCCATCCAGGATTGGTGTGCCGCCAATGACCTCTGCCTCAATGCCAGTAAAACTGAGATTCTACTCATCGGCACACCCACTCCCTCCTTCCCTGCAGCTCTCTGGCTGGACTCTCTTGGCCCTCCTCCCACTCCCACCTGCAAGGCAAAAAACCTTGGGGTCACCTTTGACTCTGCACTCTCCTTCTCCCCTCACATCTCTGACGTCTCTAAGAGGTCACACTACCAGTTGCACCTCCTTAGAGGTATTCTTCCTTTCCTATCCTTCCCCCAGAAGCTCACTGTCTCCAGAGCCCTGGTCCTCTCCAAGCTGGACTACTGTAACAGCCTCTATTTAAATCTTCCTGCCTCCACTCTCCGCCCTCTGCAACTTATCCAGAACAGGACTGCAAGACTTGTCCTTGGCCTCAAGCCCTGGGATTGTATCTCTCCAGGACTGAAATCTCTGCACTGGCTCCCAGTGGCTGCGAGGATTAAATTCAAAACCCTCTGCATCCTATACAAGGCCTTCTGGGGTCTGGAGCCATAATACCTTCAACTTTCTCTTCCTAAATGCCTTCCTTCTCGAGCTCTTCGCTCATCTGCCTCCAACTCCCCCAGGGTCAGTCCCTTCTCCAAGCAACGAGTTGGTGGCAGATCACACTCTTCGGCAGGGGCCTCTCTCTGGAACAGCCTTCCTGCCTGACTGAAACTTGAGAAGAACCACCTTCGGTTCCGGAAACACCTCAAAACCTTCCTCTTTGCTTCTGCTTTCTCTCCTCCCCTCCCTAGCTGAACTCCTGCACTGCACTGGTTACCTGGCCACCCTTCTGATCTCTGGCCCAGCCTGTCAACTGCCCACCCTCACTGCCTCCCTGGCACCCTCTGCACTTGGGGACTGTTTCTGTAGCCCTTCAGTCCCCTTTCCAGCACTTTGTCCACACTTCCTTACACTTACCTGTTTTTTTATGTATTTTATTTATCTTATTTATTCCACTTCCCAAGTACTGCACATTGACCCCTCCCTTTCCCCCTTGCACTCTTCCTTTTCCCCCTTCCCATGCACTTGCGCGATCTGAATGACACCTGGCCTAGTAAGATCGTTGTCTGTCCTCCCTTTGTTCCCCCCCTTGCCTCGTCGCGTCTTGAAACACTTGTGTATAGGCGCGTTATAAATGCCATATCATATCATATCATCCCCCCTGACCATTCCCCGCAGGCAGCCCTTCCCCCCTGACCATTCCCAGCAGGCATCCCATCACCCCTGACCATGCCCAGCAGGCAGCCCACACCACAGGGGATCCCCCTAAGGCCCTGTCCATGCCCCGCAGGCAGGCCATCACCCCTGACCATTCCCCGCAGGCAGCCCTTCCCCCCTGACCATTCCCAGCAGGCATCCCATCACACCTGACCATGCCCCACAGGCAGCCCATTCCCCCTGTCAGTGCCCCACAGGCAGCTCATCATCCCTGACCATGCCCCGCAGGCAACTCATCACCCATGACCAATCCCCACAGGCAGCCCACACCACAGGGACACCCCATCCCCCCTGACCATGCCCCACAGGCAGCCCATCACCCCTGACCATGTCCCGCAGGCAGCCCATCACCCCTGACCATGCCCTGCAGGCAGCCCACACCACAGGGGACCCCCCAACAACTCTGTCCATACCCCGCAGACAGCCCATCACCCATGACTGTGCCCCGCAGGCAGCCCACACCACAGGGGGCACCCCATCCCCCGGACCATGCCCTGCAGGCAGACCATCACCCCTGACCATGCCCCGCAGGCAGCCCATCACCCCTGACAAGGCCCCGCAGGCAGCCCAAACCACAGGGGACCACCCTACAACCCTGTCCATGACCCGCAGGCAGCCCATCACCGCAGACCATGCCCTAATGACAGCCCACACCACAGGGGACCCCCCTACAACCCTGTCCATGCCCCGCAGGCAGCCCACACCGCAGGGGACAACCCATCCCCTTGACCATGCCCCGCAGGCAGTCTATCCCCTGACCATTCCCCACAGGCAGCCCATCACCCCTGACCATGCCTCGCAGGCAGCCCACACCACAGGGGATCCCCCTTCAACACTGTCCATGCCCCGCAGTCAGGCCATCACCCCTGACCATGCCCCGCAGGCAGCCCATCCCCCTTGTCCATGCCCGCAGGCAGCCCATCACCTCTGACCAAGCCCTGCAGGCAGCCCACAACACAGGGGACACCCCATCCGCCTGACCATGCACCGCAGGCAACCCATCAACCCTGACCATGTCCTGCAGGCAGCCCACACCACAGGGGGGACTTTTTCCACACAATGTTTCCACACTAACTCCCCCCCTAGAGCCCAGCCATCAACTCTCACACTCACTTATTACCCACCAATCACTAACATACCTTCCCTGTGACATTGCAAATAGAAACGCAAAACTACGTTCAAGACTACCTAAAATTTACGAACCATTAGCTAGACTCAATACCTCCTGCAATAGAAGTAACGCTAACATCCGAAACACTCCTCCTGTAAAAACTGACCTCCATCGCAACAACCGCCTAAATAAGCAGCCCAACGCTAATAATAGCATACCAAAAAAGAAAAGTAATGCCACCCAGGCCACAGCAAAGCCGAACATCCAACTGAAGTGCGCCCTTATTAATGCCAGGTCACTAATAGCACACGCTACCGAAATTGCGGATCTCATTCAAATAGGAGACTATGACATCTTCGCCATAACAGAAACTTGGCTGCACCAATCTGCAGGACCTGCCCTAATGCTTGCCTTACCCCATAATTACACCATACTTAGAGAAGACAGAGTCAACTCTCGAGGAGGTGGCCTAGCTATTATTGCTAAAAATAATCTCACCCTAAAAACTGAATCAAGTTCAACAACTAACTCCTGCGAATCATTAACTGCTAAACTCCTCGCATCTCCCTCTCAAACTATTACTATTCACCTTATCTATAGACCACCAGGCCCTATTGGCACGTTCGAGGAGGACATTTCCACAATCCTCTCAAACAACCTAAAAACTTCATCCCAAGCTATCCTTCTGGGAGACCTAAACCTAGGCTACAATGACCCCAAAGACCTGCAAGCAACTAATATCACTAATGTCATCTCAGAACTAGGCTTCTCCCAAAAAATCCTACAACCCACACACGAAAAAGGCCGTATACTTGATTGGGTTGCTGACTATAACTGCAATACAACGATTGTCGATATCACCTCACAAATCTGGACTGATCATGCACTGATAACTTTCCTCCTAAATGTTAACCTGGCCCTACCTATTGTAAATGCTCTGGCTCCCCCTTTGCCAACCAGAAACAAAAAACTTATAACTACAGAAAAACTGCTACCACTCATCCTCCCCAGATTAAACTCTCTACCTGACTTATTGGACACCTCATCACTAGTAAATGAATTCAACTCTTCCATGGCTACAGCTCTAGATACTATTGCCCCACTGAAACTGAGAAAGAGCAAGCCCAGAGCCCACCTAAACACCTGGTTTACTCCTCACCTCAAATCTCTAAGACTTGAAAAACGTAAATGCGAATCTGCTTGGCGACTAACCCCAACAGAGACAAATAAAATTACACTCATCAATGCCTCCAAGATTTACAAAAATGAAATAAAGAAAGCAAAAAGAGATAATTTCAACAACAGAATACTGCAGGCCAAATCTGGAACGAAAGAACTATTCCTTATACTAAAGGAACTAGAAAACCCTATTCCTATCCAAGATAACTGTGACAAAAATAAAATATGGTGCTCGAACATCCAAAAAGCACTAAATGACAAAATTGCCACACTCCAATCAAAAATTGAGACAAAGAAACAGAATATTCCACCCTCAACTAACCCAAGAGGCAAACCACCAATCAGCACTAAACTAGACCATAAATTTAACTTCTCGAAAGTAACTATACTCGAAACTGAAAAGATAATACTTTCACTCAAGCCATCCAATTGCCGAGGCGACCTATGCCCAGCCCAACTAATAAAGGACGCGGCCAGAGACCTCGCCCCATTCATTTCTAAGCTTATTAATGCCTCCTTTGCTTCAGGCACTATACCAGATAACCTCAAGCAATCCTGGGTCCTCCCCCTCCTAAAAAAACAAACACTGGACCCATCCATCCAGACTAACTACAGGCCTATCACAACGGTACCCTTCCTGTTAAAAATCCTAGACAGGGTAGCCTACCTGCAGATCCAAAAACATCTGGAGCTGCACCACCTTTTAGGCACAAGACAATCAGGCTTCAGACCCCAGCACGGAACTGAAACCGCGCTCATCGATCTTAAAACTCAGGTTGATGAGCTGAGAGACTCTGGAAAGATGGCCCTACTCCTCTTACTGGACCTCTCTGCAGCCTTCGACCTAGTGGATCATGATGTGCTCTGCACCCACCTAGAAACAGCTGCTCATTTCTCCACACATGCCATCGCATGGATCAAATCATTCCTAACCGGTAGAACTATGAGAGTCTTCTCTACTTCTGCTGCTGCTGACCCTGTATCCATCACATGTGGAGTCCCACAAGGTTCTTGTGTCTCCCCCACTATGTATAACATCTTCACGAAGCCCTTGTTCGATGATCTAGATGATCTGGGTGTTACCTACACTAACTATGCGGATGACACTCAGATTCTCATACCACTTTCAGGGGATTATGAACAAGATTTGGCATTAGTGAACAAGACCTATCTCATCATTCAGGCATGGATGGCCACCCACGGGCTATGCCTGAATGATGACAAAACGGAACTTATCATACTGGGGAACAAACAAAACATCAATAGATTAAAAGAAGAATACTCCTCCTTCGTCATAGACGGCAACACTATCAAGGTGGCAAAAGAGGTAAAAACATTAGGGTTTTACCTTGATTCCCACCTCTCCCTAACCAAACAGGTGAGCGCAATGGCATCCAGCACCGCAAATACCTGCAAGCTGATTAGAGCCGCAAAACCATACCTATCCACTGCCAACTGCCTAACCCTTGCTCGAGCATTAGTGCTGTCGAAATTGGACTATTGCAACGCACTATACTTAGGGGCCAATAAACATACGTTGCAAAAGATTCAAACACTACAGAACAATGCTCTTAGAGCTGCCTTAGGAATTCCAAGAAGGGAGCATATTTCAGAGGCTAGAAGACAATCCAACTGGCTCTCCACAGCGGACAAAATCAAACTCAAGACAGCTTCTCTAACTTTCAAAAGTATCAACCATCTAGCACCCAAATACCTAGCTGCTAAATTCAACAGAAAAATCTCCACTAGACCTACCAGAGAAGCATACTCCAACCAGTTAGTGATACCCCCATTTAAACTAAGTACGGCCGGAGGAAACAGCTTCCCGGTCAAAGCTGCCCAACTTTGGAACTCCCTCCCGCCCGGCCTGAGATCTACCCAATCCTACGCTCTCTTCAGATCTAACTGTATCAACTGGATCAAAGAAAATGACCGATAGTCCCGCCCTACACTAACATAACTACTGTCCTACAGACGTACTATGCACATAATTATATACTCTCTATCTTCCTACTGCATATTTCCTGTACATATTATGTTATATGTTTATATTATGCACATTGTATATTCTGTTTATATTATGTTATATGTTTATATTATGCACATTGTATATTCTCCCTACTGTCCTGCATTATGTAATTTCTACGATGTATAACCACCACTTGTAAGCATGTGTAACCTGTAAAGTTTAAAGTATCCTTGAACAACGCGCCCGGTTACCCTCGGGTTTGGTGCGCGCTATAAATAATAAACAAACAAACAAACAAACAATTTGCCTGGTACAGGCGGGATACGTGTACTGCAGGGGGTACGCAGGGAGATTTTCACACCATTTGGCTGCCGTATTTGCAGTTACGGTAGGCCTTTTCAATGCGATTTTGAAGGCGTGAGCGGGGTACGCATATTTAAGGGGGTGCGCAAGTACATTATCGCACATTTTGGCTGCCAGGAGCGGGTTACGCATATTGAAGGGGGTGTGCATGGATATTTTCATGCGTTTTGGCTGCCGCGAGCAGGGTACGGGTAATTTTTCACACGATTACAGTGTAGCGGCCTGTTAGCTGGTCCAGGATTAGCGTGGCCCTTTGTGCCATATTGGGGATTTCTATGGCTTTTCCTGGTGCAAGGGACGTTCTTGGGGGCGTAACTGGCGCTGCTGGATGTTCGCTGCACCACGGTTGCAAATGGCTTGAGAAATCCATGAATACGCTGTGCGTGGAAATGGTATTTAGCGCAAGCGGTTGGCGCACGATGGTGCACGCTCCCTCTCTGCGCCAGCCGAGTGTGCTACTTCTGCGCTGGATTCTATGAATTAGCCTCTTTATGTAAAATTCAGGGTAAGTACTACAAAGTGATAACATATGCACTAAGCATGTAGGAAAAAGACTCTAGGAGTATGTCAAAAATGGGTAGGTTTGTTAGAATGCATTTGAACATTTCTTTTTCTGTTGATTCATTTTTGTTGTTAGAGTCTCTCCTGATGAACCATGGGAAAACAACTATGGGGAAACACGTGTTGCGAGATAAAAGAGCTTTATCTCAGGCGGTAGGATTCCAATGTCCGTCCAAAAAAAAGTTCTTGCATCTCTTGTTTGCATAATACACTTAATATTGTATTTCATACCATATTAAGGATAAAACGCAATAATAGCAATTTGAAAGAAATTCTAGTGAAACCCCATTTTTGAAGACTGAACAGAGGATGTCGGTCTTTGGGATGAATAAATGTGTCATAGTCTTTGTGTGCCCAGGGGCAGCTTGTTGCAAGAGACCCAATGAGGGGCAGGTGCAAGGCGCTGTCCACCCCCTGCGTATTCACTACTGGGGCAATAGCGCAACAACGTTATCTCCCCAGAAGCCTCCATGTTGAGTAAGGAACTGTCACGTTTAATGAAATGTACACTGATTATGTTAACCATCATGGCATGTTTCTACACCTCAGTGCCATGTCTGTACCCTTCTAGCACACATGGAGATTTCAAGTTTCAAGCTGAAGGCCCACCCATGGCCCTCAGCAACTCTCGAAATGGTCTGGGGATACTCTGTAGACTGCAGTATTCAGTCCTGTTGGCTTCCACCTCCAGGCTGTCCCAAGATCTTAATGGAAGACGTGAGGAGTCGTGGGACGCTTGTCATAGCCCCCCACGCCTGTGTCATCATGTGAAGTGGTACTCATGCCAGGAACCGCCAGCATGGAGGTCCGAGGGGGCTGCAAAGCCGCGAGGCGCATGTCTTACATGCCAGCCTCTCTCTGGCCCGAGTGCTTTTCACTCGATCATGTTTCACGGAATGTGAGATTTTCATGAATATATCGCTGTGTCTTTGAACCCAGGGAACGGAGATTAATTATCACCTGTCAGGTTTGCAACGGCGCGAAGACATAAGATACATCTCCCCCAGGATGATGCCAAAGGGAAGGGGAGCTGCAGCTTCCTGTGCAGCGAAGACTCACAAACTCATGACTGGATCCGGAGACGAGTCCGCGAATTCTGCCCACTGTCTGTAGAGATGGCAGCATTGGGATCACTGGAGACCCCTCGGTGGTCTCAAGCAGTGTGCAGCACCGAGCATGGGCAGACATGCTGCTATGGTATCTTTTAACAGCTGGCAGGGTTACCCACAAGTGCCCTTTACTCTGGAATGCCTTGTGCAGCTGTGCTCCAGGATCCGGCCTCCGGGCCACATCTGCTGGATCCGAAGTAATCAGTTGTGAGTATTTCTAGTGCTAACTTAGAAATATATACCAGACTCATTGATGAATTCAATCAAAATCACGAATTAACAGATTAACGCCCCAACTCCTGATCCAGCATCACCTCCTGGTGGTTAATTCTGATAAGACCAGGACATTGTTCTGTAGCCCCAGGAACAGGACGAGTTCTTGTTATCCGAATGCTTGAAGCTTCGGTCATGCTGAAGAGGGTGACCCTGGCACGGAAGACCCGCTCTGTTGTGTGCATGGGGGCGGTGTCAGGCCCCACGCTAGCATTCACTCATGCGCTCCACATTCGCACAAGGAGTCACGCCAGAGACGTATGGTTGCTCGGGTTCCCGGCGCGAACTCCCGGCGGGCCTACTTTATTTTACACTGCGCATGCGCGAGCATCGTCATTGCTCGTGCATGCGCGCACTCGCGTATTACTACGCAACATCCCTCCTTTTCCCCCCAAACAGTAAACTTTAACAAACATTATATTTAACAGTGCACTCTTCAAACCTTCTCTTACCATAATGTGCTGACTACGAGGCAGGGTCCATAATGAAGTCCTTTAACTGCTGCGGCAGCTTGCGCCCCGCCCAGCTCGCGTATCTGCGTGCCTCGGCCTGAGGCACATCTTGTGTCCCTTGAGTCTCTGGCGGTTCATCGTGTCTCAGTGTCGGTCCTGCGTTCTGCTCTGGTCCTTGTGTGTCGGTCTCCTCCGTTTCCGCAGCTCTGATGCGCTTGAAGAACGAGACGTTCCTGGTGACTGTTCCTCCGCATTGGCGGCGGTATCCATCGATCCTTTGACATGTGTCAATCCCACGGGCTGTGTTTCGTATGGTAGCGACAACTTCCCTTCTTCTCTCCTGTTTCGCACCAGCACAGTGTCGCCCACGTCAATCTCTTTCTCTGGGAGTCTCCTTCGGATTTTCTCCCTTTCATTTTGAGCGGCTCTCTCCGTTTGCACGTGTTTATTATCAATTTCTCCCGGATGACGACCTTCAACTTCCGGGAGCAGCCCTCTTGGTATACGCTTGAAGAGTGCCTCTGCTGGGGCGACCCCGGTGGATTGATGCAGGGTCGAGCGGTATTCTCGAAGGAAGTCAAATAGGTTGCGTCGGAGGTCTTCGCCCCCATCCGCCGATATGCGAAACACTTTGTTGAGCGTTCGCATGAAGCGCTCTCCCTCTCCATTAGCCCTCGGCCAGAGGGGGGTGACTTTCCTGTGCCGTATCACTCTTTCTTCACAATAGCGGGCAAATTGTTGTCCCTTGAATGGTGCCCCATTGTCCGAACATATCTCCAGGGGAAACCCATGTGTGGCGAACATTTTCTCCAAGGCCATGATGGTGTAGTCACTGGCCGTGGATTCAACCAGCTCAACCTCTGGATAGCGCGACCACTGGTCTGTCACCACCAGAAAGTATAACCCTCGGCCTGTGGACCCGAAGTCGGCATGAACCGTCCCCCATGGCTGGTCGCTCCTCTCCATGGCCTGGATTGGTGGGCCCTTCTCCACAGGGCGTGCTGCTTGGCAGGGGATGCAATTTTTCACAAACTCCTCCACTCTGCTTTCCAGGTCGGGGAACCAGACTTTTAGTCTCAGACGTGCTTTCATCTTTGCCATCCCCTGGTGGCCATTGTGGGCGAGGTGTAGGACCTTGTCAACCAGTGTTCTTGGAATCACAATCTGGTGACCCCTTAGCAGGAGGCCATCCTCAGCTACGGACAACTCGTGTCGCGCCCTCCAGAGGGCTTGCAGGTCTTTCTGTGCCCCTGCGTTCCTCCGGGAGTTATCCTGAAGGACCTCGCGCCATTCCCCACTTGCCATCGCAAGCTGTATCTTTATGAATGTCTCGTCCTTCTTGGGTTCTTCCGCGATCTCCTGGCGGGCCAGGGCGACGGGTAGCGCCGACTCAACTGCTCGGTGAACTGCCTCTACGACATCCTCCACCTCCATTGTGTCACGTGGTCTCCCAGCTCCTGGATGGCCGGACATATAGTCCGCCGGGTTGTCTCTACCCGGCCGATATAGTAGTTTGACACTGTACTCCATTAGGGAAAGCATCCATCTTTCTATGCGAGGTGGTGGTTTGGACGAAGTCCCTGACAAGATCGGGATGAGTGGTTTGTGGTCCGTTACGACGACTACTGGTTTTCCCAAAATGTAGATCCGGAAGTGCCTGCACCCCCATAGTATGGCCAAGGCCTCTCGTTCAATTTGGGAGTACCGCTTCTCTGTCTCGGTGAGAGCTTTGCTGGCATAGGCGATGGGTCTCATGGTCCCCTGATTGTCTGCCTGCATGAGGACCGCTCCCAGTCCTATGGGGCTGGCGTCAACCACTATTTCTGACTCCCGGTCAGGGTTGAAGTAGGGCATTGTTTCTTGTCCCGATAGGGCATTCTTGATGTCGTTGAACGCCCTCTGTTCCTTACCGCTCCAGTTCCATGCAGCGTCATTTCTGGTGAGCGCTCTCAGGGGCTCCGACAAGGAGGCTAAGTCACGGATAAAGCGACCACAATAAGTCACCATACCCAGAAAGCTCCTGATTTCCGCTGGTGAGGTTGGCGGGGTCGCTTCTCGGATGTCCTTTACCTTTTTGGGATCCGGGGAGATGCCCCCAGCATGGAAGACAAATCCGAAAAACTCCAACCTATCTTTTAGGAACTCACATTTTTCTTTGTGTAGTGTTAAATCTAGGCACTTTAGGTGTTCCGCCTACGATCGGGCAAAGATTAGGATATCGTCCGACATGTTGATCACCCCCTTGAGTCCAGACAGGGCCCCCCTGATGGCATTCTGGAAGACCTCTGCCGCAGACGAGATCCCAAAACTGAGTCTTTTATATTGATATAACCCCTTGTGAGTCGTAAAGGTCATAATGTATCTTGACTCGGGGTGGAGCTCGAACTGGTGATACCCAGATCTCAAGTCCAGTTTCGAAAATACTTTTGCTCCCTGGAGTTCTCCAATAATGTCGTCCAAGGTGGGCGTTAGGTGGCGTTCTCTTTTAATTGCTATGTTGGGCAGCCTCATGTCCACGCAGATGCGTACTGCACCCGGCTGCTTGGGCTTTAGGGCCACCATGATTGGAGAGACCCACGAGGTGGGGCCTTCCACTCTTTCAATGATGTCCCGGTCAATTAGGGATTGTAATTCTTTTTCCACCTTTGCCCTCAGATGGAATGGGATGCGGCGGTGTTTGAGTGCTGTCGGTCTCACTGACCCATCGATGTGGAGGCGTATCGGGTCGGCCTTCAGTTTCCCTACGCCTCTGAAAATCATCTCAAAAGGCTGCAGTAGATTCTCCAAGTCGGCGCGGTAAACAGCAAATGAGAAATGTACAATGTTCAGTGCCTCAGCTGCGGCACAACTCAGAAGGGAGTGTGGGCTCACGCTTGTGACAAAGAACCTTGCTCTTATTTTGTTCTGCCCATGAGTTACTGGAGCCACACACTCTCCTTGGATGGGAAGAGGTGTGTTTCCTCCGAAGGCGTATATACGTGCTGTGGATTCTGCCAAGCCTGGCGGGCCAGGGAGTGCGTTGTAGTGTTCAGTCGCCAGCACACAGACTGATGCTCCAGTGTCTATCAAGACTGGCATGGGCGTTTCCCCAATGTTTACCGTGCACGTGGGTTGTCGTCTTCTTCCTGGGCCCTTGGCTTTGCTTGAGATGAAGAAGACTTCATCCTCCTCCTCCTCCTCCTCTGCAATGTTTAGATCTTGCATGCCTTGTTCGATGGACGACACTCCCCTTATTCTCCGAGAGTTGCCTCTGCCAATCCTCTCGGGCCCTCTAGATGCCGCGACTGGTGTCGTTGCCCTGCACACCCTAGCATAGTGTCCTGGTGTGCCACACCGGCCACATACTCTCGATTTGGCTGGACACTCACCCATGTGCGGCCGGTCATACCTGCAGTGTTGACACGATGGGGCGTTGCCACGCCCCATGGGGCTCTAACCACCTCTTGACGCCCATCTTGTCTTCCCTGGGGTGGAGCGTCCGATTGCAAAAGCTTCATCTTCCTTTCTCCCGTGTGTGGCTGTGTCCATCTGCGCTCCCCTGGCATCTGCCAGTTCGTACGCTCTCCCCGTGTCCAAGATCTGTTGCAGAGTCAAACCTGGTTCTCTCAGGACCTGTCTCCTCAGTTTTCCCGAGCTGCAACCCTGCAACAACTGGTTCCGAATCATCTCCTCTTCGTTCCCCCATCTACAGGAGCTTGCCAAAATTCTGAGCCGCGCACAGAATTGGTCCAACGACTCCTCCTCATTTTGCTTCTCCGCACTCATGACAAATCTGTCAAAGTCGACATTTGCCATGGGAAGAAAGTGATCTTTGAGTGCTTGTTTCACAGCATCATATGCAGCGACCACAATGTTCAAAGAGTCATAAATTTTGTGGACCTCCGCCCCTGCCGAGTACACCATGGTGGCAATCCTTTCTTCATCATCCGTAATCCCTGAGGCCCTGAAAAACATCTCCAACCTCTTTACCCACAGGAGCAATTTAGGTCCCAGTTTGGATGGAGGGCCCGTGGTATCGAATTCGGGCATGGGAGCTAGTGTACTGGTCATCCTGCGTGGGATGGGGGCAGGGCGCCTTCCTGATCATCTTCTTCCCCCATTCTGGAGCGTGGTACTCACAGGTAGTTGTCGAAACTCTCCAGTGATTGAGGTTCTAGTCAGCCTAGTCCACTTGTGGCGTGATTCCTTCTTCCTGCACTTCTTCTCACCTCCAGGCAGTATGCCACAGCCTTGCAGCTGCAAAGGCTGTGGGAGTTCCAAAAATTGGTGCTTCGCGGTGCAGATTGCAAATGGCGCACGAGCACCCTCACGGGCCGCAACCACTGCACTCCGCGTGTGATCCAAAATGGCCGCCGGCCACACGGGTTGGTCCGTGTCGACACGGAGCAGCGTTCGCCTCCTCGAACGCTATCAGAGCGGAGGACTGCTCCCGTGCCGTCCTCATCGCCAATGTTGTGTGCGTGGGGGCGGTGTCAGGCCCCACGCTAACATTCACTCATGCGCTCCACATTCGCACAAGGAGACACGCCGGAGACGTGTGGTTGCTCGGGTCCCCGGCGCGAACTCCCGGCGGGCCCTCTTTATTTTACACTGCGCATGCGCGATCCTCGTCATCGTTCGCGCATGCGCGCACTCGCGTATTACCACGCAACACGCTCCCTCCCTCTCTCTTCCGCTGTTGTGCGGCAGTGGCAGCAGCATGCCCTATTGTTGGGTCACAGGGCTGCATCTTCAGAGGTGGGAGGCAGCGTGCGTGGAGTGCCGCTGTGTGCCTTCATTAAGTGACGTTTGGCGTCATCACTCTATGAGTTGGTTTGTCCTTGTTTGTGGGGGATGTTCTGCAGCTGTGTGTGTGTTGGATGAACGTGTGTGTTGTATGATGGTATGTGTGTGTTTGGCATGGGGGTGCTGTTCCTTTTTTTGTGATGGTTGTGTTGGTCCCATGTATGGTGTGCCCATCGTCGTAATCATTGTTTTATTCATAAAAACAAATATTTATTTGCACAATAATCAAATGAATATCTTACAAAATCGCATATTCCAAACCATTCAAAGCGGAATGCCATCTTGCCCCCCAGACAACGCATCTATATTCTATGTACCTTATGTGAATCACATTGTGAAACAGTGTTTGCAATTGCTATTGTGGTAGGCAGTGGCCTGTGACCGTGGCATCCATCCTGACATTGCACAATGCTAAGAATTCAGCATTCCTTCTTAATAATCGCCCCCAGTTGGACTGACTGCACATCAAGACCTTGACACCCCGCCCCTCCCCCATCTTCTCTACCCTTCCAATGAGGCAGGAAAAAAGTCCAAAAAATATGGCTAGTTCCAGCTCGGTCTGTCCGACATGTGCCGCAAGGACCTCAAAATGCAAGCACGTCTGGTGATTCCTCACGGTCCACGTGTGGACCGACTTGTGAAGAGGTTTGACCAAAGTTCGATGAAATGGTTAAAGGGGGACACATGGTTGGAGCTTCTTTTCAGACTTGGGGCCCTTTCACATAGAGAGGAGTCTGTTTCCTGAGGCAGGCTCATAGCAATTAGGCATGGGGGAATACATTGAAGAGAATGAGAGTAGCTGAGCAGGAATAGGGGCAGAGGAAGTTAGTGAGTGATTGGTGACTCAGCGATACATGTAGGGTTGGTTTTGCTCATGCAGCACTGTGCGACTCATTCAGTGATGTGAATTGGACGCAAACACACCAGCGCTATCTTGCATGAGTACAGGAGATGGGATCCTTGTGAAGAAGAGTTGGTTTGGTGACTTTGAGAGAGACACACGAGAAGGCAGGCATTCAGCCTATAAGCGCATGTAAGCAATGCGCGTGCCATGAGAAACGACACACCTGTGCAAGGGGCTACTCTGGGGGCAGCAGGTGTGAGGCTCAGGGGATACACCAGTGAGTGAGTGAGCGGCACACTGGGACAGCAGCACCCAAATAGCCCCCGGGCAGATGCAAACTGGCTGCTCACACCAGAGCGGGAGACAGAGTTGGAGTTCCGCCGTAGAAGCAGAGGTCCGGCGCTGAGAGGAAGAAGTAGGCCGAAGAAGGAGGTGCAAGTAAGTAATAATGAGGAGAGAACTCTTGCAGCTGGGTGGGAGGAGGAGGAAGAGGACTATTGAAAGAAGAAGTGGTTGGGAATATAGGAGTAACACCTGGCAGAGAAGAAGAGAGGTGGGCGAGGGATATATCTTCACAGTATGAGAGGTGGGAGGAGGGACATATCCTCACGGTATGAGAGGTGAGAGGAGGGACACATCCTCACGGTATGAGAGGTGGGAGGAGGGACATGTCCTCACAGTATGAGAGGTGGGAGGAGGGACATATCCTCACAGTATGAGAGGTGGGAGGAGGGACATATCCTCACGGTATGAGAGGTGAGAGGAGGGACACATCCTCACAGTATGAGAGGTGGGAGGAGGGACACATCCTCACGGTATGAGAGGTGGGAGGAGGGTCACGTCCTCACAGTATGAGAGGTGGGAGGAGGGACATATCCTCACATTAGTAATCGTTAACCAGCATATCGCGCTCCTCCTAAGTAGTGATACAATTCTTCAATGTTATAAGTAATAGATGAGGAATTATATTATATTATAAAAAAACAGGAATAGTCCATGTGTTTATAATGTTTAATAGCACACTGAATCAGCCGACACGTGTTTCGACAGAAGCGTCGTTCTCAAGGCTTTCACAAGTTTGACAATGTGGATTATATCCCAAAGCGAAAATCTGACTGAATTGTTTGCTGATATGATTTGTCCAATAGGATTATTTCACCAAATCGTTATCTATCTGAGATTACAATGTTCGGGCTGTTAGTTGAAAGAGCGATCTAAGTGCAATAACTTCCATGCACCAATTATTGTCTCATAGTTTTGGGTAAAAATATATCGCACGGATTTAACCAGTATATATCGTTACCCAAAACTATGAGACAAACATTGTAATCTCAGATAGATAACGATTTGGTGAAATAATCCTATTGGACAAATCATATCGGCAAACAATTCAGTCAGATTTTCGCTTTGGGATATAATCCACATTGTCAAACTTGTGAAAGCCTTGAGAACGACGCTTCTGTCGAAACACGTGTCGGCTGATTCAGTGTGCTATTAAACATTATAAACACATGGACTATTCCTGTTTTTTATAATATAATTCCTCATGTATTACTTATAACATTGAAGAATTGTATCACTACTTAGGAGGAGCACAATTTGCTGGTAAACGATTACCAATCCGTTCTATTTTACTGTGTATGGGTAGGCATACACAGAACTTGACCTAAGCAACGCAGCTCAAGCTCTACTACTCAAATAAACATAGAGGCGTGTAGAGCGCACACATAGGTCCATAGCTTACCTTCTGTAGTTCATCCATTATATCCTCACATTATGAGAGGTGGGAGGAGGGACACATCCTCACAGTATGAGAGGTGGGAGAAGGGACACATCCTCACAGTATGAGAGGTGGGAGGAGGGACATATCCTCACAGTATGAGAGGTGGGAGGAGGGACATATCCTCACAGTATGAGAGGTGGGAGGAGGGACACATCGTCACAGTATGAGGGGTGGGAGGAGGGACATATCCTCACAGCAGGACAGGTAGGAAGAGGGACATATCTTCACAGTATGAGAGGTGGGAGGAGGGACATATCCTCACAGCAGGACAGGTAGGAGGAGGGACATATCTTCACAGTATGAGAGGTGGGAGGAGGGACATATCCTCACAGTATGAGAGGTGGGAGAAGGGACATATCTTCACAGTATGAGAGGTGGGAGGAGGGACATATCCTCACAGTATGAGAGGTGGGAGGAGGGACATATCCTCACAGTATGAGAGGTGGGAGGAGGGACACATTGTCACAGTATGAGGGGTGGGAGGAGGGACATTTCCTCACAGCAGGACAGGTAGGAGGAGGGACATATCCTCACAGTATGAGAGGTGGGAGGAGGGACATATCCTCACAGTATGAGAGGTGGGAGGAGGGACATATCTTCACAGTATGAGAGGTGGGAGGAGGGACATATCCTCACAGTATGAGGGGTGGGAGGAGGGACACATCGTCACAGTATGAGGGGTGGGAGGAGGGACATATCCTCACAGCAGGACAGGTAGGAGGGGACATATCCTCGCAGTATGAGAGGTGGGAGGAGGGACATATCTTCACAGTATGAGAGGTGGGAGGAGGGACATATCCTCACAGTATGAGAGGTGGGAGGAGGGACATATCCTCACAGTATGAGAGGTGGGAGGAGGGTCATATCTTCACAGTATGAGAGGTGGGAGGATGGACACATCGTCACAGTATGAGGGGTGGGAGGAGGGACATATCCTCAGAGTATGAGAGGTGGGAGGAGGGACATATCCTCATAGTATGAGAGTGGGGAGGAGGGACATATCCTCACAGTATGAGAGGTAGGAGGAGGGACGCATCTTCACAGCATGCAAGGTGGAAGGAGGGACATATCCTCACAGTATGAGAGGTGGGAGGAGGAAAATATCCTCACAGTATGAGAGGTGGGAGGAGGGACATATCTTCACAGTATGAGAGGTGGGAGGAGGGACAAATCCTCACAGTATGAGAGGTGGGAGGAGGGACATACCCTCACAGTATGAGAGGTGGGAGGAGGGACACATCGTCACAGTATGAGGGGTGGGAGGAGGGACATTTTCTCACAGCAGGACAGGTAGGAGGAGGGACATATCCTCACAGTATGAGAGGTGGGAGGAGGGACATATCCTCACAGTATGAGAGGTGGGAGGAGGGACATATCTTCACAGTATGAGAGGTGGGAGGAGGGACATATCCTCACAGTATGAGAGGTGGGAGGAGGGACACATCATCACAGTATGAGGGGTGGGAGGAGGGACATATCCTCACAGCAGGACAGGTAGGAGGAGGGACATATCCTCGCAGTATGAGAGGTGGGAGGAGGGACATATCTCAACAGTATGAGAGGTGGGAGGAGGGACATATCCTCACAGTATGTGAGGTGGGAGGAGGGACATATCCTCACAGTATGAGAGGTGGGAGGAGGGTCATATCTTCACAGTATGAGAGGTGGGAGGATGGACACATCGTCACAGTATGAGGGGTGGGAGGAGGGACATATCCTCACAGTATGAGAGGTGGGAGGAGGGACATATCCTCATAGTATGAGAGGTGGGAGGAGGGACATATCCTCACAGTATGAGAGGTGGGAGGAGGGACGCATCTTCACAGCATGCGAGGTGGAAGGAGGGACATATCCTCACAGTATGAGAGGTGGGAGGAGGAAAATATCCTCACAGTATGAGAGGTGGGAGGAGGGACATATCTTCACAGTATGAGAGGTGGGAGGAGGGACATATCCTCACAGTATGAGAGGTGGGAGAAGGGACATATCCTCACAGTATGAGAGGTGGGAGGAGGGACACATCGTCACAGTATGAGGGGTGGGAGGAGGGACATATCCTCACAGCAGGCCAGGTAGGAGGAGGGACATATCTTCACAGTATGAGAGGTGGGAGGAGGAACATATCCTCACAGTATGAGAGGTGGGAGGAGGGACATATCCTCACAGTATGAGAGGTGGGAGGAGGGACATATCCTCACAGTATGAGAGGTGGGAGGAGGGACACATCATCACAGTATGAGGGGTGGGAGGAGGGACATATCCTCACAGCAGGACAGGTAGGAGGAGGAAAATATCCTCACAGTATGAGAGGTGGGAGGAGGGACATATCTTCACAGTATGAGAGGTGGGAGGAGGGACATATCCTCACAGTATGAGAGGTGGGAGAAGGGACATATCCTCACAGTATGAGAGGTGGGAGGAGGGACACATCGTCACAGTATGAGGGGTGGGAGGAAGGACATATCCTCACAGCAGGCCAGGTAGGAGGAGGGACATATCTTCACAGTATGAGAGGTGGGAGGAGGAACATATCCTCACAGTATGAGAGGTGGGAGGAGGGACATATCCTCACAGTATGAGAGGTGGGAGGAGGGACATATCCTCACAGTATGAGAGGTGGGAGGAGGGACATATCTTCACAGTATAAGAGGTGGGAGGAGGAACATATCCTCACAGCATGACAGGTGGTAGGAGGGCTCATAACCCTCCACCCCCTAAGCCACCTATTTAGGCTAGGAAGGTTCCAGCTGACTATAGCAGACGCAGGGCAATCTGGAGAGTTGGGAAGAGGTATAGAGTGGTGCTGTGACAGCGGGGGATCGGAAGTGCAGGCCTGGAGTAAGAAGACAGAACTGTCCAGGAGACCATTATTGATCAGGGAGGTGGTCAAAGACCAAAGGACTCATCCGAGCTCCAAATCCATAACCTTTTTGGAAGACATGGGCTGTTACAAATCCGAAAAATATTCATGGTCACAGAGTCAAGAGCTGCCCCCTAAATATAGTGGATTTGGAAACACCCAAATTCGAGATCCAAACCCAAAGAACAGAGCCCTCTGTTGGACTGTGGATAAGGGCTGGGGGAGGTGGTGGGGGACATGGGGGTTAAACCAAGAACTGTAAGTGACATATTACTGGACACAGATACTGTTTGAAGTTTCCTCCTACTTTTAAGATGACAATACACCTTACATGTGTGTGTGGCAGTGTGTTTGTGTTTCCCACCAAATATCACTCCACCTGGAGACCAGCAAGCTTGTCATTACTGTCTAGACTGTGATCAAAACTACTTCATTCAACGTAATACATCTCCTTCTGCGAGCTGACGTCAAGGCCTGCGCGCTTGCGCACCCTAGACCACAACGTGCCACTGACCCTCCCTCATCGTTCACCAGAAGAGGCAGTTTGGGAACAGCTTCAGTTAAGCCTTTTGTGAAAGTTTTCATGTCTAGAATAACCAAACCTGCGTCCAAATAATAGGATACAGGAAGGTAAAGACGTGTATAGTTTGTAGTCCGTTTAAATATGACTTTCAGGAGTAGAGCCTGAACATTATTCTGAAACATGCTACAGATGTATTCATTATCCTTGAATCATTGGAAGCATTTGGAATTTGATGACCTTGTATTGCCTTCCACATGTTTAGGCTTGCTAATATACGGCTCCTTCACCCAAAGGTTTACCTGAAGCATGGGTAGGGAGGGGTGTGTTGGGCTCTTCTTGAGCACCCACTGGGCCAGCCACCTAGCCCACCCCCCCCCTATTAAGAAGCAGCTCCACAGTTACAAAATCCCTTGGGAATTAAACCTCTAGCCATTCTTTGTCTCATTTGCCCATATCTTGGTAGCCCGCCGCACTACCCAACATGCCCATATCTTGGTAGCCCGCTGCACTGCCCAACGTGCCCATATCTTGGTAGCCCGCTGCACTGCCCAACGTGCCCATATCTTGGTAGTCCGCCGCACTGCCCAACGTGCCCATATCTTGGTAGCCCGCCGCACTGCCCAACATGCCCATATCTTGGTAGTCCGCCACACTGCCCAACGTGCCCATATTTTGGTAGCCCGCTGCACTGCCCAACATGCCCATATCTTGGTAGCCTGCCGCACTACCCAACATGCCCATATCTTGGTAGCCCGCCGCACTGCCGAACATGCCCATATCTTGGTAGTCCGCCACACTGCCCAACGTGCCCATATCTTGATAGTCTGCCACACTGCCCAACGTGCCCATATCTTGGTAGCCCGCCACACTACCCAACATGCCCATATCTTGGTAGCCCGCCGCACTGCCCAACATGACCATATCTTGGTAGCCCGCCGCACTGCCCAACATGCCCATATCTTGGTAGGCCTTTCAGCTTCACTAACTGCTGTGTGAACACCTGTGCAGAACATCTGGTGCTTGGAGAATGTTCAACAGTGACCTCCTCCACTTCATACCAAAAGCAGGCGTAGCCATTAGGAGCCTTTTCTTCCATCTACCCCGAACGGGAAGAATCCCTCCTTTATGTCTGATGTGTGAAACCATTGCCTCGAGGCTAGCCATGCTAATAGCCAGAGTGCGCTTCTGCACTGCAGTCTATGCTGGTCCTCTCAAGGAAGCTCTTACAGAACCTTTGTGTACCTTCTTACATGGGTCCCATGGAGGACTCCGTGGGAGGGCCAAAGAGGCACTTGCCCCGGCTCCCAACATGGGGGAGGGGAGGATCCACAAGGCTGCCTCATCTAAAGAAGTCACCTCCCATGTTTCACCAGTTAAATAGCACACACCAGACTATTGTATGGCATGCTGCTGAGGCTCTAAATCTATTGCCTGTCTGTTCTTGACAAGTGCATTCTGCTCTTATTAATTCACGCTGTAATGCTGTCTGTGTTCACTGTGGTTTACATAGTGTGTTTCTTCACTGCAGCATAACCCCTGCAGTATCCTCACCTGTCTGTGGGAATTATATTGATCATGTGCAATATATTGATCATGTTCAATAGCCAAAGTTGATGTGAGTGCATATTGATACATGTGAGTGCAGCGATGGTTCAGAAGTTAGCTCAGTGTGTGAAGCACTCATGGCAGAGCTCTGTGTTCACATGCAATATTACAGCGGCACATGCTAGCAAGGCTGACTCAGCCTTTCCTATGTCTGAAGTTGCTAAACCTGCCTCCATATGTACTTTGTTTTGCTGCACAACAGGTGCAATTATCAGCAATGTACCTGCACTAGGTAGCAGTTAGTATGCAAACTGACATAGCCTCAGTATAGTGAAGGTCTAGAAACCGGTTTGTTTAGACGGGGTGGCTGTAATACCTAGGCAGCCATCCCAGTGAAGAGCGTGAAGTGTTAGTCTGGGAGGTGATTAGGAATCCAATTGAAAGACAGTGGAACCAAAGCGGTCATGCATCCATGCTGTCCACGGCATGTCCAGGATCATACCGTGATCCTGGACACATCATCTCATATCATCGCATTACTGCGCTATTTTATGTGAAATGGTTTGTCTTCTCAAAACACGATGGCAATCGTTAGCCCATTATATGACCTTTCTTTTTATTTAGGCCATTTGATTGAAAGGGGTTCTAGAGAGAAGAGAGCTGACCAGTTTTTGCAGGCCTCCAGACAGTCTGCTCATTTGACACACAACACGTTTGCTTTTTTCTCTGCACATTTAAGTAAAAATCTTTAGACTACACAAGAGAAACCCAGATTAAATATTTTAAATCACATCAATTGGAATGCTGGTACTTACACACTTCCCTTGGTGTTGGAGACAGAGTGCAGCTAGAAGCGTTCCCATTTTCCATAATACGCTTCTATAATAATTACATTTTGTTTGGTTATGTGATGTGTGCACTTTCCAAGTTAGTTCTATAAAATGGGTTTATTTTAGTTCATGGAAAGAACTGGAAAAGAATGTGTTAAAGTTCCGAAATAGCAGAGTAAGCGCAAATCCCAGATGCACCTCTTAACACATGTGCGGTCCTGGGCATCTCGTGTAATCTTCTGTTGACTAACCGGTCAACATTTCCAGTCCCTAAATCATTCACAATTGTTGCCCTTCATAGTGATTTCGCTCTCATTGTATGACATTAAAAAAAGCCCCCCCCCTCATGGATTCACTTGCTTTACTGTTGCTGTGTCTGTAATAATGGTGAGCATTGACATGGTGTGTCTTTGCTCTCTAATGGCAACACTACTTGCTTTGCTTCTAATGCCAATCCGTCTGCCTAAGGGCACCTTCCTGGTAGCTTCTAATTTTCATCCACATTCTATGCCATGGTATGTGTAGCTTACTCCTTGCTTCCAAATGGCCTCCTGAATCCCTACTTGAGCATTTTGCATTCTCTGAGGCAGCAGATGTCGGTCCTCTGTCTAGTCTGGGTTATGTGTGCATTTTTCATAGGGTCCTGACTTAATAGTTCAGGCCGTGTACCTTCCTTGGGGATGCTATTGATAAAAAGTACTTATAGTAGAACACAATTACCCTTGTCGTGGACAGCTAATCCGGGCTTTGAAATGCTATTTGTTTATCATACCAATTACAGCAAGAATGCTGAGGGTAAAGTGGCTGAAACCATGCATAGTTTGATTGCTGCGAAAGTGCAAATAAAGGTATGGGTTGTGATCACGATGAGGGGGGCGTGGTCATACATTCTGGAGCCCTTAATTTGTTTCGTATGTTGGAGGGGGGGCTCAAAGGTGTCCATGCCCCGAGCTTCAAAAGTGCTTAAAATGGCCCTTTCAGGTGGAACATAAATCTTTTAATATAAGTCACACCAGGTTGGGTCATGGTGTCTAGTAACAGCACAAAGTTCTACGGCCACATTAATTTGATATCACCCTAGTGTCAGGTCTGTGAGAAGGGCCTAGTTATTAGAGAACTGATGTATAGTTGTGTCTAATAAGACTGTGTCCACGACTAACTGCCATTTGGGAAAATAGCTAGGGCACAGGAACCATTCCAGGAGTTCTCTTGCGAGCTAGTGAAAACAATGCAGTCCGGAAATAACAAAGGCACTCTCGCAGCAGGTTTCTAATCACTACAGTCTCTTTGTAGTCAGCAGGCATGGAAGAGGGCAGAGTTAGAGTATCCAGGATGGAGATGTCAGCTAGAAGAAGGGTTTCACCGCTTTCCAACATTCTGTTAGGGCGCCCAACCTCGTCCTGCCCCTCCATGTTCTGTAAGCAAGGCATTCTGGGTGTGACATCATGAGTCAAAGGACATTTGTTACAACCACATGGATTGGACTCTTTACAGCAGGCTTGCTTTGGACCAACCCCTTGTCACATTTCCCCTTCTTCGATTCATCTTTTGACCATCCAGACCAGAAGAAGGATCCATTGCACCTGGGAGCAGTGGGGGTGAACTGCTTGCTTTAGACCAAGGTCACCCTGTTGGCTGTAGTGGAACCAGGACCCTGTTCACTGAAGGTGATGGACCCCCTGTAAGTGCCGTCCAACTTCCTGGAGGGGACGCTCAGAACGGAAGGACTCACCTTATCCTGGAGACGCTAGACTATGTCTCCCGGGAGCAACAGAAGTATGGAAGTGACTCCTGTCTCTCTAAACTACCTTGACTCCACTCGGGCACCTCCTACGTCATCCAAGGTGCTGCAGGGGAATCACCTGTGTCGTCCTTGAAGTTGACACTCAAGCACTTGTGCATCCGCTAATGCCGACACCGAAGCTCTGCTGTTACTGCATCTGAGACCCATCAAGTTTTCCAGCATCCCCCTTTCCGCAGCTCCACCTGGCCACTAGTTCCTTCGAGCTCCCAGCCAATGCTGCAGAAGTGCCCCAACTCCATTTTGAGCCGGCCAATCCCGCTGGTCACTGAAGGTCACTGAAGGTCACTGATTCCCTGTGCCTGAGGTCACAAAGTCTTCTAGAGCTAAAAACTTAATTTTGCCTGCATCCCAGGTGTCTTGGATGCACAAGCCAATGCCGCTGTCAAAATGCACCATATCATTGAGAAGTGAGTCCGCTGCCACTCGACCTAAGCCCAGCGGTAAATGCGCCCAGACTCCAAGTTCAATGCTGAAAAGCCTAGCTCAAGGCTGTCGAGCAGAAGACAGCAATATAGGTAATGTGAAGAGGCCCTGTTCCCCTGCTCTACCAGTTGGGGTCATATTGACCTTTCAGCTCCCCCTTCTCTACATTGATATTGAAAGACCTATCCCTGAACAGTGGTGTTGCTAATCCGGGGCCTGAATACCCCTGGTCAGCTACTCAAGTGTCCTTTCTCAAAGGTGTGCACTCTGCATATCGTCTACAGGGGTGGGATTTACTTTGATTGCATGTTATTGTTTGATTAAAAGTCTATATTTGTATAATACCTAGTTTGGTTATCCTTGTATTTTGGAACCATTGCACTAAAGCTGTCTGTGATACTCCTGTTATCGGCTCACATTGCTCCTGAAGATACGGCTGTGCTACCAAAAGAGGACGGCTCACCTTTATGATTGGAATCACTGCTGGTTTAGTAGTAGTGTGGGGCCAGGAGACAGGCTAGCCACTCCTTTTCCCTGGAGCTCATCCCTACTGCCCTGAAGTCCGGCAGCACGGTAGTCGTTTTGAAGCACTAACATTTGTCTCCATTGTTTTGATCTGTGGGATATGTTGATGCTTGGCTAATAAACTGAATTAAGATTTTTCACAGGAACCATAAATTGCATTAAGTTGGGAGGGAGAGATGAAGGACAGCTTGTCCGCGAGAGGAAGGTCAGAGGAGCTGCAAGATTTTTGTCTACCACGTACATGATAAAAGGAAGCTGCTCCATTTTGTCCTGTCAGCACTTATTAAGCTCCTTCCATAAGTTCAGGCCATTATCTCACTGCTTAAGAGCCTCCTCAAGCAGCCAACAGAAGCAGCGACATTTTAGGAATCAGCACGCCAAGATGCTTCCGTGGAACACCGTCTCCCCTTTGACATCAATTTAATAAAATGCTTGGGCTGTTGTCTGATCGATACCCCTTTGTCCGCGGGACGGTGGGTCACCTATCCATCTCACTAATTTCCTCCAGGTGATATCTGAGCAGCGATTGGTGGACACTGACGCATCTGATCTGCAGTGGCGGGGAATGGCAGAAGAATCGGAGACCTGACGTGAAAGAGGAAGCCGGCACATTGCTCTAATAGTCTGTGCGTCAATGATTCTGCAAGGTCAATAGTGTTATGTTCTGCGTAGCGTAACTATACGTAGCAGCGAGCATGAATCCGAGACTTCACTCACTCAAAGTGTTAACAAGAAGCTACATTTCCGGCCCCTCCCAATCACTCTTTACACTTCCGTTTGGAATGTGACCCAAACTTTGCATAACAACAAGAGCCGGCTGCATACCAGGATGTTATATTCTCCCCCTCAATTAACAATCAACCAGTCTAGCTACCCCATCTCCTCGATCCATCTCCGAGAGCGCTTCACCACTCTACGAGGTTGACTGTTGCCACATCCATGGAACTCACTTTCTCCCCCTCAGCTTCATCTTCATGAGTCGACCATTCTTCATCACCTGTATATCCCAATTCCTCAGGCATATTCTCTTGTCGTGTTTCTTCGGCTTCACTCTGACTAGGGAACTGTGGCAGGTTTCTGTTATCGTTTTGTCTTCGCTCTCAGTTCTTAACATAGACTTGTCAGTAGCTGTCACCGTTACTGGCCTTGGGTCGAATGGTGGGGTTCCTTTCTGCTGCGTTAATTGTCAGCATAGCATTGTGTCACCTAGTAGTATGTGAGAGGTGCCTTTGTTTTCTCTTTTGCTTCTTCATCTAGTCTTTGTCGTTCCCTCTTGTCCTGGAACACATGTTGTTCTGTATCCTCTTGGGGCAACCTTATATCTACGTATCTCCCAACCATTAGCTCGATGAGCATTTATCAGTGGACCTATGAGGTGTGCTTCGGTAGACTAACAGCAATAGATTGATGGCCTGTCCTAAAAGCGTCCTTGTGAGGTTGGATATTCGCACAGCTCGCTTGAGGTTAGCTATTAAATGTTGAACTGCCCCGTCTGCTTGGGTCCTCAAGGAAGTTTTCCTCCTGTGATGGAAGACCATGTATTCAGTAAATGCCTTGAATTCAGGAATGTTTAAAGGTGGTCCATTGTCAGACTTGATTATTGTTGGTTTTCCGTATGTTGAAAATATTATGTCTAGTGCTGGTATGACCGCGGACACAGCAGTGAACTGGAGAATTTGAATTTCAGGATGCGATGAGTGTTCATCCATGGCCCCTAGTTCATAGCCTGTAAGAATGTCATTGTATTTTCCCTTGTTTCCTCCCTTGCCTTGAAGCACTTTGAAACACATTGGGCCTCATTCAGAGTAGGGCGGTAAGGGTTAACGGTCACTTTTAACGAGACCGGTGCCGTTAAACCCTTACTGCCCTACTACGAGTTCCCTCTGCTTTTAGCAGGCGTTAAGGACGGGACCCGCAAAGGGACTCCGGGGTAAATAACATACCGTAATTTACGGTACCGTTATTGCCGCCTTCACCCTTCCCATTGAGCCCTATGGGAGCTCAAATGGGAATGGGGAATGGCCCTGGTGAATGGGGAATTACCGGTTCCTCCGACCTCGGAATGGACCGGTAATTACTCCATTCACCAGGCCGGAGTTTGGACGAGTTTGGAGGCAGACATGGTTGTCTCCGAACTCGGAATGAGGCCCATAGTTTACAGTCTCTATATAAATAGACTATCATATCATATCATACATGCCTGAGTGTAATGGTCCAAAGAATTCAATAGTCCCATGTGTTCTCTGGTAACTGTGTCATGTTTAGCGCTTCTGGGTACGTCTGTTGATGTAGGCTTTGATATATGGTGCATATTTTGAAGCTCAATACCAGCAGGTAGTCCATCCTGGGGAGCCATTCTGTTTGCCATAAAAAGTGTTTTGTTTCCCGGTGTCCCTCATGAGCTAGGTCGATGGTATGTTGGTGTAAAACAGATGCAATTACTATCTTGTTTCCCTGGAGGAGTAGCTGCAAGTTCGAGATACACAACTCATCCTTCACCAGCAGCAGTGTCTCTATGGCATGTGAGTGCAAGGAGGAATTTTCCTATCCCAGCCGACGAGCTTGTCTCCACATTCTGGATTTGACGCACATGAAGATGATGTTCAAGGTATAATCATCAGCACTGTGTTGCTTTATGTCTTCAACGATACTCTCGCTCTCGCCGGGCACTTATGATGTAGTTGATGCATTGATCCACCACTGACACGTTTGTGGTATTTGAGGGCAGTGGGTTCCTTGAGAGGTAGTCTGCTGCATTGGCATCCTTCCCAGGCTTGTGCACAATATCAAATGAGTAATCTTGTTGCTGCAGACACCATCATACATGTGGTGGCAGCATGCATGCCACCAGTTTCCAGTATGTGGTTGTCAAAGCTTGGTGATCAGTGATTACAGAAAAAGGCTTCCTGTACAGAAATAAATGGCTATGTTCACATGCCCACACTACGGCTAAACTCTTTTCATCCTGAGAGTTGCTTGTTCTATTTCTGTGAGGCTCCTGCTCGCATAGAAGATGATCCATCTCATGGACAATGACTTGACTATGTATTGAGCCAGTACGGCCTCCAGACCCACCCGGCAGGCATCTACCATGACCTCTATGTTAAGTTTGGGTTGAAGTATGACATACAGATGGCAGAGACCATGTTGCATCAGATTTTGTCAAATGCTACTTGACAGTCACAAGACAACCCAAACTCTTGACCTTTCTTCTTGAGGGGCAGCAAAGGGGCACACATTGATGCAAAATGAGGAAGATATTGTGTGCAGTACCTTGCGGCATACAAACAATCTCAACTGAGCTATTTTGAATGGTTGGGGTGATGTTGTTAGGGATTTTATTTTGCTGGGTCAAGTTCAATCCCTGTTGCTGAAAATACATGCCCAAAGAATGTTAGGATTGATTTGTTGTGTTTTCAAGTACATTACAGACTTGGGGCGCAGTGGCATCATGGTTGTCTTGTGACCTACCTAGGACCAGAATATTTTAACTGTAATTTAAGCAATTTGGTAAATGATGGATATCCTTATGTATTTCCTCTCAGTCGCCGACGAAATTCTGGAAGAGGCCCAGATGCGTTGTGAACGTTGTGATGTACATGGAATCTTCACTGAGTTCTAGTTGATGATATCCTTTCTTTCGATCTAGTCTCGAGGAGATTGTGTCTCCATTTAATCAGTGGATTGTGTCTGTCGTGCGTTTCGATCAGTGTCCTTCTCTCATAATGCATTTGTTTGGTATTCTCATGTCTATGCAAAGAAGTTGATGGCTTTCTGGGCCTATTTAGGTACTGGCACAGCACTGGTGACACCCAGGGATTGGCTACTTTTGCCGGTTCTAAGATGGTGGTCTTAATGAGAGAATGTAGCTCTTTCTCCACTTGACCTTGGATGTTAAAGGGGTTATTGGATATCTCTGTAATCCTCAGCTACTGGTTTTACATTTGGGTCGATGTGTGTTACCTGGCATTCTTTTAGCTTACTAATTCCGTTAAATAGTGACGTGAAAGTGGTTTTGATCTTGGCAGATGTACTCATGTATTGGTTTTTCATGAGGTGTAATAGTACATTTATCAAACCCATGTGACTAGCCGATTGAACCTCATTATGCAGTCACAGTCAGCTTTTATGCCATCTATCACTATGTTGTGTGCTTGTTTCTTTTACGAGCACCTAATCGAGAACGTACCCTTACACTGCAGTGGTTGCCTAGAGACATATTCATGTATGTCTCCATGGGATCTTTTTTAATTTAGGTGTCTTGGCCAGTTTCTGAAATTCCTTTTCAGACATGCCATTTACAGTGGCCCCGGTGTCAATTTAGGAATAGTATGATTGCCCAGTTATTTTAGTCATAGGATAGGGCTGTGCTCTATCGCGTGGGATTTCCAATGGTGTATACAAATCCCGTCGTTCTCCTCCTGCGACTTGATGCAGAGTCAGAATCACTTGTGGATGGAGTGGTTGTCCACAGATGCTGTAGTCGTCTTTTTGGTTTGTGTATCTCTTGGCGGATACAGACTTTCCGCGATGCAGGGAGGTCTCTTATTGTCTTATCCTCCTTCGGTCTACGTATTAGAGTATCGAGTATTGTTGCTGAATGTCTCCCTGTCTTTTGGAATTGGTGTCCTGTAGACTGATCGGAAATGATTTTCTCTTCTACACTCTACACTCCTGTCCTATATCAGAGCAGGCCCCTTCATGATGGCACTTAAGTTTCTTTGAACATTTTTCTTGTGCTTGCTTTGCCATGATTTGGTTGGCATTCAGCAGCAAGTTTAGCGCATTGTTGATGTTTTCCATTCCATGCAGTTCAATTGCTGGCAGTTCGGGCCATCGCGAGAATTTCAGGTAGTGTGTGCAGTTTCTGCAATGATTTATTTGTTAATGTGAGTGATTCACACCATGCTATTACCTGTAATTTGATGGCTTTTTCATTAGAATATAGGTGGAAGTCGCAATAGTTCACTCTTGTGCGCAGTAAGGTCATGAAACTGTCCATCGTTTCTCCTTTTAATTGAGTGGGGGTGTAAAATACATGCCTTTCATAGTCTACTTTCTTGTGTATGGCGAATGGATCACTTGGTTGATGTTTTAGATTCGGATATCTGGTCATGCTATCGTCCCGCATTTCATATATGATGTCCCTCACAGTTGTTCCTGCTGTTAGTGTGAGGAGGCCTTTTATTCTCCTATCCTCCTGTGATCCCATGGCATCAACATATACCTTACAGTCACGCAGCCATCTGGCCCATTGCAGCCCCAGGTTCGTGGTATCTATCATGTCAAATGGCAGTGATACTTGGATTGGGAAGGCTTCAGCATAGGGCCTGGGGCAGAGGTCTGGCATGACTGCCAGTACAGATGCGGGAGGTTTATGATCAGACATGATGAAAGTGTCCCCTTCCATTGCGTGTTCTTCTTTTCAGTGTTATAAATATATATATTATAGTGTGGCAGTCGCCACGCTATAGTTAAGGTGAGTATCAAGATCCAAAGGAAACCAACATTGAATTGCTAATAACATTTGACTTGCATGACAGATTTGGCTGATATTATTCAAGCAAGAAGTTCGTCTAAGGCCCCACCCCCCTAAACAGGAAAGTGTGGGCAATGTTTGGGACGAAATGAAAAAGTTATGAAGAAAGCAAGAAACATTGTTTTCAGCCTACTCGCATTCATTCCCCATAGAGAATTTAAAATGTATTTTAAATGCCTGCACAGTGCACAGTAAAAACCGCTGGACAGAATTGGACCAGGTATGACACAACTTGGGCATGAAGCATTGGCTCTATTTCCAGGAGGTGTCTGGGGTTCTTCAATCCAGTAGTTGTTAAAATATTTGACAAAATGAAACCTACATTTTCCCATGGGACGGGTGATGACGGCGGGTGCCCTGTTGCTGTTCGCGTAACTGGCTATCGATCAGCTTACAGGATGATGCGATTAGGGTTGATCTTGGCAATATATTACAGTGCCCTTTCCAACCACGGTACGGCCCGACTCCAATTTAAGTTGCCACGGGTGACAATGGCGGTTTGTCACGTTGGTGGCCTGGCTACCTGCGATCTACCTGTTTTCAGCAAGCACAACAGGAAAACGTGAATCTCATTCGTCTTGGCAAGACGTTCATAGTGCAGTTTGATTCTACTAACAGAGATTTTTGTTTAGCTTTTACCTATGCTTTTCTGGCTAGTGGCACAAGTTAGGAAGCTGTACCTGATCACATACCTCTTTAACAAAGCTTTCAGAAATTCTGTCACCATTAATGTCTGTTTTGATGTTTTTCGTCCTGATGAAGGCTGGATTGATGTTCACCAATTACCCCTTCAGCCAAAACTCGAGTAGGCCAGATAGATCGAGTCTTCCAGAAGAATACAAATAGAATGGTTTTGGCCCAAAGCACATACATTATGTTTGTGTGGTCTGAAAAATAATAGGTCACGCTGTATGAAATAACGGTGCCAGGATGAATTTTATTACAGCCAGTTGATGCTTTACTGACACTGATTGCTCTACTGCACTTTATCTTGCTGTTTTTGCAAATCATAGCCATTATTTGCACAGTATACATTCACATGTATTGTATGCATGGTGTTTGTGGCAGGTTGTGTTGATTATGTGTGTGTATAACTGAAAAGCGTTGTATCTTTTCTAACATGTAACATGGATTGCTCATTTAAAACAAATGTATCTCTAAGGTATGTCAGGATGTATCTATACATACATATGCATCATTTATACATGTTGTTGCTCTTGCACCCAATTTCATTACAACAATAAAAACAATTGCAATTACCAATTTAAATGATCTTGTGAGTTCTCCTTGTAGCAATGTGAAATCATTTGGCATAGGAGGTTGTTTTTGCATATATTTTGGGTTTCAACAGATTCCTATACCATCAAGAAAATGTTTAGCGTAGATGACCTCAGGTGTTACATTTTGTCCATGGTGCATTACAGCTGAGAGGCCGAGAGTCTTTTCAAAAAAGAAAAAAGAGCAATTCTATCTCAACATCCTATTGCTAATAACATTTGAATTCCTGGATGGATTTGGCTGAAATGATTGAAACAAAAAGTGTGTCAAGCACCCCTCCTCCCCCAAAACTGCCAATTCTGGGAACAATTTGCTATAAAATGAAAAAGCTATTAAGAAAACAAAACACTACATTTTATAGTTTTCTGCCCATTGATTTTCCAATAGAGAAAATGTGCAGTTTTTGAATAGTCGTGGAACAAAAACCGCTGGGCAGATTTGTACCAAATTTGAAACAAATTGAGCACAAAGCGGTGTTTTAAAATTTCTGACTGCTTTGGAATAAATCCATCTAGTAGTTAAAAAAAAAAAAAATTGGATGACATTTTCTAAACTAAAGCTTTGTCAAGGACCTCCCCAAACTGGAGATTCAGGGAATAATCTGTCAGAAAAATGAAAACGTTAATAAGAAAACATTAAAATTCAGCCTACTCCCATTTGTTTTCCCGTAGAGAAAAAGTACAGTTTTTGAACATCCATAGACCACTGGGCAGATTTGGAACAAACCTTGGAATGAACTAATTTTATGTATTATGCAATTAGTAATGTCACTTGTGATGTCTTCAGGGATACCTTCTGTGATGTCATCATTGTAGTCATATGCTGCGCAACAGAGGGCAAATAGTTAAGGTGGACTTGCTTAAAATGGGATTGCAGAATTTCTGGTGTTGTGTTGCATTAAATATGATCACCTTAACTCTCTCTTAAGATTTTTTCACTGAATATATATATTGGCATATGCATTGTCCTCTTGTTACGATCCAAGTATGTTAAACATATATTAGCAGATGTCCTAGTGCTAGCAGTTTTCATTGGGCGCAGCAGAATGTGCATGCAATCTTTTGTAGTTCGCTTTGACCTGTGTTAGAAACACTGCATAGCTATACAGCAAGAGCAACAATGTACATACTCATGTTGCAGTTGCAGAGGTTAAAGACAGAGTGATGCATCTTGCAATTAGCTGTAGTGAACAGTGTTATGTTTTAAGTGATATGCGAGTAGGTAGGTGCCACAGGTGGGCGAAGGAGATGGAGTCAGGGAAGTGATAAGTCAGAGAAGTGATACGGTAAAGGCGAGGTCCGAGGGCTAAGGTTGCAAGAGTTCCGCCATGTTGGATTTCAGGGCATGTTACAGGATGTGTTTTTGAAAATGAGAAAAAGGCTCAATGTGGATCTGTGGCTCTGTCCATTTAGCCCAGAGACAAGTCCCCCTTGCTTCCCCCAGTGAGAAAGTATGATGCCACACTGTGCCATGATAGTTAATTAAGCCAAGCTGCAAAGCTCGGAGTAGCTGGGAAAGGAATGTTGGTTCCAGGAAGGAAGGGAACAAAGGGTAGGGATGCGCCCTTTGAAGGGACAATTTAGAGCATTAATGCCCTAGCCTGAAGAGTGTCATCCTATTTGAACTGCACATGCTGTACTCTAGGGATGAATAAATAAATAATAAGAAAAATGATACAGGATCTTCACCATTTTAATAACATTATAGCAGTGAAATTCCCAGTAGTACCAATTCCTGCCACAATCTTTTTGAACAAACTCTCAGAGGCCCCAACTTCATATCGCCGCTTCTCTAAGCAACAAGTTGGTGGTAGATCTCTCTCCTCGGCAGGGGCCTCCCTCTGGAACAGCCTTCCTGCCTCCCTGAAACTTGAGGAGAAACAGCTCTGGTTCCGTAAGCACCTCAAAACCTTCCTCTTTGCTTCTGCTTTCTCTCCCCTTTCTCCCCTGCTGAATTCCTGGCTGAAACTGCACTGGGGACCTGGCCACCCTTTGTGACCTTGAGCCCAGGCCCCACCATTTGCACACCTGCACTGCCTCCCTGGCAACCCCCGCCCCTGGGGACTGTATTCTGTATCCCTACAGTCCCCCACCAGAACTTATGTCTGCTCTTATCTTGCACTTGCCAGCATCCGACAGTTTATTCATCTAATTTATTCTACTATCCCATGTACTGCACTTCCCCTCTCCCATGTATTGCACTTTCCCCTCTCCCTTCCCCCTCAAACTTTTCCCTTTCCCCCTTCCCATGCACTTGCGCAACCAGAATGACACCTGGCCTAGTAAAATCGGTGTCTGTCTTCCCTCTGTTCCCCCTCCCTTGCCTCGTTGCACCTCAAAACACTTGTGTATAGGTGTGTTATAAATGCCATATCATATCATATCGTATGTAATTGACTTGAAAAATACTTTTTCTCCATCCCATCGCAACCTGATTCTCAGTATCTCACCATGTTTATATATTGCGGGCATTGATTTCAACACACACAACTCCTCAGGGGTACTGTGAGTCCCCCAGTATTTTTAGCAGAGTACTTAATATGATTTTAGGTAACATACAGGTTCAGAGCATCATCATTCAGTATGTAGATGACCTCCTTGTGAGTAGCAACACAGAAGAGCAGTGTAGAAAGGACTCAGTGACACTGTTGACATTACTAGCAGAGAAGGGATACAAAGTGGACAAAGACAAAATACAGTGTTGTCCGAAGGAAGTGGTATACGTAGGACAAATTATATCCTCAGGAGGAAAAATGGTAACTCCAGAGAGCAACTGCATTACAAATCACACCGAGGCCTACCACTGTGAAAGAGATGCAACAGTTCTGAGGATTGTGTAACTTTTGTAGAGCGTGGATTTAAACTACTCTAGCAACACAAAGCCCTTGTTGCAAGGACTTAAAGAAGCACAGAAAGTTAAAGGGTCACTCACATGGACAGGAGAAATGATTGCATGTTTTCATGAACTCAAGGATGCTATAAGCAATGCACCAGCAATGGCCACCCCAGATTAAACAAAGGAATTATTTTTGTTCTCACATTCCAATTCGAAAGTAATGTCAGCTTTGTTGACCCAGATAACATATATGGGCACAAGCCCTTAGCCTTCTACAGTGGGTTCTTAGGCTCAGTAAGGTACCACGTCCTATCATTCACACCCATTGACGGGTGTTTTTCCAAACAATTTTGCCTAAAAAGCACTTCAACATATTTTGGGGGGCTTGGAAAGGGCATATAAAGGGTTTAGGGGGTCAGGAACATTAAAAAATGGGGGAAGGAGGAAGGGTTTGGGGGTGAACCCTGCCACAAAATATAAAAATAAAACATTTGAGAATTTCAGCAAGAATTGTTCAGAAAAACACCTGTCAAAATAACGGGTGTTGATGATATGACATAGAACCCTCAGTAATGCATGGTCATTTTCCTTGCAAACAGGTGTTTTCAATTGAAACACCATCACAATTACCCTGGGGTCCTCAGTAATATTATATGTGGAGCATGCAGTTTTTGCCACTTTGAAAAGGTCTAAATCAACCCTCATGAGGTCATACTATCCAATCCTTCCATTCAAATTGTAATGTGCCATACAGTGAACCCTGCTACGTTCATTGCAATAACCATTCAGCTTGGGGAAGTGCAATGCTGTGGTACATACAAAGGCCCCGAGGATGACCTAATCCAAGTGAGAGAGGATGCACTCAAAGAGGGGTCATCAATGATTGATCAGGAGATGGGACAAATGCATAGACGTTCTGTGGTGGTGCACATCATAGACAGGGAGTACAATGTAGCAATTAAAAAGGGGTTACCAACACATTAATCTGCTCAAGCAACAGAACTAACTGCAATGATGAAAGAACTAGAAGCATCGCAAGGGTGTCGGGTAACAGCATATTCTGATTCAGCATATGTTACATCCACAGTATATTCAGGTTTGTCAAGATGGCTAAGGAGAGGGTTCAAGAGGTCAGATGGGTTTCCTGTGCAACATAACACATTGCTAGAAAGATTAATCTTTTCCCATTCCCGCCCAACAGTGGTAGCGGTGATGAAATTCATGGGACACAGAACTTGTTTCATTTGGTAATGATGTCACAGAGAAGGTCGCCAAAGAAGCAGAGTATTTAGAGGTACCAGACATCACAGTATATCATGAGGTAGCAACACAACAATCCCAGCTATCAGTGCCTTACACAGCAGTACTGGTCACTTAGATAATTGAATTGCAAGGCCAGGCACCCCAAGAAGAGAAGGATGTGTGGGTTAAACATGGGTGCTTACTATCACCGACAGGTCTTATCTGGAGACAAAAGATTACAGGTAAAGTAGTAATGCCGCAGGAATTGCTTATGGTTGCTCGAGCAAATATATTACCCAACGCATACATATAAACAGTATGTTGCAGCTGATATTCAGGAGGACTGCTTTGTCCGCAACCTTCAAGAGTATGTTGATAAATCTGTGGCAAACTGCACTACCTGCCACCACTACAGCACCGGACACACCCTGTTAGGACATTGCGTGATATATTGCCCTGTCCAACAGGACCCTTTCAGAAATTATACATGGACTATGTGGTCATGATAAACAGGTGCAGTAACTATCATTAACTTATTGTTGTTGTTTGTCCTTTTTCTCATTGGATTGAGGTGGACCCTTGCGCATAACCAGATGTTCAAGTGGGGGTCACAATTTTTATACTCAAGGTGTTTCCTCTCTGTGGTATATATAGTGTCCTAAAGTCCGACAACTGGACTCACTTTTTCAACAAATTATTTAAAGGTATTATGTCCTTAATAGGGAATAAACATAAATTGTGCTTGATTTACACCCTCAAGCCAGTGGGATTGTGGAACATCTCAATGGTCTATTGACACAAAAAAATCTGTCAAAGTTAAGTCATATTCTAGGGCGAAACTGGCTGCATTGTCTTCCTCTGGTTCAGTTCAGCCTCAGGAATGAGTCATGTAAGGACCACAACTTGTCCCTGTATGAGATAGTGACAGGGAGAAGGTTATACACTTCACTCACACCTGCATGCACTGCATCAGATTCACACAGGGCAGCTGAGAATTCTGGGGAGGAGTTTCAGGGGCATTTGAGAGATTTAACAACATGTATTAAGATCATATCTTAAAAGCGTGTTCACAGCTGCCACACTGACATCCACCCAATGTCTCTACAGCGCCTGATCTCTACCTCAGAGACTTTGTATATGTGCTCTCTTTTGTGAGGAAGTGGAACGGCTGTCGATACGTAGGCCCTTTTGAGGTTGTGTATGTCACCCCATCTGATAGGCGGGTGAAATAATTGCATTGTTGGGTCCACTTCCTGCATAACCTATCTAGTGACATTTTTGGAACGGATGTGCCCTGCAGGCTCCAGGACACTTCTTCTTCCTCACAGCCTCCACGATTAAGAACTATATAGATATATATGATGCTTCTGTTTCTGTCTTCTTCTTTACTTTATTGTAGACATTTATATACAGTTTCGGCCTTTAAAGGGGGTTATAGCAATGATGCAGAAACAATAAGTATAGGAATGGCAAGAAATAAAAGGGAAACAGAAAATGAAATCGAATATAATGAATATAAAGGAGATTTTTTGGATACCGTTGTGGATGTTCACCACCCCGAAACAAATTATATGTCGTACAACCACATGAGGGAGGTGGGAAAAGCAAGGTCAAATGAGAGTTTCAACATTTGCTCCCATATACCATATACCACAGGCAACAGACACACCCAAACTGTTTATCCCGCAAGAAATGCCACCTCTTATAGCCCAGTGTTTAGTGCACCTGGCTCTTTGCTGAGTATGAAGCCTGTTTGAAGGACACACAGTCCATTTAGTCATAATGGACAGATGTGAAAGAAAGTGTTGCAAGAACAAACAGCAAGCATTGGAAGGTGCACTGTCTTCCAGTGACAGATGGGTGAAAAGGACTAGTGAGCTGCACCGTTGGCAGGGGGGTTCTATTGGAGCTCTCAGAGGATGTAGTGGCATGGGTCAACCAAAAATGCTCTAAAGTTTGGAGCACCTATGTGTCAAAACTCACCTGATCGAACTGAACGAAAAGCCAGATACGGTGCAGCTACTGACACACTTCTCCATTTTCTTCAGAGGAAATTACACTGTACTCGTAGGCACAAATGAAAGATGCAATAATTATAATTGTAATTGTTCTTTTTTTAACTTTGTTCCCGACCTGACTATTGACACACCCGCATTATGGGTTTCTATTGGATGTGCACACAATATGCTTATCTCCACCTTCATCGATCCTGAAGTGACGTGTGCTCACGCACAACCTGGCATTAGGCCATTCTCATAGTTCCAGACTCGCAGTGAACTGTCATAAAGGTGCTACCTCCAGTTGCAACTCAGACCCCTACCCATCAGCATGCTCACTGTTTACTAAGAACCCGCTGACAAAAGAGGTCTAATTATTAGTCCCAAGACCCCTTGGACAAGCTCGAAGTGATCCCAGAGCAAGTCCATCTGTTCACAAAGATGGAAGCATGTTTTCTTCCCTCCTTGTGCCTGGCATCCAAACTGCAGCAAATTCAAAGTGTTTGCAGATCACAAGGTGGGTGATGCTCCAGATAGCAAAACAGACAGAACAGGGTCTCGATTCAATAAAAGCAGACTTGCAGGCTATTTGTCTCACTTACAGCAATGGAAGGAATGAATAATGTATTAGCAGGCATCCTAGTGCCATCAGTTCTTGTTGGGTGTGGCACAATGTGCATAAACCCATTTGTAGTTTGTAGTTAGCTTTGACTCATAATCAAAACACCACAAAGAAACGAAAGATGTGCGAGTAGGTAGCTGACATAGGTGGGCGAAGGAGATGGAGTCAGAGAAGTTTTGCGGTAAAGGCAAATTCTGTGGGCTAAGATAGCAAGAGTTCAGCCATGTTGGATTTTAGGGCGTATTTCAGGATGTGCTTTTGAAAATGAGAAACAGGATCACCATGGAGCCAGTTCCCTAAGAGACAACTCCCCCTGCCTTCCCCCAGAGAGAAGTTGTGATGTCAAGGTCACAGGCAGCCATGCTTTGCCGATAACAGTTAATTCAGTGAAGCTGCAGAGCTTGGAGACGCTGGGAAAGGAATGTTGGGTCAAGAAAGGAAGGGTAGGGATGCGTCTTTTGAAGGTGAACTGCATGTAAGCAGGGCATTTTGCTCTTTGATGCCAAGGGGTTTGGTGAAGGTTTGGAGCACTACTTTCCTCACCCGAAGAGCGGTCATCCTATTTGAATTTGAGGCGCTGCACCCTAGGGACAAATAAATATGCAAAATTTAGACAGAAGAGTGGTTCCCCCCGTCACGTCATTAATGGACACCTGGGTTCCACAGAGATAAGGGAGGAGATGTGCTAGGCTGTACCGTGATTTGGGATGGGAGGAGCAGAGGTGATGCCAATACATGTATCTACAAAGATGGACCTGGTAAACAGCTACACATATATGGCCATACCTATAAACACCACAAAATGAGGACAAGCACACTGAATAAAAGAACACTACAGAGCAGACTGTTTCTTTCTCACAGTGGGCTTTTCTAGTTGCTCATCACATTCGGTCTCTTTGGGGAGATATGCACTTTCTTTCTCAATTGTATTTTCTGTTGTTTAAGTGTTGCGATCATTCTCAGTGGGCAATGCGCAGATTCGCTCTGACCTACACTTTGTTCACTAGCACTTTATAGGAGATCTCTGTGAAAATGTTTATTTCACTCTGTGGTGAAGTGTCCCCAGGAGTCTGGTGCATCCCATCGTACAAGACATTGGGCCTCATTACGAGTTTGGGGCTAGCCATGCCCTTTTTAAGGGCATGGCTACCCCAAACTCGGGTCCGGACCCAGGTCCCACAAAAGAGGACTTACCGGGCCATTCGACCTTGGAGGGCCCAGTAATTCCCTTTCGCGCGACCCAGATTCCTATTTGAGCCCCCATAGGGTTCAATGGGAATGGGGAGGATGGTAGCAGCGGTACTATTCATTATGGTACAGTTGCTACCATCCTGGTCTGCTTGCGGATGCCGCGAGAAAACTCATAATGTTGCGGCATGGCAACGACGGCGCCGGTAGCACTACCATCGCCGTTGTTGCCTTACCACAGTAGTTGTAATGAGGCCCATTGTCTCCTGTGCAGCTTGGCCCTTTAAGGACTCACCGGGTTATATCAAACGGTGCTGTGCGAATGGCTGGTCTGGAAACACCATGAGTTCAATGCAGGGTTCTTCGGGGCAGCCCTCAGATGGAGTCAAGCTTCGTGAGGATTGGCTTCCCTGGAAATGTTGACTCAATGGAACACTTTTACAACGGTTTGCAGGTATAGAGAGTCCACCAACTACAATTGCGCACACATAACAGGCCACAGTTCAACTCAGTTAGGAGACGCACAGCCCGTAGCAATGTATCCAGAAAAGTGACACGCTTCTTAGTCAGGTCGTAGGGAATTGGAGTGGCCTAGAGAGCAGGTGACTTAGAACAGCTAAGGGTGGACAGTCGGTAAACGTGGATGGAGTCTATTGGCAGAAAGCTGGCTGGAGGGGAGAGCCAAAGCGAGGGGAACACAATAAGAATGAGGTTGGTCAGAGCTGTAAGAAGGAGAAGATTTGTGGTTTGATGGGGAGGAGGCGAGAAGAATTAAGGCGGAAGATAGTCAGAAGATTGAGGTGAAGAAGGAGAAAATACCCAAGGAGAAGTTTGAGATGGATGGAGATGGAAGGATGAGGTAGTGGGACTTTTAAAGGGGTAAGGAGAATGTGTATAAACACCATGGGCAGGTGGGTGGTTGAAGAGATAGGGACGACAGTGGAAAGAACACCCAAGAGGAAGTTCAAAGGAAAGGCACAGACAAAAATGGACAGAGTTCTGAAGAGAAAGGAAACCTCATAGATCTAAAGAGGAAGAAGAGGGTAATCAGGAGGGAAATGAAGGAGTTTGGAGGAAGACTAGGAAAGTACATTAGAGAAGTTAGCAACAGGGGACTCATGGGAACAGCCAGGAGAGGGAAAAGAACAGTGATGTCAATTATTGAACAGTTCTGGGAACAGCAATAGTCCTGAGGGACTGGGAAGAAAGGGGACAGAAGGTACATGGAGAGGTTGGGCACTTATTCCCTGGTGGATTCTAAGTGGAGGTGTCAGTCCTTCCAGGACCCCAGCTGTGGTCACTTGTAAAGCCTGAGGGCCTTTTGCAGGTGCCACTGAAGGCCTTGGAAGGGGCCCCTGATGACATCAAGAATGAGATCAGGATGACCCAGAACAGAAGGATCGAAGAGACCAGCACGAGGTCCATGAACCAAGATCCTGTTTTGTAACACACAGAGAATTCACGCTGTTGTTGCTTTTGGATTTTGCTTTGAGTTCCTCATCATCACCATTAATTTGGTGCAAATTGATAGATATTCCCTGATACATCTTTCTGTTTTGATTCTGCTCAATGTCAGGACAACACATGAACGAACAAATGTAGGACTAATCGGGAGGTTACAACCGCAAAACACTTCTAATCTCGGGTTGAGATATTCCTTCCGATGTGGATGTGAGTCCAGTCACTCACTAGATCTGTGTGTGAGATGTAAACACGGGGCAAGCTCGGCTGTGGTCCCATAACTACAGGTGCCTTGCAGAGTGGATCTGGCCTTGGGATCATAAGTTAGATGTGGTCACTTTCAGATCCCAGTGGAGATCTTACAGCTGACAAGTCTTAGGGTGAAAAGCAGGCACAGATGAATGCGGGTGCATGGAGGATAGCTGCAGGGCGTTTGTCTTGGGTATTCACACGTGGTAATATCCTCTTCCTTTTCAGCACTCTGTCATCTGTTAAGTCTTTTTCCTCCTGCCACAGTGCCTCCAGAAGTCGTGCCAGGGCTAAACTCTGACCATCTCTCTCCTGAGTGTCTTGCCATTGAGGGGCAGGTCTATACCATCACAAGGTGTCTTTCATAGCATGGGGAGAGGACCAATCCCTGCTAGAGCAGGGAAACGGACTGAGGCAATCCGGAGGGTGGCCGCCCTCTATCCCATTCCTTACATTTGACCCCTACCATAATGTGCAAGAAACTCCTCCCTTCAACTCTTCAGGCTATTCTGCATCCTCTCTCTCGCTCTCCCTACCCCTCTCTCTCTCTCTCTCTCTCTCTCTCTCTCTATCTGTTCCAAATCTTATAGCAGGGCTTTAAATAGGCCAAGGCTAGCCAGGTCTCAGCCCTGGCACTATGCGTATATTACCCTTGAGCCAGGACTCTGCAGAGCTCCCCAGCTGACTTCACGGTCCAGATTTCTTTCACCATAGCAATGTCAATGCTCTTCAAAAGTAGTTTCCACTGTTATCAATGTATAAAATCACAATATCAGTTCAAAACATTTGGAGTCAGTGTTTTGAAGCACAAAAGGGAAATTACAAGCAAATGCATTGCAACACATTCGTCCTCATTACAAGTCCGACAGTAACCATGCCGGTGTTACCGGCGGTTTGCCGACAGACTTGCAAGATGTAGCGGCGCCTGGCTTACCGGTAACAATGGGGGATTACAACCCCTGCATTCTGGGAAGTCAGGCGCCGGTAAATTGTAAATCCCCATTCCCATTTGAGTCCCATAGGTCTCAAATGGGAATGGGGACCATGGAAGCAGCGGCCCCGTTAATAACGGTGTCAGTGCTTCCGTGGAACTCTGCGAGCGGCTGCTGTCCCGTTGGGCAGGTTTGACCTTGGTGGGCGGGGCGGGATGGCACCCGCCCGCAGACTCGTAGTGTGCCGGACCGGTTACAATGGTGCCGGTAGTCTTACCGGTACCATTGTTACCTGATCGGCACAGTCATAGTGAGGTCCATTGTATCAAAGAATTGTCATTACAATGATTTTACTTAATACATAAAAATCATTAATTTCTTTCAAAAGAAATGTGGGGCTGTATGGTACCGTAACCTATTTTGATTTATTGTGCAATTTTATATTTGAATATATCCATTTTCGTCAACAATTTAACAGCAGGTGAATGATATGTAATATATATTTTTTAAATAGAATGCATTTCCTTGCATTGCTCATATGACAGGTACTGTTAGGTCACTCCTTTAAGTGCATAAACTGCAGCTCTTTTAAATGTTTATTAGCTACTTGGGATATGCAGCTGTGCCAGGTCCCTTTTAGGCCCGCTCCCCAAATAATACATCACAATGCGTTAGAGCCCCCTCGATTTCTAATACCACGTATAGCACTGTCTTACAGTGTCTTGTTGACATACTACGACACTGAATGCAACTATTAAGTCACTAATAAGTTTACTCTGAACGCAGCAATCACAAACATGTAATTGAAATCCGGAATAGTAGGCTCGTTAGACAAAATCTCCATCCAGACATTCACCTCTCCTATCACTATGCACACTCTCTACTCTACACCAACACACAATAGAGCACAGCTACACCCCTCGATCAATTTTGTCCTGGCTGCCCACATACAAACAATACTCCATGAACACCAACATTCTGCTAGAACGCAGCTATACCCTACGAAAATAGGCCTAGCAGCACACATAAGCATCCTACACAGGCCTGACGTAGCCAGAACCCGGGCTTGGTGACCAACCTCCAGACTGCACACTTTCAACCGATATCCAATACCACCACACCCAATGCTAGGATGCAGCTACCATCAGGCAATGGCATCAGCTGCACTCATAATCGGTGCACCCAAGCACCCTATGACACCTTACTCTCTCGACTGACCTGGACAATGGTCCCCGAGGGCGTTCAATCCACTGGCGCTTTGAGGTTATACCAATGATATGTAAAGCACTATATAAATGCCAAATAACATAACATAACATCTCAGAATGGTCCCCTGGGCTATGTTGCTCCACCTTCCCATCTCCTCCAGGACAGACCAGACCTCTCCTTTACCTACTCTCCCAGCTGGTTGCTGGGAAGTTGAAATGACTGTTCTGCCCAGAGAGAGGCCCTTCTATGGAAGGCTATTAAACACGTATTTAAAGGGAAATCCTGGGCCGCATTGCTGGAACCAGGCTCTGCCAGCAGATGGAATGCTGGCACCCCTCACCCCCTTCCTACTCACTGCTCTTTCACACGCATTCTCCACCGAGATGCACACAGCTTCCTCGAGTCTCTGCGTGCACTTGACGGATGCCTGCATAAGGCAGCGTCTTCCCCTCACCTGCTGCGTATTGATGTATTGTTGGGATTCCACCATTTGCAGAACGCACATATGCTATTGTTGTGGCCCTGTAGTGCTGGCTGTTGCCTGGTAATTGTAACCTGGAGACTGGATAGTGGGAGGGTGCCGCATTTAATGCGATGATTGGCAGAATGCCTGCTGGGCAGAGACACCCAAGGGCGTTCTCTAGTATTATCTATTGTCAGACACACATCTGTGTGGGTGCTCCGAAGGTTCAGTTTATGTCTTAGTAGTCATCTGTGGGGGTTATCTAAAGAATAAATCAGTCTACATAACACGATAGCCCCCCCAAAAGATGATTAGGGCTGTAGAACTGCCAGGGCAGAAGGCACCGTCTCTGCCGACTGCAGCCAAGACTAGCTGGAGGAACGTGCCCATAGTGTAAGAAGCGGCCTTTATGGAGTCCTTGAAAACATAAAATGGCCGCCTCTGCGTGCAGCTCTGCCACACAAGCAGCTTTCAAGATTGATTTATAGAGGGTGGTCTGCAGGGCAATGTTTGGTAGTGGCGGGGAGTGTCTCCCTTTAGAAAAAGAGCTGAGGTGGTAGGAGTGCTTACTTCCACGTGCAAAATCATTGTACAAATGTTACTATGCACATTTTATGTGATGTGAATAGAAAATGGTCAAACAGAATTTAACATTAGAAATTAGCCTCGGATAATCACAATAACTGACAAAAACATGAATGAGAGAATTCATTTAAAAAATGTGTACTAATTATTCTACCCGGAGTGGCCAGGACACTGTGCAGTGATAGGGCAGCATACAGAGGCTGGAGTGAAGCCATCACTCTCCCCTAGAGTCTCCAGCACACCATTCGGCCATGTGTGGAAGCAGGCCCATCTTAGGCACTTTGGGGGACAGGGGAACTTTTTTCTGGATGTAAAGTACATGGATAGTGGGGATTTGCTTTGGACTTGGAAGGATGTCTTATGGGCAATATGAGCCCCTGGCCTGGATGGCCTTTCTCTGGCCACCATTAAAATAGATCCTGCATTATGGCCTGGGGTCCTTGAGGACTTATTCAGAGAGTTCTTGAGTACCACCCAAGTCCCTCCCGAGTGGCTATAGCCTATCACCATTCCAATCCACAAAAAAGGGACACTACCAATCCATCTAATTACAGGCCTATAGCTGTCCTTCATGCCTCTTGCAAGATGTTTGCATTAATAATTCTTAGAGACTTAAAAAAATCTTATCCCGATACCAGGTTGGTTTAGGCCTTTTTGGGCATCTCATTGCATGGTAGCATTATGTTGTATATTCTGGCAGAGGTGAAAAGGGGAAGCATGGGAACATCTTATATGGCCTCAGTGGATGTGAGTAGTGCATCTGACAGAGTTAAGTGGGTCATCTTGTGGAACAAATGACTGCCATGGAAAATGCCATCTCCCTTCGTTACAATGCTCTTTGTTCTGCTCAGGCTTACACAAGAGGGTATGTTGACCTTTATTGGCTTGAAAAAGGGCTGTGTTCCGGCTCCAACCCTCTTCAATATATGCTTCTCAGACATTGGCAATCTGTGGTCTCATGACAATACCTTCCCCATAAAGTTGCATTACCTTAAATTAAACTAGTGGTTTAGTCTTCAGAGGGAATTAAACTTGTTTTCAGGTCAGGTGTTAAGACTATGCCATCACAAACAATCTCTTGGTTAATGGTGTGAGATCTAAAAGCATAATTTACACCACCAAGGGGGTTATTACGAGTTTTCCGGTAACCCGCCGGTAATTCCAGTGGATTACCAGTAAACCTGCCTTACCGTTAGCGGTGCCCGATATGCAAGTATTATCAGGATAATACCCGTGCTGGCAATGGCAGTAGGTTCCCATTCTTCGGAGTCCCATAGGATTCCGTGGGATGGGAACTACTGAATAACCAGCACCAGCATTTGTAGAGCCGGTGATTCGGTCATTGATGTGCCGGTGGGGGGCTGATCTACCAGCAGGTCAGGCATGCCGGGAGATCCGTGGCCCCATCCAACAGACATGTACTTTGCCGGTCCAGAAAAAATGCTGGTTCTGGAGTTACTGCCATTTATTCCAACTTTTATTCCCAGAGCAGCAAAGTTATATTGAGGCCCTAATCCTAATACTATGGTCTGGACAGTTTGATATCAAAGACTGGGTAATGATCCCTCTATCGGATACCCGGGCTTTAACCTATCGAATAACAAGTCTATAACTGTTTTATAAAAAAGCTAGAGAGCTAAGTGTAAACTGTTAATAGCTCAATTAAAAAGGATCTCTTATAAGCTGTTCCCTCCTTCCCTTACAGTGTTATTATTTGGCAAGCGTGGAACCGCAGATCTTATACAGCCTGGATACAATATCGCTTGATATAGGTCCTTATTTGGATATTCTCCAAGGAATTATTTGGAAGGAAAGTCCGATATTGTCCTTGCCAATTCCAAATGCAGTGTTGAATTTGGTCTGACATCCTTCCAGAACAAGTATTTATAGAGACAACTATCTATTTATGCCAAAATGATGTGTCCTCCACTAAATTCCCAAATCATAATTAAAACAAGCTATCATCAATGCAGTATGGATTGACATCTTTGATATCAGAGCAATGGGCATGTTTATCGAACACCATCAATATTACGGTAGGTTTACAAATAAAATGAAAAAAAACATTCTTGCTGTAATATAAGAATAGGCCGTATTAGATAATAAAATACACAACACAGCACCAATAAGTAGTCGTTGCTGGACATTCCCCTCCAGATGGGAGTCAAAGTGCAAGGAATCATGGGTATGCAAATTAGCTAAAAGGCTTGCTTTTTTGTTTACTCCATACTGAAAATTGCACTTATAATTCACATGATTGTGACAGATCCCTCTAAATCCACACTCCCAAGTACTTTTTTTTTTTGTATCCCTAACAATCTTGATGACTCTACATTCTGCCATCCTCAGCACAGCCATTCTTTCACCCAACACATAAAAAATACCAAATGTGCTGTTCTTAATGTGGATGCCCACCATTGATTCATTTTCTTCTGTTTCTCTCATAGCCGCATTGCGGGGGGGGGGGGTCCACGGTTTAGACAAACACAAATCTGTCTAATGCGTTACCATTAATCAATACTCTTGCCCTATAACCAGAGTACAGGGCATTGATCCACTTTTGGGAAGGCCCTCCTATACCTACCTTCTCAAGCACGGACATCAGAAAAGGCCAATCGACATGATTTAATGCCTTCTCTGGATCAAAGGAAACCAAGAGTCCAACTTCTGTAAGGCTGCATGATGCATAAGGTCAAGTGTCCTTCAAATATTGTCTGCTCCTCATGCCTGTATGAAGAATCTAAGAATATAGTCTCCGCATTTCAATATCTAGATTGCATATCATCATTCACATTCTAGAAAGGGTTTGAACTTCAGCTAGGGCCAGGGGTGTGAGACTCATTACTGGACTCAAGGGTATGAGTCTCAGGCTGAATTTAAATAGATGCAAATGCAGAAAGCACATAGTAGAAAATGATCACTGTGCTCCAGCAGGCTATTTTAATGTAACAGATTTCCACAATAACATTAAGTGCAAATTAGTCCATGAGATAATCTGGATGCAGATTGAAGGAAATGAATCATGCTCTGAAAATGTGAAAACAAAGATGATTTAAATATGCAGGCCGGGTCTGTGTCGTAAGATGAGGAATGTGACAATCCGTTATACTAAAATCACTGCATTGGGCCTCATTACGACTCAGGCGGTAAGGGTTTTACGGCGGCGTAAACAGCGCCGACCCTTACCGCCTGAGTACGAGGTCCCTTAGCGACATGGCGGATTTAACACCTGCTTTTAGCAGGTGTTAAAATCCATGGCGCTAAGGGACCATGGAGTTAATTACGCCACCGTAATTTACGGTGGCGTAATTAACGCCTTCCCCACTCCCATTATGCCCTATGGGGCAAAAATGGGAATGGGGAAGGGTAAATGGGGATTGGGGACTTACCGCCCCGCCAACCTCGGAATGGGGCGGTAAGTCCGCCAACCACCATGGCGTAAACGTAGTTTACGCCATGGTGGTAAAGTCACGGCCCAGGCGGTAACTTACCGCCTGGGTCGTAATGAGGCCCATTGTATTCGAACAGGCAGCGCAATAAACATATAGCACGTTCTATTCAGCAATGCAGTTATCACAATGAGAAAGGCACAGAGGAAATTGCGTGATATTTTAGTGGGATGATCTGGCCAGGGGGCGGTGCTCTTGACTGACAAGGGGTTTGATGAAAAGGGTTTGAGCAGAGTTAGAGAGGCATTTCTTTTCTTGAACTCACTGACTGAGGAGCAGAAAGCTGGCGCTGAGCTGAAAAGTGCTGGGTTGAAATTGAGGCCATCTCTCTCGTGGGTTGGCAATCTTTAGAAGAGCTGCGAAGTTTCGAGGGACCTTAGCTGTGAATGACCCTTGGAACACTGCCAAGCTGAGTCGGGGATTATTGCCAGCTAAACCTAGGTAATCTTCTGTTAATTGAGGTGCTGGTGAAGTGAATGATACTCTCCAAGGAATTATTAGGAAGGAAGGTCCGATATTGTCCTTGCCAATTCCAAATGTGGTGTTGAATGCGGTCTGACATCCTTCCAGACAAGTATTTATTGAGACAGCTATCTATGTATGCCAAAATGATTTGTCCTCCATTAAATTCTCTATACGTTGACTTGGGTTAAATTTTACATACGCAGTCATGTATTCCATTAACTCCTATAGAGAATGTATGTTAAGGTTCCTCTATAGAGGTCACTCATGTGAAGAGGAAGTCATCTGCTGTAACCCCAGCAAGGTCAAATCCAAACTGTATGCAATGGACTGGTGTGAAACAGTGGACTTAATGAGTTCATATAAAGCTTACACAGAATATGCTCAGTGCAGTAGAAGAGGGATCCTACTAAAAAATACACACCTGTTTCTGTAGAGGAGGTCCCAGACATGGCCTGCACCCCTGCCCCCAATTTCGAGGTACCAGCAGCATCCTCGCCAAGGTATGTGACATATGAGGAGCAAATGAACCAAAGGAGAGCAGCACTCGGGCTCTGCCCAGTGTACATCATAGAGCAATACCTGTTGAAGCACCCATAACTAGACAACCATGGGCTGCACGATACCCTCTTAGACAACCATACCAGCAGCTGAGACGAAATGATGAGTACCTACAGACGGTCCACGAAGAGACCCAAAGAGCCTGGATGGATTGCCAATGGAAATGACACAAGGGCCCGGACAGACTCACGGACGAACAGAAACGGCTATCAAGGATAGCACGCCAGTGCGAGCAGCTATGAAAAATAGATTTAATGGACACAGGAAAGAGACGATGTTAAAACGTAAGGAAACGTTGCTATGAGGCAAGATGGAAGTAGCCAACCAGTTAACACGTGTAAATAGGCTTGGAAAGCAAGAAGCTAAGAAAATGATACTGCTTGCATGCTTAGTAGAAGAATAGAGCGGCAAGTGCCAACCATATATCTACCTCAATGAGGCACACTATACATATGCACCTCCATTTTGTAAAGCAGAAGTATGCCCAGGTGGTCAGAGGCCTAACAGGCCAGGTTTCATATCCCAGCCAAAGCAAGGAGAAGGAGCGGAATCGAAACTCAGCAAAGAGCAGCTCATGCCTGGGAATTCGAGGTCAACCCAAGGAAGGGGGGAGAGCGGCAGCGCTGGAGTATCGAAACTTCAGAGCATACCAGCCTGCCCCATGAAGGTCAAGATAAGGGGGGCGTAGGCAGGTGGTGAGGCTAAAGAAGAATTAAATACATGAAAAGTTGGAAACTGAAGCAGATTCACGGTGAACAGACATGTGACCAGCCAGGCACGAAGAGTTACCAACGTCTGAAGTCACCCAGATCCAAGGATGCCATAACTTCGCCAGATAAAAGGCTACTGATTCAAGGCCATACCCAGCCAACTAATTGACACATATCCCAAAGGCACTGATTGATGGAAGGGAGGCCGGGTGAATCTTTGGACACGAGGCACCTGGGTGTCCTTTCTGCATGCTGCTAATTAAAGTGGATATTTATGTCTAGGGGTGTAACTTAAATTTGTAAATATGTAAATGCAACCGAACTGCTCCTACGCACAGTATTAATATGTAAATTTGTAAACCTTCGCTCAATTATATGTATATATGCACATCCCACACAATGTAACTGTAAATGCAATGCACTTTTTCTCATGCCTATCTTATTCTGTAACCAAGTTTTTAAGTAATCCTATCTTCCTGACCTCTGTTGCGCCCTGTTACCTCTGGGTTTTGCGCGCTATACTAAATAAATAAACAAACAAACAAACAAACAAACCCACCCAATCACAATGGACCATGTAATCTAGGGTCCTATAGACACTATAACCAATAGGACGTCGTACTTGCAGTGACTTCTATCACGCGTGATGTAGAGGGATGGGCGTAGATGCCCACCCGATAAGAGTTATCCAATCTGCATGCTCAATTGTCATATACAAATATAGCACCTATACTTAAGTTACCTTTCCTAACCAATTATATTGCAAGACGAATTTGTAGAGTTAGACGTCAGTGATGATGAGTTTAGACTAGAACTGTTGCTGTTTGTGGAAGTTGGAGCGAGACAGGTGATCACAACGCTGCTGATTTCCAATTGCTTCCGTTTGATGTACTTGTCATTTAACTTAAAGTGAATCCTGCAACCCCATTCCTCACATGGTGCAGCTATCTTGTCTTACAGGTACTAGAGGGTGAGCACTGACCTATGGGCCCTTCAGTGGAAACACCGCCCTCCTGTACACTTGGTAGTGTGAGGATGGTTTCGGCCATCAACTATTGATTATATAATTCTAAGACACCTATAGACTGATGGCACAAAGTAAGTCTAGGCCTTCGGCAATATCACGAGTCCTTTCGCCATTCCGGCCGAGTAGACTAAGAAGCTTCCCGTGGACAATGATAGTGTAAGTCCATAAAATCTGCAGTGGGTCTGAAGGAACCTGCCTTTCAAAGCATAACCCTTCTCATTCCCACGGGTAGTGGATCGGACGAAAAGACCGCAAGAGGCTGAAGAGGAAGGGGCAGCGATCCCAAGCTTCCGGAGATGAAAAGATGCGAGCGGTGAGTGAAACAATAAACTCGTTACTTAGGCAAATATCTTCTAGGCATTGGAACAAGTAAGGGAAAGGTAACGGAGGGTAGCGGAGAAAAATGAAATAGTCAGAAGTAGAGAAGACTGTATATATATATAAGGGGTAATGACTCGAGCATAAGAGATAAAAAGTGGTTACCGGGATAGACACCCAAGATAAAAAGTGGTTACCAGGATAGACACCCGAGATAAAAAGTGGTTACCGGGATAGACACCCGAGATAAAAAGTAGTTACCGGGAAGACACCTGAGAAAAAACGAGTGGTTACCGGGGGGACACCTGAGTGAAAAACGAGTGGTTACCGGAGGGGCACCCGAGAGAAACCGAGAGGATACCAGGGGGGCACCTGAGATAAAAACGAAAGGATTCGCCTTGTTCCTGCGCTGTAATACAGCGGTCAGAAGAAACGTAAACCCAGAGCCCACATAATGGGGTACAATTAGACTATGGTGACATTTAAAGACGGCATCAAAGGGGTTTGTTTAAACTCCATGTCGGGGTATTGATTAGAAGGCAGGTATATGTGTGTCCAGCTGGTGTCCGTCTAGTCCGTCTAGTCTGTTAAAAGTCTGTCCTGCATGTCTTGTTGTATGTCAAATGTAAAAAGAACTGTATCATTGATTGTTTGAAATGCAATTTGGTTTTAAGCGATTCTGTAACTAAGAGGGAATCGCCAATGAATTGATGGTTTTGAGTAAATTGATAGTATAAATTTTGGCTGGAAAAAAGTGGATTGGAGCTTGCGTAGTTGGTGCTCGCTCATAATGTTGGTAGGATAAAACCTGCATAAATATTGGTGGTGACGAAATTGACTGAGCCAGTCATCAAGGGAAGTAAGTCAGAGGGACTCTACCCACTAAGAGAACTAAAGGCAGCCATGGGGTATAGCATCCCCACATATGAGTCACCTACGTGCAGTAGTGACGAAATCACAGAGAAGGAGGAGAAAACTAATCTTACCTCCGCGGTCCTGAGGGACAAGGAGAGACGCGATGATGAAAGGAAGGACCAGGCACAGAGTTGTGCACCTCTCGTTAAGGAGAGAGAGGGGAAAGAAATGGAAGGGAACCGAAGGTAGAACAGATGAGATAGCCTTTGCAAAAGACAAATGGATGGGAGACAGATATTATTGAAACTGGATGGAAAAGGAAGTGATGATGTGAGACCGAGAGAGAGGTCTGATAAGACACAAAGAAGGGAGAGAGAAAAAGAGAAGTAAATGAGGGACGAAAGGATAAGAAGGAAGGATAGGCTGAAGCGAGAACAGCTTGATCGCAAACAGAAGGCAAACAGAAGGCAGCCTATGACCAGTACAAACAGAATAAGCAAAGGTTGGAAGAAGAGCAAAGAGTACGTGAGAAGAGAGTGAACAGAAGAGAAGATGAGGAAATTAGAAGGGCCAAGGAACGTAGAAATGAAAGGATGAGGGAAGTAAAAAAGGCTAGAGAAGAAGCGAGGAAGCGCAAGGAAATAGATGAGGAAATAGAACGTAAGCGCAGACAGAGGGCTCGGAATCTTGAATATTTGGAGCGGGAAGTTAAAAAACCCCATCCTATTGTACAATGGGAAGACATAGAAGAATTATTTCCTGCAAACGACTCAGTACCAGGTACAAGTGGGACAAATACTGAGGATGACTTTGACACCAGAAGCATCGGGGAAACGATTGATAAAATATATGATGAGATTAGGCTGGAACAAATTTCCTAAGGCGGAAGGGAAGACAAGCGCTTGGAGAGCACTCAGCTGTATGCCACTGAGGATGTCACCCAAAGTAGTGGGAGCAGGGGACTGTCCCTAGACAGGCTGGAGATCAGGCAGAACAAAGAAGATGCAAGGAGTTGTGTAAACTGGAAAAAATCAGAATCTGACTCCGGTGGGGAAACGGAGGACAAGGCACACGAAGAAGGTAGACAGCACGAAAAGCGGCTCCCAAGGGACCAAGGGATGCGATGGTCAGACGCTAGCGAGTCTGCTCCCAGGACATTGAAGTCTGCCGCACAGCCTGGCCAACATGAGGGAACTCCCCACAGTCAGAGAGGGGTGTCAGCACCTACCTATGGAGACAGATTAAGGGAATTGCCAGGTAGACGGCGTCACGGGAATGCTACTCCAGCAATAGACAGGAGGGCTATGAGAAAAGAAAAGGAAGACTGCACATTCCAATTCCCACTGCTAGAAAAGGGGGGAGCAAGACCACAATATATTCCATGGCCACACATGGAAAACCTGAAAAAAAAGCTTCCAATGCTGACATCGGGAGCTGGGAAGTGGATACATGAGTTAGAGAAAATGACGGGGGGGTTACCTTAGCTATAGAGGACATTAAGGGCCTCCTGATCGCCATGCTTGGTGAAAGGGCAGACGATGTATGGAAACAAGCCGGATACTCTCGGGTAACCATAATTAACACTTCCATGACGGAGCGCCATTTAATAATTGTAGAGCAGCTGTGTGGAAAGCGCTATGAACGCTGTACCCCGACACTTCCGATATGGGAGCTATAATGACTTGGAAAATGAAAGAGTCAGAGGATCCGTTGATTTATATCCAGAATTTTTAAGACGCGTGGATGCTCGAAACGCATGAATCTATGAATCGTGGATGAAATCTATCCCTTTGTTCTACCACATATTCAGGGTAATTCATGGATTATTTGCACTGAAAAAAACGGGATTTGTGCGCCATTCTGCCCGCAAATCCCTATTTACCAAATGGGGATTTGCGGGCAGAATGGCGCACAAACCCCGTTTTTTTCAGTGCAAATAATCCATGAATTACCCTGAATATGTGGTAGAACAAAGGGATAGATTTCATCCACGATTCATAGATTCATTTGGCGCAAATAATCCATGAATTACCCCCTTTGTGTCAGGGGTTGCCCGAACCGGTGCAAAAACAACTCAAGAAATGAGTCGGTGTTGAAGCTAAACCTTGGGGAGAAATAAAGTTGACAATTGCACACTACTGTAGATTGTTACGAGAAAAAAAATGATAAAAGGAGGCAACTCGTAAGGGTGAGGAGGCGATGCTGGTGCAAAAGAAACTCTCAAAGTATGCTCTCGAGGGAGCCATGCTGACAAGCCCAGCGGAACCAAGTGCACAACTAGCAGCTAACCCATCCCAGTATAACCAGGGTAGCATGGGATTTTACCCGATGGGTAGGGGATTCAGAGGAAGAGGATGGCAGAAGAGGATAGCAGAATAACCAGAGAGGTTTTCAAGGTAACCAGAGCGGTTTCAGAACAAACACAGTAGATTTCAAAATTTGCAGAAGGGCAGTCCAGCTACGCCAGATGGGGAGATGGCCCGACCACTGCCAGTGTGTTGGCTGTGTGGAATGACAGGACATGTGTCGCGTGTGTGCAGAAGCCAAGGCATGTGGCAAAATGACCAAGGAATAGGAACAGGCATGGTGAATCAGCCTGCCGTCCCACAACAAGGTGGTGCACAGAATCACACAGTGCAGCAGCAGGCGTCAGGCTTGCAGCAAGGTGCATAGCAAGGGGTTCAACCCTCGACCATGGGGAACTTGCCACAGGGACAAGCCCAGAAGGCACCGCCACAAAAAAATTCTCAGGGCACTAACTCCAGAAGAGGAGTCAACCCTGGAAATGGGGGAAATCCACAAGTATACTGTGGGCCGAACTTATATATGAAATAGGACAGCTCACGGGGGACTCTGATGTGCTCTATCCTATCAGTGACACCAGACCCTAATAGGGAACCTAAGGTGAATGTCGTGATAGGAGGTAAAGAATATTTCTTCTTAGTTGACACGGGTGCAACGCGCTCGTGCATACGAGAAGGCAAGTTTTCCTTGCCCGGGGAGGCCATAGATACTCAGAGTTTCACAGGCGTTCACAGTAGAGTTTCCTTTACAGACGCGCTCCCAGTCACTGTAGGAGAGTGTAAAATGAATGTACCCTTATTGTATTCACGTCAAACCCCAGTAAACATCCTTGGTCGGGACTTGATGACAAAGTTGAATATGACAATTCCGTTTACCAAGAATGTATAGTGTGCTCCACTTCAGGAATGCATTATTCAAATGTGTGCGAAATTATCAGGGCATACTCAGGATGTATAGCCATGAGAGCATTACCGTTAGAGCCAGAAGTCTTTGCATATGGCGTGCGGGTGCTCATTGCAGGATTGCCAGGCCTCGCAGATAGAACTATGAGGACACCTGATGAGTTCCTATTCAGACCAAGAATACCTATGCATGAAGAAGAGGGACAAGTATTTCCCTTAATGATACACTGCCGCAGGGCGAGGGAAAGTAGCACTGGTTGAAGGGAATGACGACGAAGGTAGACAATTGTGTGCGATTATCGCCATCGAAGAAGGGTATCGAGTGACTAACGTCACCGATGACGATCTGTTCGAAGAACACCCTGACCTAGAAGAGACAAGGGTGGAAGTGAGTCTCATATTTTGGGTCAAAATGATCAAACGGGAGGTACCTCAGAGAATGATGTTGGCACTGACACGTCCAGAGTACTTTGAAAAGGACATGGCTCAAGTGCCTGTCACAGTATGGACTACAGCGTCCTATGATGTAGGCCTCCTAAAAGGAGCAGGAGAAGTGAAAATTAAACTGAAACCAGGAGCAATTTTACCAAGAGCGCGACAATATCCCATGTCCAGAGAAGCGGAAGAAGGGATTGCAAAGACAATTTCCGCCATGATGGAGCAGGGCATCCTAGTGACGTCAGAATCACCCTGTAACACGGAGATTTACCCTGTCAAGAAATCGAAGGGAGGGCCTTGGCGTTTAATCCAAGATTTAAGAGCATTAAACGATATTGTTGAAGCCGAGTTCCCTCTAGTCCCTAACCCATCTACAATTCTATGCAACATTCCCACTGAGGCAAAATATTTTACGGTGATTGACTTGAAAAATGTGTTTTTTTCAATCCCGTTGCACTGTGACTGAGAAGATCTGATGTCATTTACTTTCAGACAAATGCGTCTGAAAAGCACAAGACTGCCTCAGGGGTATTGTGAGTCTCCGTCCATTTTCAACAGAATCCTGCAATGGACCTAAGCAATATTGTGAAAGACAGTGTTGTTTTGAAGTATGTGGATGACATTCTGATCTACAGGCGCGATTCTGTCCAGCTACTGACTATCTTGGCTGAGAAAAGATATAAAGTTGATAAGGAAAAGTTACAATATTGTCAACAAGAGGTGTTATACATAGGTCAGCTAATCTCACATGAGGGGAAAAAGGTAACTCCAGAAAGGGCTGAAGCTATCATGAACACAGCTAAGCCACTCACGATAAAACAAATGCAAAGCTTCTTAGGCCTATGCAATTATGTCAGAGCATGGGTCTTCTATTACAGCTCGTATACCAAGCCCTTGCTTCAGTCTTTAAAGAAAGCCCAGGCAACACAGGAAAAAAATTGAATGGACTGAGACAATGGAAAAGGGGTTTGCAGAACTCAAGGGGGCGATTTGTAAGGCCCTGGTTAAAGGGATTCCGAATTATGCAGAGGAATTCTACCTGTTCTCACACACTGATGGCAGTGTTATGACGGCAGTGCTTGTTCAACAAACCTCGCTAGGGTATAAGCCCTTAGCATATTACAGCAGGATTCTGGACCCGGTTATGAGAGGTCACTTCCCATGCGAACAAAATGTAGCTGCTGCCGCGTTCGCCATAGGGAAAGCATCATCTATTGTAATGGGGTGCTCCATAACTTTGTACGTCAAGCATTCATTATTCGCCATACTAGAAAAACCAAAATGCACGCTGACATCTCAGAGAGCATCCGCCTATGAGGTGATTATCTCTAACCCATCGATCAAAATAGTTCGATGTAAAACTGTAAATCCAGTTATGTTCATAGCTGAGCCAGTCACAGAGGGAGAACCTATACACGACTGTGCGAATTATGAGGAATTCTATGATGAAATCCCCAGGGTAAAAGAAAATGCCCTGACAGGTGGTGAGATTGACCAAGAAGATGGACAAAGATACACAGATGTGGCCGTGGTGAAACACCTAGCAAATGGAGAGTTTCAGGTACTCATCAGTGCGTAAATACCATCTCACTATTCAGCACAAGCTGCAGAACTATTGGCTCTGATACTCGCCATTGAGTATCATGCAGACCAGAAAGTAACGGCGTACAGTGACTCCGCCTATGTGACATCTACCGTACACCAGGTCTAGCACGCTGGAACAGGAGGGGCTACCTCCAAACAGACGGCATGCTAGTGCAACATGCAGCCTTATTGGACAGGCTGATAAAGGCACTACAGCTCCCAGTGGGCATAGCGGTCATGAAATGCGCCGCCCACACCAAAGGGACGGATTTCGCGTCACGTGGAAACCATGAAGCGGACACAGAAGCCAAGGGTATGGCATCCAAGAATGAAACAATCATGGACATGGAGGTGGCACATACCCATGAGAGGATGATGGTAGCACGAGCCACACCTGAGGCCTATAGCAACATGGGGCAGACTCAGCTAATGGATCTCCAAGGGGAGGCACCTCAGGAGGAGAAGAATTTATGGAAGCATCGAGGGTGCTCCTTAAGCCCCTCTGACTGATGTGGGGGCAAGACAGCACTGGTAAACCAGTAATGCCTGTCACCCTACTAAAGGTAGCATTGGAGAAATGACGTTACCCTATCCATATGACAAAAGAAAATCTTGCTGCAACACTCGCAGAAGACTGGTTTACATCAAATTTGGCGGAGCATGTTGCATTCTTCATGGTGAACTGCATAATATGCCAGCAATTCACCACTGGGCACACATTAAAAGTAGTGAGAGGAGTCATCCCCCGGCCAAATGGGCCATTTCAGCACTTGCATATCGATTATGTCAACATTATCCAAGTGTGTAATGGGTACAGGTACTTAATTGTGGTGGTGTGTCCATTCTCTAGATGGATAGAAGCAGGTCCCTGCACACATCCGACTCTACCTGTGCTGCCAAATTTCTGGTGAGGGAAGTATTCCCTAGATGGGTGGTGTGCGAGGTAATGAGGTCAGATAACGGGGCTCAATTTGTCAATGCGGTCTTTGAACAGATCAGCTTGTTGCTTGGTATAAAGCAGATGTTCTCGTTGTCGTATCACCCGGAGGGAAATGGCATATGTGAGAGGCTCAACGGCTTGTTAAAGGAGAGGATAGCCAAGTTGAAACTCACATTAAAAAAGGGATGGCTGCACTCTCTACCACTGGCATTGTATGCATTTCGGAACCAACCCGGCTCCGACCATCATCTCACGCCACACGAGATAGTCACGGGCAGAAGGAGGAGGACCCCTCTTAGCCCCCAAGATAGAGCTAGATGTGATGCCCAGCAAACCAGAGAGGTCCTGGGGACAGAGATGCAAGAGTATTTGAATTGTATGACATCCATCATCTCTGTCATTACAGGCCAACTGCTGTGACGGCGAAGAGGGTGCAGCGCAGTACAAAACACAACAGGAAGTGCTGAAACAGACCCAATTCAAAGTCTGTGTGCACCACTCATCTTCCCTGGTGATGCTGTTTTAATCAAAAATTATACAAGGAAAAGGTGGGACGAACCAAGATTTAATGGCCCTTTCATCGTGGAGGACTGCACACCTTCTGCCGTCAAAGTCCAGGGCAGAAGGGCATGGCTCTTCCTAAATGACACTAAACCATATATAGGAGAGAGCCCTCCAGCTGCATCTAACCACAAAGAAACCACAGACAACGGGGAAGAACCTCAGCACGTGCAGACAAGATCCATGGCGAGGAATAAGGACACACGAGCAGCAAAATCAAGGCAAAAGAACTCTGTTTTAAATTGTGGCTTTTAAACAGGACATTTCCTCAGACCAGAGAAAGGTGATAAAGAACAATAATACGGACACTCTGCGCACCACAGTTGCAGGATGAAGAAGAGAACTACACATCCAAAGCCACAACAACGTTGATAAAACAAACTTTTGAATAACGTCACACTCAAGCTGTATAAAGAATCAAGACTCTGATAGATTGCAAATAAGACATTTCTGAGAGTTTAACACGGTATCCTGAAGCAACCAGTGTCAAGACTTTGTTTACAGAACTTATGGTATCTCCTAGCAGAAACCTCACGTGGGAGGTGCTCACTTAATTCCAGTTGGTGGTGATATCATATCCATCACTTGTAGGGAGAGTAACCAGTGCCACAGACTTTATTCGAGATCCTGCTAACAAGAAAGTAATCTGGCAACTGCTGACTGTCATTTGGAAGCCTTCGCCGAGTTATCCGAGCACAGTGAAAAGGACACAAATGCTTCCACCACAGACAAACATTGAAGAACTCACCTTCACGCTGTTCTTTCAAATAATCGAGAAATGGCCAGGACTCGTCGGGAGAACGACTGATACACGCACATTCATCAGAGATCCAACAAACATTGAACGTTTAAACCAGCTGTGGACTAAGCTAAATTACCTAGTGGCAATCCATGCAGCAGGAAAGTGCAGAGATTGTTAGAGTCAAAAGAAAAGCCTGTGATCGGGACCCAGCAAAACAGGACAAAAATCCCTGTCACCCGAGGACACCCAGCTGGCACATAATGTCCTGTTCAGACTAGTCACAAACTACCCAGAAATGGTTGGAAGGCCTGCAGATGTTGATGTCATCACCTTCCTCAGAGATCCAATATCTCACACATGGGCACACTCCTCCATGGCATCATGCTCCAGGTAGAGCTATCCAACTTCCAGCGAGAATACCTGAGGAGATTCCAGTGAAACTTTCCAGCGAGGGACAGATCGAGGAGATAGAGACATAGTTCTTCAACTTTTCGCCATGGGACAGATCGAGAAGAGCAGAAACGAGAACTCCACCATCTTGTTTTTCTTTTTACTTATTTTTTTCTTCTTATTTTTCTTATTTTTATTCTTATTTTCCATGTTTACTTTTATTTTTATTTTTGTTTTTATTTTTACGACATTTTATTTTTGTGTGATTTTTAGCAGTTCCATCTTTTCATTCCTTTGCATTGAACAAGTTCCAGCATGTCCTCTGGACCAAAGCAAATTAGAGGAGTGCACTGGGACCTTACCTATTGTAGATATGCATAATGAATGTGATGTGCCAAAGATGTCAGCCTAACCTTTTTCCATAGTCTAGCAAAATAACTGTACTCCATACTCAGAGACTACCGTCATCACCCGCAAGAGGGGGGACACTTGAGACGCACTCGTCACGTTAGTAATTCACAAACCTTTGAGCAACGAGATCGGAGTAAGAAAAATAATTAAACACTGACAATGGACTTGTTCTTTACCGCCAACAGAGGGGCGCCCCGCTTCCTTGGAAGGAAATACTGCCAAATGTCTTATAAGTGCATAATGTGTATATGCCTAGTAATTATCATTGTCTTTCTGGCATTGCCTATCAGAACTGCATTTTTTATCAGTGAATGACTTGTCCCCATTTTCAGTGCACCCATCAGACAATGAACAACTGGGGCCTACAAAAGCACCCATGCCCTATATAGTTTTTCCAGTTCCAAGAAAACCTGATGGTAAAGTTAACAAACTAAAATTGAATGTAAATTACCAGTGGCACATACACACTTGAGGTAATGAATGAAGAGAAAAGCTGGAGAAAGGGTCAGCACGCAGTGAATGAAAAAGTAGCACTGACCACTGCAAGCACCCACAAACTGAATGCACACGAACAAGGGCAAGTGTCAATGGCAACAGGGCCTCAAACGAAGGCAACAGAAAAAGAGAAACTGCCTACCGAACGACCAGCCCCATAAAATAGTGGAAGTAACCAAGAAGAACCAAGTGAGAAACCAAAGAGAGAGGGCATAGCAAAATCCCTCAAAAGAACAGAAGTAGCCACAAAGGAACTCACAGAGAAAACACAAACGCTGATAGATCATTTGTTCCCATTCATAAGTAGAGCAAAGAAGCTGCACTAGGAGCTGAAAGATAGAACTACAGAGACTATAACAGCAAGCACGCCAGCTCCAACACAAGGAACAAGCACCAGGCTTACAACACAGCCACGCGTTGAGAAGTTGGTGAGCCAATGGTGGTTAGAGGATGTCTATGAAAGATTACAAAAGGAAAGGAAAAGAAACACAAAAACTTCTCATACCACAGCGATACAGCCAAAGAAACCTGCTCCACCGAGGCGCCCAGAGTGGAAAAGCAGCACAGATGCATTCAAGGACATAGTTATAGCAAACTACAGAAGAACGCTGAGAATCAAGAGAAGCCCGCACGAGGATAACTATGAACTCAATGATTAGCTGGACAGCACAGAACATCTCGGAAACAACATATGGTACCAACACATGAAGGAAGTAGGACGAAGAAAATCTGAAGGAGAATGCTTCGTCTATGCACTTCTACCGTACAGCATGGGAAAATACAAGATCTTTGTAGCTGTAGAAATTGATGTCCATACAGCACATTGTATGTCACACGTAGCAATGTGCAACACCAGAGAACAATTTATGGGGAGAGACGCCTCATTGATATGGGCCACTGAGAAGGACTTCCCAGGTGAAGACGGCTACGTCCAGGACATTAAAACAAGAAACAGGGCACACACCAGGAATCACATGATCAGATACGAGAACCCCGAAGTTAAAGGATCAGGAACAAGATGGGAAATAAACCCGAGACTGAACGTTCAAGGAAAAACTGCAGACGAGGCTCAAATCTGGAAGAACAGAGGCCAAATGCAGATTTTGGGAACAGTGGTTTCCACAAATGGATGGGAAGAAGGAGTAGTAATCTGCCGAGCTTGGATGGTTCTTGGAGCCTGCCAAGAAGCAATAGAGAACTCTCAGAGGTTATGCAAACTTCTATGGCCGAAATTGGTAAAGCTGCTAAAATAGGTCGAAGAAAGAGGAAGACCCCTGCAAATAGTACCACTGGAAAGCCCAAAACGATGCTTCAGAAGTAATGGCACGAGGAAGATGGGAGAGAATGTAAACTGCGGACGAATCTTTGAAGCCCCAGGAATGACATAAGGAACCACAGTCATTATGGACCATTACTGGGCGTGTGGATACAACGCATATATAAGACTACCGAAGAACTGGGGAGGCATATGCACACTGGTGAGCGTCCATGTGCCTGCACTAGTGATCCCTAAAAATAACCTGAATTTGGACATTTTCCCGAAAGCAGATGCTCATCTCAGGAAAAGAAGATCTGTTGAGACTCCAAAGACGCACACATTCACACCATCATGTACACACCCTGAAGACGATGAACAATACACCGAAGAATCAAAGGAAATAAATGCAAAAGAAGAAGCAGAGGTGGTCGATGAACTGACCAGAGGGGGGAGTGTAGAGGAGGTCCCAGACCTAGCCAGCACCCCTGGCCCCATTTCGAGGTACCAAGAGCGTACTCGCCAAGGTATGTGACGTATGAGGAGCAAATTACCCAACAGAGAGCAGCACTCGGGCTCTGCCCAGTGTACATCAGAAGAGCAATACCTGTTGAAGCACCCATAAATAGACAACCATGGGCTGCACGATACCCTCTTAGACAACCATACCAGTAGCTGAGACGAAATGATGAGTACCTACAGACGGTCCATGAAGAGACCCAAAGAGCCTTGACGATGGCCAGTGGAAGTGACACAAGGGCCCAGACAGACTCGCGGACGAACAAAAACGGCTATCAAGGATAGCACGCCAGTGCGAGCAGCTATGAAAAATAGATGTAATGGACACAGGAAAGAGATGATGTTAAAACGTAAGGAAACGTTGCTATGAGGCAAGATGGAAGTAGCCAACCAGTTAATGCGTGTAACTAGGCTTGGAACGCAAGAAGCTAAGAAAATGATACTGCTTGCAATGCTTAGTAGAAGAAAAGAGCGGCAAGTGCCAACCATATATATTCCTCAATAAGGCAAAATATACAAGTGCGACTCCATTTTGTAAAGCAGAAGTATGCCCAGGCGGTCAGAGGTCTAACAGGCCAGGTTTCATATCCCAGCCTAAGCCAGGAGAAGGAGCGGAATCGAAACTCAACAAAGAGCAGCTCATGCCTAGGAATTCGAGGTCAACCCAAGGAAGGGGGGAGAGCGGCAACGCTGGAGAATCAAAAATTCAGAGCATACCAACCTGCCCCGTGAAGGTCAAGATAAGGGGGGCCTAGGCAGGTGGCGATGCTAAAGAAGAATCAAATACATGAAAAGCTGGAAACTGAAGCAGATTCACGGTGAACAGACATGTGACCAGCCAGGCGCAAAGATTTAACAAGATCTGATGTCACCCAGATCCTAGGATGCCATAACTTCTCCAGATAAGAGGCTACAGATTCGAGGCCATACCCAGCCAACTAATTGACACATAGCCCAAAGGCACTGATTGATGGAAGGGAGGCAGGGTGAATCTTTGGACATGAGGCACCTGGATGTCCATTCTGCACACTGCTAATTAAAGTGGAGATTTATGTCTAGGGGTGTAACCCACCCAATCACAATGGACCATGTAATATAAGGTCCTTTAGACACTATAACCAATAGGACCTTGTGCTTGCAGTGACGTCTATCATGCGTGATGTAGAGGGATGGGCGTAGACGCCCACCCGATAAGAGTTATCCAATCCGCATGCTCAATTGTCATATACAGATATAGCACCTATACTTAAGTTACCTTTCCTAACCAATTATATTGCATGACGAATTTGTAGAGTTAGACGTCAGTGATGACGAGTTTCGAATATAACTATTGTTGTTTGACCAAAGTTCGTGGAAGTAGGAGCGAGACAGGTGATCGCAACGCTGCTGATTTCCAATTGTTTCCCTGTTTGATGTACTTGTCATTTAACTGAAAGTGAATCCTGCAACCCCATTCCTCACATGGTGCAGCTATCTTGTCTTACAGGTACTAGAGGGTGAGCACTGACCTATGGGACCTTCAGTGGAAACACAGCCCTCCTGTACATTTCCATGTACCAATGCACAATACCTTTACCTATGCTCTAGGCTTAATGAGCTGCCTATTCGAGAGTGCATAGGTGCATGGAGTTTTTTGTCCGGTCTGTCTCGCTCTTGAAGATTGTGCAAAAAGGAATGTGAACCAGAAACTCTCAAAATATCTTAGCATTTACATTTTAGCTCCTATGGACATGTTCTGTTTGCTCGGACAGGTGAATCTTTGAGTTCAGGTTTAATGCAAAGAAATGGGGTTTCTTTAATATTAGCACTTTACAGATTCTTGACTGAGGTTTGCACTTCTACATCTGCAGATTTACCGGTTATGTTTCGGATGACTTTGTCTTATGAAAAGTGAATGATACTATATAGCACAGATTAGATCATTCAGTTCATTTTTAGGTGCTGCATTAGAGATTTGAATTTAAAAGTGCATTTAAAACTGTGTTTATATTTCTCAAAGTTTTGCTTTCATTCAGAGTATATTGATCCTGCCAACTTTTGTTACGAAGCCAAGGGTGATTTAGCAGAGCTTCTCACAGATAGAGCGTTGAAAGGCATTGCAGGAAAAACATGTCTTACATTGTGAATTATAACATGGGTGTACCTGTTACTCTGTGTAACATGCATAATTTTAGTTTATGATAAAGAACAAGTTAATTAAGGGAATTTAGTCTCATTGTATTTCTTCTGCATTCAGTCGCTTTGATTTGACATGCATAGATAGATAAACAAGAGGTAAGAAATATCTCAAAGCAAAGCTTGCCGCAGTAAATTGTTTTTGTTAGAGAGGCTGAATGAGTGTTTTGTATTTCATTTACAAGTTTTACATTTGTTGAAACACAGCCAAAAGGGCATATGTGTGATTTTAAAGCATCACAGGAGAGCATGAGCCATTTATTCAGAGTGTATTAAGTCAAGTATTTGTTTCTTGTTAGTGACCCTGGTGAAATAATTATTAAGCAGTATTCTGAAATTAGTTTCACCTCTATAAAAATACCACCATAGAAAACTATAGCAAAATACCACAAACATACCACCATAGCAAAGTACAGCAGAATACTACAAAAATACCACAAAATCTTACATATAACCCCACAAATACATCCTACATGCCCCAAGATATATACATCTGCATCTAAGCTCCAGGAGGTATTTATCCCGTCTACTTGCCAAAACCTTTGATTATATTTTCATCTCTGTGTGTAAGAAAGAGATCAGTGTATAGGAGGCACATTCTATGAGATATTTGCCTTTCTAAGGAATAATTGGGATTCACACCTGGGTAAAGGCACTCAGACAACCAGGTGGCTAAAAAACATCGGTGTGAACAGCCAGTGTACCACCCACAGTTTATCTTTTCACCTGAGCACCTGTCCCCAAACCCATGCTCCCACTTATCTCCCTCTTTAACCACTTATCTGGTGGATCAAGCTTTATGCTCTGGTCACAGTGCTCCATCCCTCTCTTTGACGCCCACTATAGACATAGAAAATGGACCAGGCCATCTTATTTTTGATATCATTGGAGACTGGGCTTGCACAATATGTGCAGAGTCAGTCTACCATGAAAGGGGCTCAGGCTGGCAGGCTGTTACCAGCCCTGGTATGCCCCCACATAGTTGATTTCATTTTATCATGGTGTGTCCCTTGTTTAATAAGTATACAACTATTTGTAGCCTGGGGGCCCTCCCATATATGACCTAATCCAAAGAAACTTCACTCATTTTATGTTCTTTAAAATAATTGCCAATGTCTTCCACTAAGTATTGACTGGTACAAATCCATCTGCTCCAGGCCTGCCTCAGGTCAATGCCCCTACCGGCAAATAAAGTATGGCAAATTATTCTCAGGCCATGCTGTACAGTAAGTTCCTGCCTCGATTGCCCGATGTAATCTTGGTGGGTCGGAGAGAATATAGTGGATACAAGTGAATGAATATTAGGGCTGACAGTAGTGTGTGAATTCAGTCTCATGTGGGTGAGATTCCTCCTGTCATCCGGCTACCCATCATTTAGATGTATTGCTTTAAACATTTGGCAATTTCTTTATCGAACCCCACCACAAATTGTTCCCTGACTTCCTATTTGCGCTGTTTCAAACTCCAACACCAATTTAAAGCCTCTGTACTCCAAAGTTTCACTATCTGCAAAACAAATTAGTTTCACCTGCGTTGCCTCCCAAAAAGTAGTCTGACCTTGATTTGAGCAGCATACGGCACTGGGACGAAAGCAGAAAGCAGATCTTATCAAACACCTCATCTTTTTATGATAGCAGGCCTAAAAAAGCTGAGCTATGCCTATGCCCTTGTAGAGAAAGCCCTTCATCTCACAGACTGCGTCGTCACAAGAGAAACATCCCTTCTGAGGGAAGAGTGTTTAGTGTGTGAGATAAAACAGCAACAGTTTAACAAGCCTATTTTGATTGGCCGGGACCCTCAGAGCAGAGAGGAATAATAACAAAACAAGGACAGCTGGCTTCCTCCTAGCAATGATGAAAAGAAACGCATGGATGGTATTAGCAGAAATACAAATGAGCAGTACACAAAAATAAATTCTCGCTCATCCTTCCTCACTCCATTGAGTAGAGATATACATTATAAAGACATCCGGGTGATCCGGCTTATCCAGACCGGTCAGTGTTGGAAAACTACAGAGAAACACCTCCCCCCAAACACGCACACAAGACTGCAAACCTTAATAATGATTAGAACTGAACCTATCTGTGTATGGTCTCATCTAGAAGCCCCCAAAGAACATCAGAAGAAAGAATAGTGTATCAGGTGCCCCCCTAAAGCAAGCATGAGCCCCACATTAGTTTGTGTCAGCCATGAGTGGAAGAGCTTTGGGCTCTATAAATGTATGTATCCCAATACTTCTTTCCACCATGAAGCCCCTTCTCGTCTTCTCACTCCTGAACCCGCTGCTCTGCGGTCGACGTGTCAAACGTCCTCCTCATCAATTCTTTGGTAACATTCTGGATTTGTGTACATCAGAAAGATTATAATTTCTCCCTTTGCATTCAAAAATCAAAGAGGAATCCCTTTCTGTATTTGCCATCTTTCCCTCTCAACCAGGCATTCAGAGGACCAGACAGTTCACTGTGTCATAAGGTGAAGGTGGACAGATCATGATAAATTCTTATATCATTGGAACCAAATTCCATTTTGCATTTACCTCTCAACGTGAAGAGGACTGACTTCCTCTCTATTATACTAATAGAGACACATGCCACTGCTATTTGTATCGGCCCAACTCTTCCTTTTGCTTCTCAATGTGCTCTGCCTGAACATCATCTTGTGGCCTCCATCTGCAATAAAGATGCTATTTACGAAATTCCGACTCAGATGATGTAACATGTTCGGCAGTTTCTGCCTCTTTTTCTGAATAAAACAAGAAAAGAGGAGTTTGCACCAGTCTTCGCTATTTTCCCCGTCATTGAGTTTCAGGGTTGCATCTTCTTCTCTTCTTTCCAATTTGGAACTCTTTGGTCAAGTCTTCTCTCCAGAAATCCATCTTAAAAAGCAATGATTCCAGGGTCGCTACTCTATCTTCGTCTCCGTCCATCCAGGGTTTGAACTCTGCTGTGCTAGATTTCATCGTGGTTCCCTGAGCTATAATTTCCTCCTAATGTCCTCCGTCATGAATGCCATGGCATCATCTCATGTGAAGTTAATTTCCTGTGGTTTCCCAATTCATAGACTCCTGGCAGCTAATACACTCACTCCTCAGTCTATGAACTATAACATTTTGTGAGAAAGTAAAGCACCCAATCAACTGACACCATCAGTTCTCAAAGTGTGGGTATCTATCATGCAGTAGGTATTAATCTGGGTATGAGGCCAAGCCACATATCATCACATGACGCCACATCAGCGGTGGAAATACAGCAATGATATAGATCCTCAGAACAACTATTCCAATGGTGCAGACCTAGTTCTCTGGACACTTGTGGCTCTCAGGTGTTCAGCTTCTCCAATAAACTCTCAGGATTTCCATTCCTAATGACACAAGAGTCAACAAGTGTAAACCTGAGGACCAGGATACAGTCATAACCTATCCAAACATAGATGTATTGATGAATGTATTCATTTCTTTATAAACAGGTGGAGAAATGCTCGTTTGATCACAAATGTACATACAATAGACACAAAATCAGATCTGATGGGAAGTGGGAAACTTCTTCCAATGGAGTGAGTTTCAGTGACATTATAACCAGGTTGTGAGGGGGAGTAAATGGAGCAGTCACCAGGGACAATACACGGGTGGATTTACATAGATTAAGGACAACCAACATTAGACATATTTAAGTGGAGGTAGGCCATAGGGCCTGTTGTGTTAGGGATGTGACCATGATGGATGAAGTGCTAGACTAGAGGCAAAGAATGTCAGGGGCAGAGGCAGGTTAGAAGCGAGGGAAACATGTTAGGTAGCAGGAAGATGAGAGGTAGGTTAAGTGGGTAACTCAGAGGAGAGGTGGTAGGCTTTCAGTTTGGTTTTGAACAATTGTTGTGGACTGTTCCTCAGTGGTTCGGGGGAAGAGAATTCCATACAAGTGTAGCAATAACAGAGAAAGAGCAGAAGCAAGAGGAATCACAGGAAGGGCAAGGAGCCACAAGTGTATTCGAGGAGGCTGAGTGGAGATTACGAGACGGATTATAGAGTTGGATACAGGAGGATAGATATAGTGGTGCCTTACCGTGGATAGATTTGTGAACCAGGAGAAGACATTAAAATCTGACCCTGTTTTGCATCGTCAGCCTTCCAGCCCAGTGACGGTATGAGGAAGTAGGTGTGAAGTGATGGAGTTCAAAGTTGCAGTTTTGTCGATGAAAGGAGGAGACCTCCCTCACAGTGTTGCGAAGAGCTCTAAAATCAAGCTCTTCAACTAGTCCTGCCCTTCTTTAACAAATAAGTCAGTTCCCATGTATCCCTGGAACTTGTTTATTTTGTAGGCATATATGGTTAATGTCATCACAACTGTTGTACTGTATCTGATTCATTGCATCACTGTATCTAAGTAAATCTTTCTGTAACAGCGCCACGATGCCCCAGGGCGGTTTGCATGCTTTATAAATGAAAGAAAGAAAGAAAGAAAGAAAGAAAGAAAGAAAGAAAGAAAGAAAGAAAGAAAGAAAGAAAGAAAGAAAGAAAGAGAGAAAGAAAGAAAGAGAAAGTGTGAGAAGTGTCATAGATGACACCAAAGATTCTATCTGAAGAGGAGTAGGGAAAAGTGTCAGGTGGATACTTGCTTTGGCAGGGGAAGAGTTGAGAGAGAGTATTTGGCAGGGAAGAAGAGCACCTCTGTTTTGGTAAAGTCTAACATCAGAAAGTGCAAGCCATCCAATACTTAATGACAGAGTGACAGTTTGAAATGTTTATAGTGAGATCAGAGGAGAGTTCAGGAAAAGAGAAGAAGATGTGGGTGTCATCCATGAAGAGTTGGTACAGGAACCCAAAGGAGGAGATTTAAGCCCCAAGAGCAGAAGTGAAGAGTGTAAAGACGAGGGCACCCAATAAAGAGCCTTGTGAAACACCAACAGTAAGCGGAGTGAGTTGAGAGTTGTTGTTCCAAGAGCTAAACAAAAAAGTGCTGACTGGAAGGTTTTTTATTAATTATAAACACGGGAAAAGATCTGGGAATCCCTCCAGACCATCATTTTACAGCCTGCCAAGCCATTACAGAAGAGGATAGACCATATGCAAATCAGGCTTGGTCTTTCCCCTTTCCCCTTTCCCCTTTCCCAGACGTGGGCCCTGTGTCTGCTGTGCCTAGAGACCCACGCTACTCATCACTTATGAGGCCCATTGAGACCAAAACATGTTTGGGGATGATTGTGGTCTCCGGCAGAAGGGATGTGACTAAGCAGTTCAGGCTGGACTACCCCTTTTGGGGTGGAACCAAGCCTGATTTGCATATGGTCTTTCCCCTTTTGTAACGGCTTGACAATTGAAGAATGATAGTCTGGAGGGTTGTCCAGAGCAATGCCAGAGGTTAAGATGTATTCTAAACCTTCCAGCCATCATCCCTTTTTGTTTTGTTATAGTCACCCCGAATGGGACGGGTATGCCGAGACATGCGCCCCATGCCTGCAGAGCCTATACACCCAAGTTACTCCTCACTGGTGAGGCCCAACAAGACCAAAACATATGTGGGGAGGTATGCTTGTGGTCTCCTGCAGAAGGGATGTGAGTAAGCAGTTCGGGCTGGACTGCCTCTTTTGTGGTGGAACCAAGCCTGATTTGCATATGGTCTTTCCCCTTTTGTAACGGCTTGACAATTGAAGAATGATAGTCTGGAGGGTTCTCCAGAACAATGCCAGAGGTTAAGATGTATTCTAAACCTTCCAGCCATCAACCCTTTTGTTTTGCTCCCGTTGTTCCAGGAGACAGAGAATTGGTGAGGTAGCAGGCAGGATTCAATCCATGAAAGGGCTTGATCGTGAATCATAAAATGAGAGAGAGTATTAAAGAGATCAGAGTGATTGACATTGTTGAAGAGAGCGGGCAGGTCAAGGAGAATTAGTATAGAGGATATGTAGGAGTGCTTAGCAGAGAAAATGAAGTTGGAGACACACATGAAAGCAGTTTCTCTGAAGTGACAGGAGCAGAAACCAGACAGTTGAACACAATCCTTTTGAGCACTTTAGCCTAGTGCGGAAGGAGAGATACAGGGCAAAACTTACTGGTTGGTTCGGATCAGCCACTTGCTTTTTTAGGAGAGGATGACCATGGCCGTTTAAAAAATAGAGTGAAAGCAAACAGAGTTGAAGGACAGGTTGTAGAGTTCAGCAATGTGAGAGGTCACTAAAGGGGCAATAGGCTTGACTAGCTGAGGAACATGAGGGAATGATCTGGCACAAGAGCGGTTAGAAAAGTGTGAAATTGAGGCAGAGGGTGATGATAGAGTAGGCAGAGTGTGGAATGTAGGAGGGGGAGTGTGGTCAGAAGAGAGTCCCTAATTTTGGATTTTCTTGCAGCAAAGTATTCAGCTAGATTAGCTGTGAGACTGGAGTTGATGTCATAGGTTTAGAAGGAGTGTGGAGTGAGCATTGAGTGCCCTGTAGCTAGAGAGGATGGTTGGAGTGAGAGTCAATGATGGAGACTTAACATTTCCTTTTAGCTCTATCAAGAGAGAACTTGAGAGAGTTCAGGAAAGAGAGGTAGAGTTGCAGGTCCTCATGTGAATGGCTACACCTCAATTTGCGCCGAAGCCAACTCATGTCTCTGCAATGAGAGCACATGAATGAGGTGACCCCTAGTTGAAGACACTGAGACTTGGGAGTGAAAGTTAGCAGTGTGACGTGAGAGGCAAAGGAGTCATACAGTAACGATTGGAAGCTGGAGAAGGCAGTCTAGTGGAAGAGGCAGTAGGTGTAAAGAAGGAGCGTGAGACCTTTAGGTAAGAAGGAAAGGGAGGAATGGCAGATGTTTTAAATGTCCTTTTAGTAATAGGTAAGGCAAATGGTGAGGAGAAGTCAGAAGGTGGGGAAACAATTGAGTTAACAGATAGCCAATGGAGTGACTGTTGTATTAGTGGCTGAGAGAGAGGAGGAGATGAATAAAGATCTAAAGAGTTAGCCCATTGTGGATTGATAGGTTATGGATACAGTGGAGGGCATTGTCATTAAGAAAAGACTTAAGTTTAGATTTCTGAGAAGTGTTTGGAGAGGGAAGGTAAATGCTCCCTAAGAGAATTGGGGAATATTTAGTGGAAAGGAAATCAAGAAGTTGCACAAGTTCATCAAAGAATAGCCCAGTGAGATCAAGAAACCCATAGATGGAGATGAGGCGAACCAAGTGAGGCGGAGCAACAGTAGAAGTGGAGAAGAGGTGATTTAGGAGATTTCTGAGGCGTTGAGGCAGGATGATAGAAGGTGGCCAACGCCTCCCCCTCTGCCATTAAGAAGAGGGGAGTGAATGAAGTATAGTTTGGAGTCATGTAAGGCTGCCAGAGTGGACGTGGCAGATGGAGAAATACAGGTTTCAGTGATAGCAACGAGGTCTAGGGGAGGAGAACTGGAGTGAAAGTAGTCAGTGATAAAGGATATTTATTTGCAAACCGAACGAGCATTCCAGAGTTCAATGTTCAGGTGATGTGTCAAGCAAGAGTAGATGAGTTGAGCCTCTGAGAACCAGGGATGAGGTGGATAATTGTGAGGGGAGGTATGGATTTAACTACAACTTTGTTTCTTAGAAGAGAAAGAGAGATGGAGTAGTGGGAGTTTTAAGAAGACGTTTTATGATAGGGATAGGAAGGGAGGAAATTGTAGTGTGATTGGAACATTTTTGGGCGAGGAGAGTAGGAGAAGCAGCAGGAACAGCAGGAGTGAATGCATTGTAGGTGAGACAGCACAGTAATTAGCATGACTGTGGTACTCACAGGTGTAGCAGGTAGTAAGGAAAAACAAAGGCTCATAGGCAAAGAGGCTGGTCAATGGCTGGTCCTCGCACTCTACTTTTCCACCATTAACAGGCACAACCATGGCTGGAAGAAGCTTGGGAAATCATATTACCTAGACAATCAATGGTTGGTCTCTCTGTTTTTGTCGTCGGTGTTGCTGGGATGGGTGGATTTCTTCCTGAATGGTGTTCCCAGAGGAGTCTCTTGTTTTCCTTGTTGGAGATTGGGCCGACTCAGGGTGGCTGCAGGAAGTGATGTCACCAAACCAGACAGCAGTAGGTGAAGTCCCTGAACCAAGATGGCCAGAGGAATTGATGTCCCGAACCAAGATGGCCACAGGAAGCGATGTCACAGAACCAAGATGGTCACAGGAAGTGATGTCACTGAACCAAGATGGTCTCTGGAAATGATGTTATCGAACCAATATGGCAGCAGGAAGTGATGACCATGAACGACGATGGCTACATGAAGTGATGTCACTGAACCAAGATGGCCACAGGAAGTGATGTACCTGAACCAAGATGTGTCCCTGAACCGCAAGAAGTGATGTCATTTAACTATGATGGTCACAGGAAGAGATGTCACTGAATCAAGATAGCCACATGAAGAGATGCCACGCACTTGAAGTGAAGCCACAAACTAGAAGTGACATCGCATGCTATTATTGCGTAGTCAATCACTGGTTGGTCTCTCTAATTTTGTCCCTGCTGTTGCTGGGATGAGACAATTTCTTCCTGAATGCTGTTACCAGTGGAGTCTCAGGTAGAGATTGGGCCAACCCCTATAGAAAATGAATGCAGCAAACATATCCTAGTAGCAATCACATGCGTTCTGTGTTTTCTCTCTCGGACAGGTTGAAAGGAAGCAGAGATTTATTAGAGCCGTATCTTTGATAAAGCGTTGAAACCCCACTCACCTTCTGATACAGCTTTCTAATAGGGAGTGGGTCTTCACATGAGCACAGCTGGTTGCCCGAACCTCATAGTGCTTTCTGCAACAATTGAAGAGGGTGGTGCCTCATCACCACAGCGTTCATGGGAACTGCCATGACAGAGCCATGCACAATTGTTCATTCATGGGGCACTAACTGTCTTTTTCCCTTTGCCCTCCTTGTTCAACTTCTGAGCTATCACAGCAAGCAGTCCCCTGCAGAGGACTCTGTGTTTGGAAGCGGAGCATGAGCCAGGCTTTGCAACCATGCCTCTCTCCTTGCCCTTAACAGATTGGTTATTAACGACAGCAAGCAGCCCCCCACAACCGTGTTCTCAAATATAACTAGTACCAATCACACGTCCAAAGTGAGTCACACGGGGTGCATCATTGTGGCTTTGAGCTCAATCTCCAGATCCACATGTGAGCACCACATCACAGATCCAGCCCCTTATTTTAGGAGACAGGACCATTGCCACCTGCTGCCTGTCCCTTCCTACCCAAACCCTCCTTGGATCCCTTTGAGCTAACTCCATCATGAAGTAACACACACCTATGAACATGTATGGGGACATCATTGTTGTTTCTGAGCAGGCCTCTGAAAGGTAATGGCTTTGTTAAACGGGAAATCATACTGTGCCTCCTTTTGATTTATATTGGCCTAAGCCTAGTCGCTCTGCGAAGAAAACCACGTTCCAAAGTTCCGATTTTGGATCGACTTTGCCGCCATTTTAGAATCATCCGCAATTTTGATTTCTGTTTGTATGATTCTCTGTTCTAAAATGGTTGACTGTGTTTCTAACTTGTAACCAAGCCTCCCGACCTTTGAGTTCTGTTAATGGTTAAACTGTCCAAGGGCCGACTGCTTAGACTAGGTAATGAGACCTTGTACTAAGCATGAACTGTTGTCCTAACATTGTCTACGCTAACAAGCCTCATCCACGAATACATATCGGCGACAATGGAATGCAAACGCCAAGCGTGGACACAGGCTGAACTACATTGTGTTGTGATATAAACTAAGGCTTACTACGGGATCCGAGAATATACATCTCCATTGTAACTTGATGGAAATGCAAACTTATGTAATCCTTCTGCATATTATTGTATGAGCTGTATGTGAACTAGGCACAAACTCTAGGCCGCAGATTATTAACATGTAGAGGGGCTGGACAATATTGTTGCAATTGTATAAAAACACAAATGTTTAGATGTCCAGCACTCTCTCTCCTCTCTTTGATGGGCTGGTACTCATTGCGGGGTGTTGAGAGCCAGATAGCTATCTGTATCTGTTTCTATGTTTCTTTGTAAACTGCGCAGAATAAAAGATCTGTGAATCTTTATAGCCCGTGTTCGGTGTATTTCCTTTTGTGGTACTCAGCCTCGATATTTCCTTGTTTTTACAGATGGCGCCCGAATAGGGAACCTCAAGATTGATGCCATCTCGTTGAAGTGTTGATGCGGCTATCGGACCGGGATCGGGCGGTGAGAAAGGGGGCCCCTTCGTGGATGAGACGCAACACCTCAACAGTACTGCACAACCTGATCCTTGGACGGTGAGCACGCGGTCCGAGATGGCATCTTGACGACTGTCCATATATCGAGGCGGGCAGTTTTGCCGAAATCACCAACCACGAGGGATCTTTGTTGTCCTTAGTAATCCGATCACACCTCCCTTAGTTCTTTGATCAGGTGAGTCGTGCCCCGATTCCTAAGTATCCTGATATTTGATTTGGCGCATTGTCCTCGCGAGAACAATTATTGACCAGGTAACACCAGAAATCTGATATGCCTGAGAAACTGCCTGTTTCAGGGCATTATTCCGCAGAGACAGACAATATTTGGAATTTGGCCGACCGGCACCACAGGAGGGGTCGCCGGCATGTACTATGTACTGTAAGTATGGCATTGGTAGTATAGTGTTTAATGATATTTGGCACAGACAAACTAGACATGATTCTGAACTTCAGTGGCCAATCAATGGTAGATTTGAGATTTCTTGCATAGAATATTTAAAATCTATAATTTTAAAGAAAAAAGCTAGACCTGCAGCATTTGATGTATTGCAAAATTGGAAAAAATAAGCTATGCAGCAGCTTAAAAGTAGAGAGAAATATGCGTGCCGACATATGTCGAACGCCGAGAAAGCGTTATTGTATGATCAACAGAAACAGTCAGAGTCAGTTAGAAACATGGACATGACTTTGCAACTTGGCATTCAGAAAATATTCCCTTTCATGCATCTGATGAATTGATCGATAAGCTTTTAAATGAACAAAGGCCTGGTGCCACTGCGCCACCTCCTTATGCACCACAGCCTGTTGCTTTACCTCTTCCTGCTGTTGTTCCTCCTCCCGTAGTAATTCCTGCACCTCTTATTACTCCTCCGCCATTACCTATTGCTCCTCTTCCTATTGTTGCTCCTCCACCTGTACCTCCACCTCTGCCTGCTGCTATGGGTTTGGTAGATTTGTCTTTTGCACCAATGTTAGTACCTTTGTCACCTATTGTACAAGATTTGTCTACTCTTTCTCTTCCAAGTGGTTCTGCTCCGCTTGTAGTTGATAAGGGAACGGAATCAAAGATTGTAACTCGTAATACAGTTTCTAAAGAAAGGAAGCGAGATCTGAAAGCATGGGCTAGACAGTGCATGGAGAAGGGTGAGCAATCTGATGTTTTTGCTAGACTCTCTAATCTAGAAGGTTTTCCTGAGAAAAATGTTTTTATTGAAGGACTGGGAATTCATTTATCCGTAATGTGGAACATCGAAGTGCATCTCTGTGCAAATTCACGTTTCTTCACTCATCGATTTACTAATAGGAAGGAACCGTTTCTGTACAAAAATAGCACCCAAACTATCACCATCTATTTCTTCATTCCGTAACTTTTCTAACTCCCTTCTATACTCAAAAACCCTCTCGCCGTGCTCATATATTTTCTCCGCAGTATCTCTTGAATATGCTAAAACATTCAGATCCCTCAACCCTTGTGAAATCATATTGTGCCTCCTTTTGATTTATATTGGCCTAAGCCTAGTCGCTCTGCGAAGAAAACCACGTTGCAAAGTTCCGACTTTGGATTGACTTTGCCGCAATTTTAGAATCATCCGCCATTTTAATTTCTGTTCGTATGATTCACTGTTCTAAAATGGTGGACTGTGTTTCTAACTTGTAACTAAGCCTCCTGACCTATGAGTTCTGTTAATGGTTAGACTGTCCAAGGGTCGACTGTTTAGACTAGGTAATGAGACCTTGTATGTACTAAGTATGAAATGTTGTCCTAACATTGTCTACGCTAACAAGCCTCATCCACGAATACACATCGGCGACAATGAAATGCAAACGCCAAGCGTGGACACAGGCTGAACTACATTGTGTTGGGATATAGACTAAGGCTTACTACGGGATCCGAGAATATACATCGCCATTGTAACTTGATGGAAATTAAACTTATGTAATCCTTCCGCATATTATTGTGTAAACTGTATGTGAACTAGGCACGAACTCTAGACCGCAGAGTATTAACATGTATAGGGGCTGGACAATATTGTTGCAATTGTATAAAAACACAAATGTTTAGATGTCCAGCACTCTCTCTCCTCTCTTTGACGGGCTGGTACTAATTGCAGGGTGTTGAGAGCCAGATAGCTATCTGTATCTGTTTCTATGTTTCTTTGTAAACTGTGCAGAATAAAATATCTGTGAATGTTTTTAGCCCGTGTTTGGTGTATTTCCTTTTGTGGTACTCAGCCTCGATATTTCCTTATTTTTACAGCTTAAATAAATAAATCCAAATAAATAACTAATTGCAGCTTTGCATCAGCTCATTGTGTAATAAAATGTCTTAACAAAACGTGCCTTAGGCCATTCGATTTTAAAGCAATATGTGTGTCCTCTCATCTGTTCCTTACATTGAATTCCTTTTAAAAATAAGGATGGGCAGATCCAATAGTTGTGTCATGTTTAAAGGTATTAGATGGGCAATTGCCTGGCATTGTTTGGACAGGTCCTTGTGCTATAGAACCTTTTCGGACTGGCAGCTCCTGGCGAAAGCATTCTAAGTATTGGAATCAATGAATCTAATTTATCCGATAACTGAAAGACTGAATTTATAAGTGGTGCCCTCCTCTCCCTCTTCACAGTTTCGATTGCCTGGCATTGCCAGCATATGCCCAGTTAATCACACCATTTGACAGTTGTTGCCATTTCAGAGTCAGGCTATGTCAATGCCTGGAACATCCCATGTCGACACAACATGCGTGTTTCCTGTGATTGATTGAAAGACTCAGGGTGTGTCTGGCGTGTCCTTTTCGCCCCATTCCCGGGGCTTGGTTAATCCGAGCCTTGGGAGTTAAGAACAGCTGGCCACGGCCACTGCCTTCACATCCAGGCCCTTATCTATGCAGTAATTCCCATCCTGTGGTCTGGGGGGTTGAGGGGTGGGGAGGAGGTGAACGGGTTGAGCTGGTGCAATGCTCCACGGCGCAGTCTGCAAGGGGCGACAGAAATGATAGCCTAATCAAATGTGACAACAGCGCTGCCTGGCAATTACTGAACGCCGCCAGCGCTTTCTGTGCTGCGCGCGCTTTTGGGGCACTTTGCATCTAAATTAAAATGGAACTTCAAAGCCAGGGATGGTTCATATTTCACGGGATAAGCAAACACACGAGATAGCGACAGATCGACCCCCAATTTACGGCTCCTGTCTTCTCACAAAGAATGCACATTTTTAAGACAATCGAGAACAAGTGACTACAATCCACACTTTTACTGGTGAATTATGTATGAATGATGCGTGAGTTAGTTACTTCAGCTCTCTGCACCTCTTCTAGAAACATTGCGGGGAAAGCCTGAAAGGAGATTCTGTTGGGCGGTGTGGCAACTGTGCACGCTATTTCAGGGCCATTTTAAGCATTTTTGGGGCCCAGGGCAGGGACACCTATAGGGCCCCCCTCCACCGAATAAAAACGAATTAAGGGGTCTGAATATCAGGTCACCCCTGCCCCATTGCGATCATCACTCATAGCTTGATATGCTGCCTCGCAAAATAAGCATCGGTTCTCCCTTTCAGTGCCATTAGCCTCTTTATTCTCCCTGTAATCAGAATGATGAAGAAGTAGCATTTCAAGGACAACATTAGCAGCCAACGATAAGGATTTGTGTTCTAGCAGAGGTACAGGACACTTTTCATCACTAGCAGCGACAAAGAAGGTATACTGGCCATAGTATGAGTGCAGGACACAGATCATATGAAAAAGAGGTGCACATAATCCAGAATAGACAACTCAGATTAGCCGCCACACATAATGCAAAAGTGCTTAAGCATGGATACAGGAGACCAATTGGAAGCAAGAAGAAAGCTACACATATCATAGCATAGATAGTGAATGAAGATTAGAAGCTTCTAGGAAGGTGTCTGAGACCGAGATTAAAAGGGCATATTTTTCAAGTAGTGTTACCATTGGAGAGCAAAGAAACAAGTGGCTGTGGTGTGCAATATATGCATGCTCACTAATATTGTAGCAGAGGTAACACTATAGCCATTGAAAGCAAGTGTGAGGCTGTTTTGAAGACCATACCCTGAGAACCAAATCACTCTGAAGGGTGACATTTTAAAAAGGTTATGGGACTGGTGATTTTAACAGATTAGGCAATATGAGATTAAATTAGATGTGGATCACACATTGGTTAGCCAGTGATGCTGGGATTCGGGCCAATACTTCAAATTCTGCCATTTTCTTTTCCAATTCTTACCATGAACTAAGACCATGCAATTTTATACAAGTGACATGGAAAGTACACACCTCGCATAACCCAACATGACAGTTTTAAAAAAAACAAGTTTTATAGACGCGTGTTATGCAAAATGACGATGATTCTAGCTTCATTGTCTCCGTCATCAAGGCACGCAATAAAGTACGAGCAGACTAATTGATGGGATCTTAAAAAAATGTATTTGGGTTTCTCTTTTGTATTTTAAAGCTTTAAAAATGCTAAAAAAACAGGCTTGTGAAATTGTTATTTATAAACGTGCAGACAAACCTTTCAATTGTACAAAACACCAAACCATTTCTGTGTCAAATAAGCAAACCTTAAACTTTGCTTGCCAGAGGCTTGCAATATCTGGTGGCTTTCTTCTGTGTAGAACCCCTCCCACTTAAACGACCCATTTACAAGGAAAGATCAGGTAATGGGCTGAACAATGCCACCAGTATGTGAGAAGGCAAACCATATTTCACAGAAAACAGCACAATAATGTTAGTGATATAAGATAATTTGTCCAGGATCACTGCATCATCTGCTAACAAAGCCAGGACACGGAATGACTGCCTTGGTTTCACAGTCTTGAATATGGTTACCTCATCACCTCTCCAGACTAACACTTATGCTCATCATTAGGGGTGGCTGCCTAGCTTTTAAAACCACCCGTCAGAAGAAACCGATTTCTGATTTCTAGACGTCACCACACTGATCATTTTTGTTTTTACAGCAACAGCTATCTGGTGCAGTTGCATTGCGGATAATAGCACCTGCTGTGCTACAAAACAAAGTAAATATACATGCAGGTTGATCAACTTCTGACTTAGGAAAGGCTGTGTTGGCCTTGCTGGAATTGGTTTTGTAATCTTGCCTATGAACACAGACATCTCTGCACTGAGTGCTTAACGCACTAAGCTATCTTCTGAACCATTGCAGCTCTCAAATGCTTCAATTTACATTTCAACTTTAGCTCTTGCACAGGATCAAGAGGGTCCCGCTAGAAAGGTGCTATAGTGAATGTACAAATTATGTATACTACAGTGAACAAAAAAAGCATTAGAGGATGAATTAGAGCAGAAAGTTCTTGTCAACAAAAAATAGGCAATAGGTTTAACCTCAGCAGCATGCCATAAAATATCCCAACGTGTGCCATTTATGTTTGGTCTACAATGGAAACTGACTTTAAAAGATCATGCAGCCTTGTGGGGCTCTCTCCAAGGTGGGGGCCCGTGGCAAGTGCCCCTTTTGCCCTCCCATAAAGACGTCTCAGCACTATTTAATAACAGACATGGGCATAGCTATAATTCTGCATTTCCAGCAAAGCAGTGCCTTAGCAATATCAGTAATATTCATTAATTAGATGTTGAATCGCAAGGGAAATAGTTTCCATTGCATAATACTTCTTTAAGCTGCATTCTCAAGATCAGTGTTTTTTCGCCCTCTGGGGTTCTCCAGGCACGTCATTTCGCCAAAATACCATGGGAACCGGAAGTGGCATTGCACGACCCTTGACCTTTGAGAATGTGATGTCATTTGACGCCACCCGAAGTAACATCATGGGAAGCGATGGAGCATGGCCTTTCACCCTTTCACAAAATAGGTAGTGGCATCACATTGCATTGTTTCTGAGTACACTACGAAAAAAATATGGTTACGATATCACTGTAACGTGAAATACATTTCATACAAGAATGGATCATCATATGTATTCTTAATATCAGTGTGTATAGGCCACTATTACCAAATTACTGTGAATGCAAACAGATGCCCAAGAAGACCTTGGTAAGAAAGATTTCATAATTGTATGTGATTTTCCCTCCATGTGTCAACCCCCAAACTTTTTTCTGCTGTTTAGACACCACTGACTGACTTTGCCAGAGAAGCACAGCCCTCAGCTGCCCTCCTCTGGGCTTTCGCTCACTTTTTATGGGGAGACTGACATGCCCTTAAGACAGTCAGGGCCCTATTCTCATGTAGGTGTTAGGTACCGAAAAGGACGTTAAAAGGCTTAACAACCTTTTTGGTACTTAAGAACTATTCTGAAGGTGGCACATTCTCCTGAAGTTGGAAGGAATGTGCCTTCGGAATACATGTGGCGGTTGCTAGGATGGTTTGGAAACCCACCTAGCAACCGTCATATTCATAAATTGGCTTTTTGGAAGCCTATTCTTGTGGCACTCCTCCAGTTTATTATGTGCGCTAAACTAGTGAACATTTACGGTACTATTTTGGTGTTGTTAAACTGGTACATGTTACTCCAGGCTTTCAGCCCACACTGCCTCATCGATCCTCGCTGCTGCCCATTGAACTATCAGCCCAGCCTGGACCACTGGCTATCCAAAATCTGTATCAGGTAGATAATATTGGCTAACCAGCCAACACTGCACCCTATCTGCCTAGGGCCATTTAGCCTGAATCTGCTTCCCTACCCAGTCAACTCATACTATCACCACCCTAACTCACATATGTGCACTAGCCTACTCAGCCCGATGTGCCCCCTGTGCACTATATATATATGTATTTGTACTGTCATTTGATAGTTGCATTTAGTCGATGTGTAGTTGCAATCAACCTATGTGTACCCTGCCATCTGATAGTTGCATTCAGCCTATGTGCCCCCTGCCATCTGATAGTAGCATTTAGCCTATGTGTACCCTGCCATCTGATAGTTGCATTCAGCCTATGTGTACCCTGCCATTTGATAGTTGCATTCGGCCTACGTGTACCCTGCCATCTGAAAGTAGCATTTAGCCTATGTGTACCCTTCCATCTGATAGTAGCATTTAGCCTATGTGTACCCTTCCATCTGATAGTAGCATTTAGCCTATGTGTACCCTGCCATTTGATAGTTGCATTTAGTCGATGTGTATTTGCATTTAGCCTATGTGTACCCTGCCATTTGATAGTTGCATTTAGTCGATGTGTATTTGCATTCAGCCTATGTGTACCCTGCCATCTGATAGTTGCATTCAGCCTATGTGTACCCTGCCATCTGATAGTTGCATTCAGCCTATGTGTACCCTGCCATCTGATAGTTGCATTCAGCCTATGTGCCCCCTGCCATCTGAGAGTTGCATTTAGCCTATGTGTACCCTGCCATTTGATAGTTGCATTCAGCCTATGTATGCCATACGATTTGAAAGTTGCATCTAGCCTATGTGTACCCTGCCACTTGATAGCTGCATTTAGCCTTTGTGCACCCTGCCCATGCTATGCATTCCCACCCTGAATCTGCCTATCCAGCCACTAGCTATAGCACAACCGTCTTGCTCGGCCTGTTTACCTGTGATTGTACTAGCCCTATGCCGATTTCTATGCCCTTGTATGTACTAGCCTAGACCAGTTCCATGCCCATTTTGTACCTGACTAGCTCTTTGCCTACCTGGGCCTGCGCCTGTTCTAGACTGTACTAGCTCTATGCCCACACCGTGCCCGAACTTGCCCTCCACCCATTTTATGCCTGATCTAGCCCATGTCCTAATTGTGGTTGAATAAGCTAACTTAGTCCCTTAGTCACTTAGTCTCTTTACCATACTATACTATACTAGCGGATACAGCTATGATCGTGCTCATCATGTTCCCATTCTGCCTTGTCCAAGTCGACACACCTTGCACAGGCAATCACTTCCTCACTCTTAGAAACAGTCTTGCAAGATTGGCATGCCCGAGACACTAGCCAATCCCTTGTCCATTCCTCCCATTCACTCCTCCATTCCCTCCCACTCCTAGCCATACTCTCAGCTTCAATGACCGTAACTTAATAGGTGAGGAAGAGCCTTCTCCATCAACTCACTCAGATGACCTGTTATCACTCCCCAAACTCATAGCCAACGCCAAAACACATCCCATTTTAGGGAATGATAGGATGCCCCGCCTAAGAGCATGTACTAAAGTCCTCTGCCACAGCACTACTCCTACTATCCTGCCTTCCAGACTTCCCAAACCCGTGGCCTACGGGATGAATACAAATAAAAAGTTAGCGCCATTTATAGCAATAAACACCAACAGAAATCCTAACACTCCCACCACTCAAACAACCAATCATGCTCCCATAAAGGACCCTAAACTTCCCATCAGCCTTAAAAATGCCCTCATTAATGCCCAATCCCTAGGAGCCCACGCTATTGAAATACATGACTTAATCATCAAACAATAATCTGGACCTACTAGTAATCACAGAAGCCTGGTTACACCAAGCTTCTGGACCACTGCTAGCACTGGCTATCCCACCAGACTATACCATTCTTAGAACCGACAGAACCATCTCCACAGGAGGAGGTGTTGCCATCAGAGTGAAAAATCCCATCCAAATCAGATCAAGTTCCATTGAAACTATCGCAGGATATGAATTACTACTCGCCAAACTCGCCATGAATGCAAACACTACAATCAATATTGTGGTAATCTACCGAACCCCGAGCACTAATAGCCACCCAGAAACAGACATTCCGTTACTACTTGGGCCCATCTTAAAACCTAATACTAAATGCATAATCATTGGGGATTTGAATCTTGGATTCAATGATGACTAAGACCTTAAAGCAGCCGCCCTTCACCTTGCACTCAAAGACATGAACTTTAGCCAACTGGTTAATGCTCCTACCCACATCAAGGGCAGAACCCTTGATTGGGTCCTCACTCTCAACACCAAAATCACCTTAGGCCCAATTACTCCACTTAGCTGGACAGATCATTTCTGCATAGAATTCGCTCTCATGAGTGATGACCCCTGCCTTCCTAAGGCCAAAATAATGGACACTTCGAAAGCAGAAATCCCAGGAAGCTCACTGTAGAGAACTTTGACCCCATCCTGAACAACACACTAGAAACTACTCTATCTTCAGTAATGATCCCACTGCCATTGCCGAGTATTACCACAAATTCCTCTCGGTTGCTATTGATGTAATAGCCCCTATCACAACTAAATTGTGACGTGTCAATAGAAAAAACAACATCTGGTTTAACGAAGAACTAGTCGCCCTAAGAAGGAAAAACGTTCTCTTGAACACGCCCACAGGAAACTCCTCACCCCTGATTCGGCGAAAGCTTTCAAGGAGGCCAACAATACCTACAAAACAGCCATCATCTCCCACAAAGCCAACTCCTACAACGCCCGCATCAGCAATGCAGCATCTGTCTCTAAAGAACTCTTCTCTATCCTTAGGGAACTAGAAAACACCTTACCAGCCAAACCACTCACCAACGCCAGCAAAGAATGGTGTACTACCATACAAGATGCACTTGCCTCCAAAATTGCTGTGCTCCAATATATTTAAAAAAATAATATATATAAAAAATAATTACCAAAAAACTACGACTAGCAGATAAAAACACCACCACTCCCAACTCCCCCACCACCAGCGATAACCCCAATCCCTTATTCTTTTTCACACCTGTCACCCAAGAACTTGTATTTGACACCATTTCCAAACTAAAAGCCTCCAATTGCAAAGGAGACACCGTCCCTGCCAAACTAATTAAAGCATGTGCCTCCACCTTGTCCCCCACCATTACCAAATTTGTCAACTCCTTCTTCAAGTCCAATACACTTCCAGCCTGCATCAAAGAAGCTTGGGTTACCCCACTTCTAAAAAAAACAAATCTAGACCCCACCATTCCGACTAATTATTGCCCCATAACCTCTGTCCCTTTCCTACTCAAAATCATTGACAAACTAGCTCATAATCAAATTCAAAGTCACCTGGAATAGCATCAGCTCCTCGGCACCAGACAATCAGGCTTTAGACCGAACCATAAAACAGAAACAGCAGTTTTGGACCTCAAAATCCAGATGGATGCCATTAGAGATTCAGGGAAACTCTGCATGCTCCTGCTGTTGGACCTCTCTGCAGCATTTGATCTGGTGGACTATGATAAACTATGCACCTCACTCGCTCGGGACTTCAATTTTTCCAGCGAAGCCACTGCATGGGTGAAATCCTTCTTAACCGATCGCACCTCGAGAGTGTCCATAGGCAAAGAAGCAGCCAACCCCATCCCAGTCCCCATAGGAGTGCCCCAAGGATCATGTCTCTCCCCAACTCTGTACAACGCTTACACCAAACTCCTTTTCTCAGCATTAGACGACATGGGTGTCATCTACACCAACTATGCGGATGACATCCAGATCCTCATTCCACTCACAGACAACTATGACCAGGACACCGCAACCACCAACAAAATTTACGTCATCATCCAAAACTGGATGGCACTAAATAGTCTCTGTCTCAATGATGAGAAGACAGAAGTCCTCATCGTAGGATCCCCAGCTTAAATAGCGGCTCTCCACCCAGACTACTCAGCTATTAATATTGATGGCACCTTTATTCCAGTGCTGAAGCAAGTGCAAACATTAGGAGTCTACCTCGACACCAGCCTTACTATGACTAAACATATCAATGCGCTAGACTCCTCCATGGCCTACACCTCCAAACTTATTGCTCTCTGCTGACAATTTCTGACACCAGCAAATTGCCTTACCTTGGCCAGGGCCTCCGTACTATCGAAATTGGATTACTGCAATGTATTACTACTAAGCACATCCAATACCAACCTCTCCAAAATGCAACTACTGCAAAATAGAGTCCTAAGAGCAGCCTTAGGAATAAAAAAAATCAGACCACATTTCTAAGACAAGGAAAGACATTCACTGGCTTCCCATCAAGAAAGAACTATCTTTAAAACACTTTGCATTGCTCATAAATGTCTGACCAAAAAAGGCCCAACTTACCTTAACAATCCTCTACACACAAAAAAAAACACCAGATCACTAAGATCCAATGACAACCTCCTATTGGCACCCCCTCACTATAAAACTACTAGAGCGGGGGGCAGCAGCTTCCCTGTTCTAGCCCCTAAACACTGGAACACCCTCCCATTAACATAAAAAAAGAATCTTCCTTCCCTGGCGACAAGAAGTTGCTAAAAACCTTGTTATTGAACCAATATTAGCATTAAGGGACATGCCGCCGCGAAAGAGTAACAAGCCAGTGAAATCTGTAAATTGTAAATATTGTCTATCTTGTTTGTACTAGCTCGCCACCTGTTCTTTAATATGTACTCTGTAACAATGTATTACTAATCTCTAAGCTGTCTTGTAACCACGCCGTGATACCTCAGGGTCTTGGGCGTGTAAAAAATAAAATAAATAAATAAACAAGAAGCCTTGTTTGGTGTAAATGGAAGTTTCTATGCACTTCTGTTGTATATGGACACTTTCATGAAAACCAAAGCAAGCAGCTTCAACGTTGCTGCAACGTTGAAGCTGCTTGCTTTGGTGTAAATGAAAGTGTTCATATACACCGCACAGGATGCAACGTTGAAGCTGCTCGCTTTAAATGAAAGTGTTCATATACACCATAGAGGTGTATATGAACACTTTTCTATACACCAAAGTAAGCAGCTCCAACATCCTGCAAAGTTTAAGACTCGAATGAATGGTAAATGATCGTCACGATTACTGACTAATACAGTTTTAAAAAGGCTCCAAACCTGTGGACCACAGCAGTTAAATACAGGAAGTACACAGAGAATGATTAACATAAGATTTTTAAATATAATATAAAAATATTATCGGAGCAAGGGAAAATAAAAAGTCCAAATACATGTTCCCAATTACGTGAATTGTTGTTGACTTATTCTGTTTTGACTGAGCTGTTAACAGTAATCAGAGGTAACCATGTTGTGTATCCAGCCATTTGTATTTATGTGACCAGTCATCTTTATGACGCATCCACGATGTACGTCCAATCACCAGCACTTTTTATTGTGGATTTCCAATCACGTAATTGGGAACATGTAGTTGGACTTTTTATTTTCCCTTTTTCCGATAACATTTTTATATTATATTTAAAAATATTATGTTAATCATTCTCTGTTTACTTCCTGTATTTAACTGCTGTGGTCCACACATTTGGTGCCATCTTAATACTGTATTAATCAGTAATCGTGACGATCATTTACCATTCATTCGAGTCTTGCCATTTATTTAATTTGACATGCTTTCCTCTTTCTCGTAACTGATTAGACTGTTTATACGGAAACTTACTGGACTAAAGTACTGTTCCCCGGCAGTCGCCGCTACTTCAATAATTTTTTCAGTGCTGCATTGCCTTTACCCGTCATTTTGTGCAACTACAAATAACTGATTTTCTATTCACTGTCATTCTGTTGACATTCAACGTCATTGCAGCGACGCAACGTGCAAAATCCTTCCGCCAGCGTCACTCCCGTGACGTACCAGGCGGCACTTGTTATTACAGAGCGTGTTCAGCTAGCAATGGTGGATTTGTCCCGTTATATTTGTTTCTCACTCGATCTATCGAGTAAGTAATCAACTCTTTTACCCGTGGTGCCTTTCTGCGTACCTTTAGCCCCCAGTTTATTATGCTATCGGGTTACTTTTTAGGTTATATATTTGTGCTGGCCATTGTGGCCGATGCTATTGTTCTCATCACTCATTGCATGCCCTTATTGAAGGGGACTACATACTCAATACCTATTCGTTGAGTGTTCTTTTTAACTTACATCAATTGACTTATGATTTACTCAAGACGTCAACCAGGATTAATTTTAGCCTGTTTTCCGATAGGACTCAACTACTTGGCTGCTATTCGTAACTTTTTGTGGTAAGCTTTCCACTGTGTTTCTTTATCTTTTGATCTTTTCATTACCTTTCTGAATGCCTTTGGGTTTATTTGGTTTCACCTTCTGGTACTTTCAATTGATTGGTGTCACCTATTAATGGACATTGTGATCATTTCAGATTATCTTTGTCATTATTACAATTATGGGGGCTGATATTTGAATTCTGGCCGCTACTTGCACTTTGCTGGTGCTTGGACTTGCATGAGGTTGTGCCGGGATGCACTGGTCACATTTAATTTTGTACTGATAATACGGCCTTGGCGTGAATTTCAGTTGATGATTCTTCTATTGATTCCTGTTCTTTTTTGCCATAATGTGTGTCTACATTGAACCGCAACTGCTGCACTACCCTCTTTACCTGATTTTGGTATGTTCTTTACTTATATTTTTTACATTTGTTTACATTTTCCAATTTCTTATTTCTCAAAAATATAATTTTTGTTTCACATAATGTTGATTTTGTGATGTAAATGATGTATGTGATTCAGCCTTGAAAACGACCAGGGTGTCGAAACACGTGTCAGCTGTTCTTCGATTTTTCTGATTAAAATACTGTACCCTGTTTATTGGTCTTTATATTATAATGGTGTCAAGCGCAATCCTACCCACTTTCTTATAAAATGGTTAATGTAATGTCAGCCTGTGTGGATTGGTTGACGGGCTTTGGATTGCTGCTTACACCCCCTTTTCACTGATATTAAGCTTTATAAGTCCAATAGTGATAAATAGCGCACAGGTATCCTGTTTTGTGAAATCCACATTCTGTGCTTCCACTTGAGAATAGCAGTGGAGCCAGGGTGTCCTCTTTTGGTGCAGTGAATCGTCCTGTTTAGCACCTTTACTGCACCAAGATGAGAATATGGGCCTCAGTACTGGGAGACTTTGTTTCCCTTAGTCCTTTCCTCATGTTGCAATTTTTGTGCAACATGTAACAAGTGTGCAATGTATTTTACCATACAGCACACTTGGGTCTCTAGTCATTTCCAAAGGCCCTAGAAACTCTCGCTGGACTTTTTATGAACTGTGCAGATGTCTCATGGACAGGACTGGTGGCAGCTATCTTTTTGCATTCTTTATAACCATTTCCTGCCATGTTAACTGTGTTAACCACATTTGGTACGAATAAGTGGCCTGGCTCCAAAATGGCCATGTGATGAGGTTCTTTGTCCTGTCCTTTGGCCTTCTTGCCCCTTCACCTTCCCCAGGTCAAGTAGACCTGGGTCAGTCCTTATTTGGTCATGCACTTTCCCACGAATCCCAATGCTTTTGTGGACTTCTGCATGCCTTATGTGTGTGCCTCCAGGAGGTGGACTGGAATGTATGGTTCCAATACACATCCTGGGTGCCAGAGAGTCTGGAGTGCCATGAATGACTGGGACCACCGTGGTCCGTGATTGGTCCATGTATGGAGGTGTGTGTTTGTGAGCAGATCTCCCATTGGGTCCTCTTCATTTTGGCGTGAATGGAACTTTGGATAAGAGGAGGCCAAAAACACCCATACCATGTCAATCTCCTGAGTTCTCACTGAAGGATAGGATCCAAGTATCCTGCAACTACGAAGCTGAGTCGAGGAACCACTGGTGACCCGCTGGAAGATTTGACACCCTGAGCCCGCTGTTGTCCCGTGGGACCCCTCTGCATCTGGTCGTCCTAGAAGGTCTGCGAAGATGCTTCGACCCATTGGAATAGTGGGACCAACTATTCTCGGCACCTCCATCAAACCTTCAAGTAAGCTTTCTTGGAAGGGTTCCTGGGCCAACCAGTGGACTGACCAAATTACCCAGTTGCTTTGCTCTGTCACCGCTGCCGTTTCGAGGAGGCCCTCGAAACTTGGTATACTGCTAGCTGTGTGTCCACTGCACCCTCACACCAAATTTCGTACACTTGGTGTTCCCAGGTCTGAATTGAGATGAGTGCGCCAGAACCAGAGTAATCGCGGTTACCGTTTTGCCCTGCCCGGGAACATCCTTTGCAAGTCCTTTGCATTTGTGACCCTCTTGCCCCTGAAACCTGCTGCAGTGAAACTGGGTCGATTCATCCACCTGGAGCGGAGAAATCACCACTGTCCCGTTTGGGAATCATCACTGACCCCCAATCATCCTCAGGCAATAGGTTTATCCTGGTGCTGGTTGACCCTGCCACCAGGTATCCTGAGGCCATCCCATTGAAAACTGTGACTTCCAAGTCAGTTGCAAAAGCTTTGCTTGTCATATTTACTAGGGTTGGCTTCCCTAAAGAAGTTGTGTCTGATAGGGACAGCAACCTTATGTCAAAGTATATGCAGGCCATGTGGAAGGAATGTGGTGTCACCTATAAGTTTTCATCCGCATACCACCCACAGACTGATTGGCCTGGTTGAAAGCTTTAACAGAACCTTGAAAAGCATGATTGGGGCTCTGGAAGAACCTCAAAGAAGCAAATGGGATCTTCTGTTACCATGCTTACTGTTTGCCTACAGAGAAGTACTACAAGAGGGTGTTGGCTTCAGCCCCTTTGAACTTCTGTTTGGTCACCCTGCAAGGGGACCCTTAGCCATAGCCAAGGAGGGATGGGAGATGCCCACTCCCCCCATTACTACCAACATAGTGGACTATGTGCTAGGGCTCAGAAAAAGGATGGTACTCCTGATGGGTTTGGCTAGTGAAACATTGAAGGCAGGGCAAGCTCTGGGGAAACATTGGTATGACCAGAAGGCTTCCCTCATCGATTTCACACCTGGTCAGCAAGTCCGGATCATGAATCCTATAAGGCCTAGAGCTTTAAAGGACAAATGGTCAGGCCCTTACACAGTGGTGGAGTCACTGGGTGAGGTCAACTATTTAATAAACCTTGGAAGGGCTGGGCAGGCTCCAAAAGTGTTCCATGTAAATAGACTGAAGGCTTTCATCCCAAGAGTTGAAATCGCTGCACTGCTGTTGGCTTCAGATGTTGAGGAAGAGCAGTCAGGTCCCTGACCTGTTCCAAAGCAGTGCTTCAGACACCTCCATTGAGGGTGTCCAAGTGGCCCCTCACCTGACTTCTGATCAACAGGCTGAGGTGAAAAGTTTGCTTAGGCAATTTTCCCCCTTGTTTTCACAGTCCCCTGGTTTGACACCTGGTGCAAACATAACATTGACACAGGAGACAGTGTACCTACCAAAAGTAGGGGATACCGAATGTCAGACAAAGTAAGTTCTTATATTAAGACAGAGGTCAACATAATGTTGGATCATGGGGTGATTGAACCCTCCAGTAGTCCTTGGTCCAGCTCAGTGGTTTTGGTTCCAAAGGCAGGTACTTCTGAATTGAGGTTCTCTGTGGAATACAGGGCTCTGAATGCTGTCACCAAGACAGATGGACTTCCCTTGCCTAGAACAGATGAGCTGGTGGATACTTCGGTGCCTCCAAGTATCTCAGCATGTTTGACCACACTGCAGGCTATTGGCAAATAGCCCTTGCTATTAGGGAAGATCAATCTTACTCTAAGTTCAGACTAAATTACATCAACTGGCTTAAGTCGAAAGATATCTAATGGCCATACATACACCTCTATCCACTATGACTACACTCCTGCATCTCTGCACACCCCCTAGTCTATGTGCCTGTACCCTTCCATATCCTAGCTACCCCTACCTTGTATTTGTATACCGTTTAGAATGTAGTGATTGTCTTTGTTTACTCCTATGCACTGCCCTTTCCTCTATGTGTTCCTTAACTGCATTATTGTTTGCTTGTATTGCCATGTCTGTAACCTGTTAACTATTCACATTACCTGTAACTGCTGCACCCTGATAATGATAATGATGTGTTATTTATATAGCGCCTTAATCCAAAGCGCTTTACAGAGCACATATTTACATACAATATCACCCAACCGAAAGTGGTACTCATTTATCGACCTTGGAAGGATAAAAGGCTGAGTTGGCCTTGCCGGGATTCGAAACTGCGACCTGCAGATCACGCTCAGATCGCAGCAGCGAGCGCTCAACCCGCTAAACTATGTTACCGGCCTTGATAACCCTGGGTCTGGTGCACATTACAAATGAACACACTAAACTAAACTAAACTTGCAGAATATGCAGAACATGCCAAGGAGAAGACACTCTCACTACTCCAAATAAACCCAAGAAGGTAACTTTGTCTGAAGAGTGTGGGAAGGCCTTCAATGGCTTAAAAGACTCCTTGTGACAGGTCTCTTTTCTCAGGGCATCCTGAGTGATCCTGGGTGCCAGAGAGTCTGGTGTACCATCAATGACTGGGACCATGTTGGTCTGTGATTGGTCCACGTATGGAGTGTGTGTTTGGGAGCAGATCTCCCATTGGGTCCTCATTTTGGCGCGGAGAGAACTTTCGATAATAGGAGGCCAAAAACACCCATACCGTGTCGATCTCCTGAGTTCTCACTGAACAAAGGATAGGATCCAAGTATCCTGCAACTACAAAGCAGAGTTGATGAACCACTGGTGACACGCTGGAAGGTTTGGCATCCGGAGCCCGCTGTCACCCCGTGGGTTCCCTCTGTATCTGGTCATCCTAGAAGGTCTGCGAAGATGTTTTGATCCATTGGAATAATGGGACCAACTATTCTCAGCACCTTAATCAAACCCTGCAAGTAAGCTTTCTCGGAAGTGTCCCTGGGCCAACCAGTGGACTGACCAGCTTACCCAGTTGCTTTGCTCTGTCACTGCCGTCGTTTCGAGGAGGCCCTTGAAACTTGGTGTACTGCTAGCTCTTTATCCATGGCACCCTCACACTGAATTTCATACACTTGGCATTCCCAGGTCTGAAGTGAGATGAGTGAGCCAGGACCGGAGTAATTGCGGTTACCATGTTGCCCTGCTGCGGCAACGTCCATTGCAAATCTGCTGCATTTGTGACCCTCTTGTCCCTGAAGCCTGCTGCAGTGAAACTGGGTCGGTTCATCCACCCGGAGCGGAGAAATCGCCACTGTCCCGTTTGGGAATCATCGCTGTACCTCAGGACCTAAAAGGTGCCGAGACGTGCATTCTAACCTGCAAGCGAAGTGGACTGAACGGCCGAAGTTTGGGTCCGCTTGCCTCAGGGACCGATGAGTACTCAATACCCCAACTGGTGGCCCCTATCGCAAGGGCCCATTTTTACACACAAGTGGCCCTTGGGGCCCCTCTCCTTTCCACTGCTATTGCGAAATAGCGACTCCATCGCGAACTCTCAAACTGCCTCTGCCTTCAAGTGGAGGTCCTTCTTGAATAATGCGAACTCGTTCTGCATCATCCACCTTCCCGAGCTGCTAGAGACCCCTGAGGAGACCCTATTCTGCCCATTGGAACAAGCGCATGTGTTTGCATTGCATGTACTGTTGAGCACAAGGCTCCTCTCTTCTTAGTCAAAAGATATATAAAGGGCGCCTGGCGGAGTGCTGATATGCCCAGGAGGGTTTTATACAAAATGCTAGAAATCAGGGTGGGAGATCCGTAGACAGCTATCTGGTTTGGATGCTATTTTATTTGCCTCCAAAATAATTTTTGCACAGATGATAAAATTAAGTATTTACATGACTTTCGATAAGCACGAAAGTATATGGACAGACGTTGTTTGAACACAGGAAATAGAGGTGAGTATCGACCTCTCTATTGTCGAGGTACAATTTCCAATGTGATGCACAAGTATACAATACGGGCAAGCGAGAACAAAGAATTTTTAACAAGGTGCTGCCCAGGACTGTAGTAGGTCCGGGGATGCTGAACAAGACGGTGTGCACAACACTATCTATAAACACATATACACAGGAGTTGTGTCACGGAACATCGACGCTGGAGTGTTTTGGCCATGCGGAGCTGGGTAAGAGCCCAAAGTAGTGGTGGCCTTCATCAGGATGAACGCTGATCGGGATACTGTCCGTGTAGGTAATCGTCTGCTATGGTTGCAGCAGGGGTGTTGTGCTTGAAAGTCCTTTAAGAAGTGCCAGACTACGAAAACCCATGCCAACAGGTTGCATGGGCTGGCTCAGAGATAAATCAGGTCCTTCAGGCGGGAGGATTAGGCCTGGAGCGTCTAGGAGCAGAGCGCAATGGATGCATCTGTAGTCCTCGAGGCAATGGTTGCTTCTTAGGGCTTGGACTGCCTCTTAGTTAGGTGTATTATCGATGTCGAAGTGGCCTAAAGACTATCTTCACTGCCTGTTTCCTTCCCATCTAGGTTGTCGACATATTTTAGCATTTAACCCCTTTAGATCCAAATGGTCTTGTATATACATTGTGTTGAAAGTGTTGTAATGGTTTAGTTGGTTTTACTGTGACTCATTTGCTACGGTCTATGTTACAAAGTCCTTGTAATAAATGTGTACTGTCTGGAGTAATTTGTAAGTGTCCTTGCTTTGTGTGCTCATTGAGGTCCTTCACACACCCTCACCCCTCCTGAGACTTAGTCTTGACCGCCTGCCATAGCTACCTTGATTGGTCTGGCTTGTCCAGAGGTTACCCTGTTCCAAGAAACTAGGCTGGCCTTCTGAACCTCTGCCACTCCTGGTCAGAGTTCAGAAATCCATCTTAACAGTCCTAAAACAAAACAAAATGGCCGCCATGGAATGGAGAGAAGGGACTATCTGTAGTCCCTTCTTCCTTTCCATAATGGCCTGTAGCAGATCGGGAACGGGCACGCTGGGGACAGAAGTGTTCCCAGCACTTCTGCTCCCGAAATGGACTGAGAAGAAGGTAAGTGGGGCGTGGAGGGAATTCTGTGGATGGGGAGGAGGGAGGGTAGAGGGGTCCACACTTTTCTCGTTCGCTGGTGGGGGAAGATGGCGGTCTCCAGCCGTGAGGCTGCTAGGAGTGGGGGAATTACTACTGGTTATTCCGCCGTTCCGAGCCTCGTCATTGGCTAAGAGGCAGCCGCCCCCTCCGTCACCCCCCTGACCCCCCGCTGGGTAATAACATCATGTGGGCCCAGATGACATAGATCAAGGAAGCACTTTATCAAAGCAAATGTCTTTAAACTGTGATTTTATTTGACTGTCTTTTAAGGTTGAAAAGGCATCTTTATTTTGGGATTATTTGTGCATACATGATAGGATAATGATATGATACTTATAATGCGCTTAATACCCAGCGGACCCGGGGATTGAACCTGTGTTTCTTCGTGTCATCTTGCTTAAAAGGAGAGCACAGTGCCCCTGAGCTATCCTCCCAAGACCAATGACCAATGCACATCACCATGTGTATATACTCTATCATGCACGTTCTGGTTATTATATATATATTTGTAAGCACTGAAACCAGGCTAAAGTGACACTTTTTGCTTAGCTAGATACCCGATTACGTGTTGTGCCTCTTAAAATAATTTAGCTAAACAAAATGGTCCATCCAAAAAAGACAAAACGCTGATATCATAAATAGGGCAATAAAATGTATTTGCAAGCTTTTTAGATTGTTCTTTATCAGACTCCCACTGGCGTTATATGTAAAACAGAAAATGTGGATTAACGCGTAGAGGTCTGTGCGCTGGTGTTCACTTATTAAGTTAATAATTCAGTCAAAAATAAGGAATTGGAAGTGTGAGCTGCATTACCACCTGCGCCAACCAGTCCACGCTGGCTGGTACTGAAAATCGTATACAAAAAAGGGGTGAGGTGGAGATGCGCTAAACACTATATAAATAAGGGACACTAGTAGTACAGTTGATGCTTTAATTGTAGCAGGAACAGCCGACACGTGTTTCGACACACAGGTCGTTTTCAAGGCACAGGCAAACCAAATATATCGAAAAAGTCGATGATGGGTAATCCCACAAAGAACAGGACTTTGTAAGTATCACGCTGATGTCACATTCAGAAATTGAGTCCGTGCCGTGATGGCCGTAACCAATATATAGCTCGCTAGATCGAGCAGTCATAATCACAGAGGAAATCCCCGAAGCCATGGCGTTATACAGAATGTTGATCAACAAGCAGTGGTCAGTAACGCTTTCAAAAAACAAACGCTGGTTGCCCAGTTGTATATTAACGTGATTTCACATACATCAAAAAATGCAGGCGACCACAGCACAATTAGAAATCAATCAACAAATAAATAAGCATTTATAAATAACTTCTGCATACAGTAATATATAAACTGTTGCTAACAGTCTTTCTTGATACATTAACAACGTTCACCACTACCTATCTAAAAATGAAACCATTAAAACCACCCTGGTCACCATCCTGTCCCTCCCCTCAATTCCTGACTTTGTTGTCCCACACATCCTATATCTACCACCTCTACCACTATACCACTGTCACTACCATCCATCTCTACCACCATCTCTACCACTTATCGTGACCACCCATCTCTACCACCCATCCCTACCACCTATCCTTACCACCCATCTCTACTACCTGTCTCTATTACCTCTTCTTTTTTGCGCGCTGTAACTTCTCTCTTTGTTTAAGTATGTTATCTAAGGTCTGCCAACCTGCGCCCTCATGTTCCTGACTTATTTACAACACAGCTGGTCAAGGAGTTTGCACCTCCCATCTGCTCCTTCCTCTCCTCCCTCTTCTGACTCTCTCTTTCCTTTGTGACGTTCCTGCCTCCTTTCAAGTTTCAACTGTAATTTCAATCCTTAAGAACCCCTTGCCTGTTTCAATATTATTGACAAGCATCTGCCTCTATCTCTCCCCCCACAATATTCTAAAACTCTTAGAATACTTATATATAATAGGATCTCCTCCTTCCTGGATACTAATGATCCTTAGGGCCTTCTCTACTTTGGATTCAGCAGTCATCGTTCTATGGAATCAGCTCCCATCCATGACTGAGACTTAATTTTTTTATTGTTTATTTAGTTCATAGTAAAGTTTTGCACACATACATTTAAAGAAAAGAAGAAAGCCTTTAGAGACTTGCTCACACCACCTCGTAATTGTTCAATATTTGGCACTTGCAAATATCCTTGTATCCCTTAATCTTAGCAGAAATATGTCTTATGCATGTGATCCATTCCTTGGACTCCCTTTGTGCCTTGCACCCATCTCTATCGAAATAGCCTTCTTGATCCTCGGCCAAGGTACTACATTATTTTACAGGCAAAACCAGATTCTTCATCACTTCTTTAATGTGCAATCCTAGGCTTGTCTTTAGGAGGTACCAAGGTTGATTCTTAACAAAGGCCATCGTCCATTTTCTTCCAATGGCCGTCCTAAACGCTGATTGCATACGTTCTTTTAGCAATCCTCTATGATTCTTTTCTACCTTGCATTACAGCGTATTTAGATTTATTGGTCAGCACGTTATTTCATTTTCTCACATTCACAATTACGTTGTCTTTAGGTAAACGGTTCTCTTTGTGCTTCAGTTACATTGTCCACTTTAAGTATTTTCCTATCTTTCGGCATACATTCATACATCTCTTTTATGACATCATTATGTCATCTTCAACTTTACGTAGCGTTCATCCACATACCTGTTCTGTAGGGTCATCAGCCTGATGGCTCTCAATTCTTCTTTGATTGCATTGAATCCTTTTATTGTTGCATTAATTGTCTGCAGCAATTCCCGCCTAGTGATGTGTAACCACTTGGCATTCACTGCTGCTTGGAGGCCTGGTGTAATAATGGATGCCATTAGCATGGCATTCGTAATGAATACTTTGAATTCATCGTGAATATCTTCATAATACTTTATTGATTTTGTTGAGAAATAATTCTCTCCTTTTTAGTCAACAACGATGAATTGACCTCTTCATTCTTAGGTACTCATTCATTTTTGGAAACTCCTCAATATGGAGGTCACTTTGGGGAATCACTAATGCTGGGACATGTACCATTACAATGGAGCACACTCCTCCCTAGTCTTTAGGTAATTGTATGTATGCTCTGGGTCGGTCATCCCAATATTGGTCCATTAATACTGCAGTTCCTCCATTAATTCCTGATTCTTTGATTATTTCATCACAGCCTTTATTCTTTCCAACATAGACCTTTCCATCATTCTTGAACCAGGTTGTCGCATTCTTCACTTGCAATATGTGCAATGGTCCTGCTTCGGTCTGAACCCATGTTAGTAGTCTTGCATGTTGAGCCCATGATTCCAAGCATTCATCATTCACCTTTTGCACCTTTCGGATGGCCTCTTTTTTCTACAATGTGCAGGGCACGCCCATACACCAACAGCTGCATTCTATCCCAGCATCCTTGCTATCCTGATTTTTCGGTCATGTCAGAGCAATGAATTCTCTTCACTTCGACAGTCTTTATTGGGTATCCATACTGGGATGGATACATGAGTTTCTTAATTTCTTTTTATTTGTCCACCACAATCCCGTCTCCAGTCTCTTTGTTTTCACATTTGAGTCTTCATATGGAAAAGTCTGTCTTGATCGCCATCTGAGAGTTGCCAACTTTCCATTGAATTGTCCTCTGGTGGTACATGCTACCAGGTGGCTAAGACAATTTGCATCATGTGGAAGCATTTCCCTTGCAATAAATGTTCTTGCTGCATTCCCTTCAAACGCACTTGCGCAATCTGAATGACACCTGGCCTAGTAAGATCATTGTCTGTCCTCCCTCTGTTCCCCTCCCTTGCCTCGTCGCGCCTTGAAGCACTTGTGCATAGGCGCGTTATAAATGCCATATATCATATCATAGCATTCATGGCATACAGCATTAAGGATCACACATAACAACCTTCTTCCAATGTTCTTTCTCTCATCTCCCTCATGTGCTGGTCCCATAGGTTGTTAACTAGTTGAGCCAATCTGTCTAAATATATATTTATACTCGCATTGTTTTCGTCCACAGCCTTCTTCTTTTGAGAAAAATGTCTTTTAATATCAGAGATCAGTGGGGTTTTCGGACTCTTAATGGGGACAATAGTAGATGTCATATTCTGTTGTTCATCACTGCCTATAATATGTGTGAATGCCAATGTAATAAGGATAGCAGTTAGAATCAAAACACCACAAACAACTCCAACAATTACTCTTCGTACAGTACATTTTGTTTCGTGGGGCTAGATTTCTTACTTCTTGAAAACTTTCCATTGCTTTAAACTTTCTCAATATACCAAGTTATTGATTTATTAATAACTCATGAATTAATAATAAGAATGTTAAATAATCACCAATGTAATTCTTAAAACTATGGTGTTATTTTTCTGCTTTGCAAGATATGTTGTGATATCTGTGTGTCTTCTGATCAGAGCTGGATAAGATTGTAGGATATAAGAAAAAACTGTAAGCAATAATGTGTGTACAATTAGTAGCATAGTAATTAAGGTATCCTTCTTTTTGTCTGACTTTTACTGCCTCTGTCCCATTGTCTCTTTTATTGCAGTCTAAGGAAGGTGTTCCAGGATCACTGCAAGTCCATCAGTACTTAGGAAACCCTAATCTAAAGGTTGTACTTCTTCTTCCCTTGCCTTGTCTTAACGTTTGGTGATTGATCTTCTCTGCCCTTGCTGAAATTCTTCCCTTGCTTCGGTAGGGGTAGCTGTAGGAGTGGTTAAGGTTTCTCCTATATAGTGTTTAATGTCATGTAGATGTATCCATGCTCTCCTCACTTTTAACTTTGAGGCAGTAGGGGTGACTTCCTCCACCTCGTGGGGGCCCACAAAACAGAGGGTACTCCAGATGCGTATATATTTATGTACCATCACCTGGTCCCCAGAGTACAAGTTGAGAGGCTTGAGTGTTTCTCCCAAATCAATGGGCTAATCATCCTTTTTTATTTTCCCTTGACCCCTCTCATCAATTTTGGAGCTGTTGAGACACAAAGGAAACACTTTCAGTCACCGTTTTTAAATAATCATGCATTTAATTGTCTGGAGCTACACTATGGGCATATGTATTTGCCCTTATTGGGGGAGTGAGAAGACTCCTCATACGACATCCAGTCACCAACTCATGAGGAGTCAAATGGTGATCTGAGCCAGGCTGCTTCCGCAGCACATATAGTGCTAGGGGAAGGCAATGGAGCCATTCCTTTTTTAAAATAAACTTTCAACTTTGCTATTCTTTCTTTCAAAGGTCCATTTAATTACTTGCAAATCCTGTTTGCTTGAGGATGATAGGCTGATGCAAATTTGTGCCTTATACCTAGTAGTAAAATTATATTTTCAAATAGTTCATTTACGAAGTGTGGCCCATTATCGGATCGCAAAAGTTCATATACACCCCATCTTGGAAATAGTTCACACACAAGAAACATGGTGGCACATGCAGCATCAGGGTGTGTGCATAGACCTGCATATATCCGTCTGGAAAAGGGACATACTACAACTAACATATATCTATATCCATTACAAGTCTGCATCATATCTACATAATCTATATGTAGATGCTGAAATGGCCCATTTAGTCTGAGGATTACTCCTCTCACTGTTCACAAAGTGTTTCCTGCAGTGAATTTCTGTCACACAATATAGTTTATAATGAACTGTGACACATGTTCAGATAGGTTCGGTACAAACCATTCTTATGTAATAGTAGCAGCTAGACTCTCTCGAGTCACATGTGCTGGGTAGTGAAGCTGTTCCAACACTACCTTAAACAATGCTAATGGCATAACAGTCTTTCCAGTGCTATCCTGTCACCACATTGCCTCAGCAGCGGATAGAGAATATCTCTGTTATCTCCATAATTCTTTATCTTCCTGCGATGCTCGTCCTTGTATTTGGATTAACTGTACAATGGATGTCATATTAAATCCTTCCTGTCTTGATATTGGGCAAATCTTCCTCGGGACCAGCCCTTGGGAGCAAAAATTACCCATTCAGCCCAAAATACAGGCTCTATTGTGCCGAGCAGTGAACTCATGCTAGTGACAAATGACACCTTCAAAAGTTTTAGTATTTATTCTAAACAGTGAATTTCAGCAACATCTTGGGATTCAAGTTAGAGAAGATTACAAAGCACAAAACTTAGAGAAATGCAAAATATAGAGAAACATAGAACTTAGAGAAACATAGAGAAACACAGTCTTACGCCCCTCCAATCAGCACTGAGAGACCCTGGCCCTCATAAGCTAGCTGTAACAAGCCCCGCTCAGAGGACAGCGCTGCAGGGTGCCGACAGAGCAACAGGTTCCGGACACTCGATTTTGCTCGAACCAAGTCCACAGATCGATCTCCCACCTGAGTCATGTGGGCATGCATTTTTATAATCTTGTGCTGTCAGTCCATGACGCACAGTCCTAGAACCTTCCCTGTGCAAAATATAGGCTTGCTCATGGAAAAACCCAACTCTGTGAATTTCCACTGTGCTCCTTTCCTGTGCCCCTCCCTGCTTGGAGCCCATCTGCGCGAAAGCTCAGGAATGTCTTATCAGTGCCTTCCCAGAGAAAGAAGATTAGTTTACGAAGCCCTGCAGGGCTACAGTTAGAAAGTTGAGATGAATTAAGCCTATGTGAGCAAGCTCTAAAAGGCATGCACTCATAGCTTAGTGTTCATAGCGCTTAAGACTGGCTATCTAAGCACTATATAGGTGCCATAATGTTCCAAACACTCCAATAATGTCTATTAGCTACAGAGCTGGGACCTTCGCCCTGCCTGTCTATCTACAATGCATAATGTGACCTACCACCACTACTAGGGCTGCATATTCCTTGTAGCTAACTACTGCGTAATGGAAGTGCTACAACAGACAACTGTCAGCATTTTTGGCATATACTTTGAATAAACTATTGGCTTTCAGCGGCTAATGCTGTCATCTAAGCCCTGATTGGCAAATTTGCAATTTTGTGTATCACTACACTCCACCCCTATTCAAAGTGTGTGCGACAATGCTGACTAATACCCATCAACATAGTATGTATTGTAGTGATAAAGACCTTGGGGCTTTGCAAGAGGTTTAAGCAAACTATCTTCTAGCGGTTAGTCAGCGTGGCATGCAAGGTTAGTAAAAACACTACCTAAACAAAAATGTACACAAAGTGAACAGTGACATATACCCTTGCCAAAACCTGGCCTACACAAAAATACCTACACAAAGTGAACATGGACATTTACTCTAGCCAAAACCTGGCCTACATAAAAATACCTAAATAATTATTGTATAACTGATTGTCAGTTAAAAAGCAGCATGCAGTTAGAATGTCAAGGCAATCCGGTGTAGTCTAATCTACAATGCACTATTGCATTTATGTATGGTTACCAATTCTAAACCTGGCAGCCTTACCCTCCCCCTGATCCCAGGGCATTCAAACGTGACTATGAACTGTGTGATTAGACACTTCCCCCATGTATGTGGAACCCAACCAAAAACCTTCTAATTTCATGAGCAAGGTGAACCCATGGACACCAGGTTATCTAAATAAAAACAATTCTACTAATTTGCATCAAAGCATGGCATGTGTTATTCATGCAATCAAAAGCAGGCGATTTGATCCATATTTTTGCTGGTAACCAAAGCTCTGTTTGCCAGTGTGTTGAGGATGGTCGCCCCCACTCAGAGTGAAAAGCCAACACCTGCTGATTAAACAATGTTTGCCATAAAATGCATCGTGTGTATTTAGCAGTCTTGTTGACCTGCCCTATGGCAGAAAAAATGTCTTCATAACTAACGTTTTGCCATCTGCAGTGGTTGCCAATACTTCTAGCAGTGTTGGGCGTATCAATGGGCCCCACTAGGCCAGAAGTTTTATAGCAGAGCTGGCATCAGAACCCATAGTGGCAAGCTTATTGTGCACAATTTCTATGTCAAAATCATTTAAAGCTCCTGTTAACCCCCGCTGCTCCCGCAATTAATGAATCTAGCTCCCTAGCTACGCGCACTCTGGTGATGGGCCATAGAAATTGACTCCATTTGTAGCAGCTTGGTAGTACTAAGGAAACATTGCCTCGTGATAAATCTATGTCTAAGTGTATCACTGTAATAATAGAGGTGTGCATTACCAGCCTACAATTTAAAATGTTGCCTTACTACTGGAAAATCTAGCATGTTCACAGTTTCTACCTTGTGTGACTTGGAGAATACCCTTCTTCAAGTGGGATGCCTACCATATACAATATTAGTTTTAGCTACAAACACCATACTACCATCCAGCAGTGGCTGTTTCATGGTACCATTGTGTGAAATGCATATAGTCAAGTTATAGTCCATAAAATCTTGGCGAGAACACTCGCTGCAGTTCTTGGTCAGAAAAACAAATCGTTGGATCCATTCACTGAAACATTTGGGCCTAGGATTTCATGAGCACCAGTCATATGAGTCAGTGACAAAAGATGCCTGACAATGTGCCAGGCCAGTACGCTAGCAATTCCATGTGGATACTCATTTGTAGCGCTTTTCCAAGGAATTATACTAAATGTCTACAATCAAAAGGTGACTTTTTGCATTAGTGTGCTGGAGACAGCCGTCCCCACAGAAACATGAAACTGGTTGGTTTAACAAAAAACTGTGTCACACACTGTGTCATAAAATCAAATATCAAGTCCGTCATGGTTTCATTTACCCGCCTTAAGGCTGGCTGTAAAAGTATCCAGTGTTTCAAAGGTTACCATCTCAAATTAGAGCTCACACACTTGGCAGCATTACTTCAAATTAAGAACCTTAACCTACGCACAGCTGACTTTGGTGTGCGCACTCATTTTATCTCAAAATATATTACGCTCCTGCTTGCATAATCCTGCTGCCCCAACAATTCATAAATCATTTTCCTGCCTACGTGCAACGTAGAAGTTTTTTTTTTTTCAAAAAAGCAAAGCATCTCTGGTTAAAGCAATTCAGTTGGAAGAGCAAAACATTTCGTTTTTTCAGATTCATCTCAAAAAGTGCATTTAAAAACCATTTTTCAATTAGTTAGCATTCAAGTGCTGTGTCACCCAGCTGTTTGTGGTGCATGATGTCACAGTCCACAAACCATTGTCCACAGTCCTTTAAACAAGAAAGGCAAAACATATCAACCAGGGTATTTCCAGCAACTGAATCATTTGAATGTGCAGCATCAAATGTTTTATAACTAGCCAAGTCTGCACCGTGCCAGTTCAGCAAAAGTTATTACTCTGTTGGACACCTCTCGCAGGTTGCAGAACAAATGTCCTCATACGTCATGCATGTGTGCGGTGCAGGACAGGTTCAAAGTTCACATATCATCTCGCAGTGACTCGCTTTCTCTGAGAATGCGTCTGCTTGACTGATCAGTGTCACCCGCAAATTGCACACATCTACCCCAATCATGGCACGCAACTGTCTTGGTTTTTTGCCTAGGCAAAATACAAACAGAAATGTTAGGATTTCATCAAAAGTACAATGTCATTGTTATTCACGTTAGGATGTCATCAAAACTACAATATCAGCGTTATCCACCCCTTCCCTTAACACCACCCCCACCTTCAGAAGTCTCATCAGGTAACTACACACTTTACCATTGCTACCACAATTATTTGTCACCCTTCTGCATGTTACTGGGGGCTTATTTACACTCAACCGATCATAGTTGGTCAATGGTACTTCAGACTGATCTGTGATTTTACAAAAGCCATATAATAAGTACCCAGGTTGCTCTTCTCAATGGATCAATGCTTTTCTTTGTCACCAGAGCGATCATGAATGCCAGGCGCCAACTTGCTTCCAGTGTTTCATGATCTTGATTTAGGTTGCCCTACTGGCATCACTCCATTTTTCAAAGGTAAAGTCCTTCAGTCCAATACCGCCTGCAGTTAGTTGAACAAGCAGCTTTGTTTATTTTTCTCCATACAGCTAGTGTCTTTCAAGCCTCTGGTTCTCCACTTGTCATTTCCCCAAAGGGTGTCTGCTGATTTCTTGGGCCACCCCTTTGAGAGCGATAGTCTGAATCAGTTCCTTTTGTTGCTTCAACAAATCATTCATTCTTGCACTAAGCCGTGAGGCTTCTGGATCATGGCTGATGTGCAGTGTTCATGTTATACTCCAAAGCCCCGCTCTGCATGTTGTCTCTTGCAAAATGGCTACCTTTGTCAGTTTTTTGCTTCCATCTGGAACACCATAATGTCTTTGTCAATTACTCCAGCCCTGGCAATGTAGCTTGCATTTTTGCCAGCTGTGTATTTTCACTTCTCAAAGCGCCTAGAGGTTTCTTCTCCAGTGCACAGCGCTTTACTTCAGTTCACATCACATGGAGCACTGGGATGCAGCTTGCACGGCAATGTCGCTTTACTTCACATCACATGGGGCATGGGGATGCAGCTTGCACGGCAATGTTTCTTGAAATGGGCAGCTGTCTTTTTCTTAGCCCATTCACAGATGCACAGGTTCCCCAAATGTTCAGATGCGATGTGCCCGTCTGCCATTCTGCATGCAGCATTTGTTTTCCTTCCAGTGTTGATACTGAGCAAATTCTTTACTTCTGATCAGCTCTGTTATTGCATGCCAGTGTCAGAAAGCATGCGCACATCATCATGTGTAAGGTAGATTGCACTATTTTTCAATTTTCTCACTCACAGCAATTATTGCCTTCAGTTCTGTTGCAGCATTCTGTCTTTGCACCCCCCTCCTCAGTTTTTGCTCACACTGACGGTGTCTCTCACAGTGGATGGAATGCAGGAATGTCATTATTTATCTTTCATGTGCACATGGCAGCGCCATACACACGCAGCAAGCTTATCTCTTTGCCTATAACTCTTAAACTGGGGCGGCTTCAATGGAAGGCACTCGGTTCAGACAGTTCATTCAGATTAACTGTTTCCTGCCTTCCTCCAACAGTTTTTTTTCTTTCGCGCACCTCGCCCAAGACAGTGCAAGTTATCTTCAAGGCACAAGCTCTGCACAGCAAGACTCTTATTTTCAAAAGAGGCACATTCTTGTCATCAGATTCTACTCCATGTAATTTTGCCAAAATGTCTAAGCGTCTTTTTAGCCTGTTTTAAACTGATCAATGTTCCATTTAAAGGCATACATTTTTCTTTTTCCTCGTAACCTTGTAGTTTGGCTTCACAAACTCACTCCAATGCAATGCAATGTGCGATCTTTCAAAAGAACCCGCAACCCACTAAATCTTTGTGCTGTCTTATCACACACAGATTTTTCATTCTGTTGTACCATTGCCAAATTAAAACCAATTATTTCAGTACATTTAAAACAGGTCATGTGTAGTGCAGCTCCCTGCACGTTTTTCCTGCAAAAGCAACCCACACTCTATATTGCTTCTGGGCTGTTAATGTGTCAACAACATTTTTCACCATTTACCACAGTCAACAGGTCACTATTTCCAAAACATATATCACTTATAACGCAACAGTACAAATCCATGGCATAGCGTGGGAACAGTCAAAAATACTCTAGGGGCAATTTAGAAAAATATAAATTGTCTTTTCCCCCCAACCATTGCAAACTGATTCTGCAATTCCAAATCAATACACAAAAATTGAAAATCCAAATACCATTCACTCACTTTCTTTTTTAAGTGAGTCTCTCACCCATTGTAAGCATGGCACAGCTAAAATGCAATGTAGCCATTTTAGTGTGTTTCCTTAAACAGAATGCACCACCAGCACATGGAATTTACAGTTGCCAAAAAAAAAAACCTTTAGGCTCTCAACACAGATGTTACTCTTTCTCCTAAACACGGCTCATTCCCCACGTTATCTTCAGGAATGTCAACACTTCAAAAGCATATATTTAAAAAGGGAACCTTGGCCTCCTTACATTACAGCCCCCCACTCGCTAGCACACTGGGGCTGAATCTCAATGGTTAGAATTACTATTCACAATTTGCATGTCAAATCCTCGCAACTATTTTCCTGCCCTCATGACAGAATAGAGTTGAGAACTCCGTCGCACTTTGCATTCCAAATTACAACTTTAAACTGGGGAAACTGCATGATAAAATTCTTTCCTAATTGAACGTAAATCTTTCTTGACCATTCATCGGAGCGCTTTAAACAAAGCCATTTCCCGCTTGTTTATCGCCTTGTGCTTCCTGGCTTCATTCCCTAGCAATAAGTCAACCACGACTGATTTACTGAAGGGGAAAGTCTTAACCACACAAGCTATCGGCCACGGCAAGCCGACACAACGTTGCTGTCTTTTGTTTCTCAGAGCTGCAGTGAGACCATCAAGGAAATGCGACAGTCTGCTCCTCATTCTGCACTGTGTTCTCTCACACAATTTGTCATTTCACAGCAAGGCACTGCTCTGCACAAATCCCCAAGCTTCCACCAAATGTCTTGATATTGGGCAAATCTTCCTCGGGACCAGCCCTTGGGAGCAAAAATTACCCAATTCAGCCCAAAATGCAGGTTCTATTGTGCCGAGCAGTGACCTCATGCTAGTGACAAATGACACCTTCAAAAGTTTTAGTATTTATTCTAAACAGTGAATTTCAGCAACATCTTGGGATTCAAGTTAGAGAAGATTACAAAGCACAAAACTTAGAGAAATGCAAATTATAGAGAAACATAGAACTTAGAGAAACATAGAGAAACACAGTTTTACGCCCCTTCAATCAGCACTGTGAGACCCTGGCCCTCATAAGCTAGCTGTAACAAGCCCCGCTCAGAGGACAGCGCTGCAGGGTGCCGACAGAGCAACAGGTTCCGGACACTTGATCTTGCTCGAACCAAGTCCACAGATCGATCTCCCACCTGAGTCATGTGGGCATGCATTTTTATAATCTCGTGCTGTCAGTCAATGACGCACAGTTCTAGAAGCTTCCCTGTGCAAAATATAGGCTTGCTCATGGAAAAACCCAACTCTGTGAATTTCCACTGTGCTCCTTTCTGTGCCCCTCCTCCCTGCTTGGAGCCCATCTGCGCGAAAGCTCAGGAATGTCTTATCAGTGCCTTCCCAGAGAAAGGAAGATTAGTTTACGAAGCCATGCAGGGCTACAGTTAGAAAGTCGAGATGAATTAAGCCTATGTGAGCAAGCTCTAAAAGGCATGCACTCATAGCTTAGTGTTCATAGCACTTAAGACTGGCTATCTAAGCGCTATATAGGTGCCATAATGTTCCAAACACTCCAATAATGTCTATTAGCTACAGAGCTGGGGCTTTCGCTCTGCCTATCTACAATGCATAATGTGACCTACCACCCCTACTAGGCCTGCATATTCCTTGTAGCTCACTACTGCGTAATGGAAGTGCTACAACAGACTACTGTCAGCATTTTTGGCACATACTTTGAATAAACTATTGGCTTTCAGCGGCTAATGCTGTCATCTAAAGCTCTGATTGGCAAATTTGCAATTTTGTGTATCACTACACTTCCTTAACCAGCATGCATCGCCCTGTTGTCTGCCTTATAGTTTTCATTTCGCCTTCAGATGTGGCTGGATAATAGGCACATTTCTTGGTCTCTAAACCTGCGACTTCGTTTACGCGAGAGAATACATCTGTTCTCTTTGAATGGGCTGCACATTTTACAATAGCTATGGTCTCTGGGCAACTCAATGCTTCAATATGTTTTTCTAATAACCCTGCATGTTGCACTGGAGTGCCGGCTGCACTGAGGAAGCCCCTTCTTTTCCAATGCGACAGGCCTGCGTGTACATGTGACATCACGTAGGTAGAGTCAGAGTATACCGTCACTTCATCATCCTCAAAGCCCTGTAGCGCATCAATGAGCGCTGCTAATTCTACAGCCTGTGCTGAGTAGGTTGGGGAGAATCTTCTGCTCATCATTACCTCAAATTTACCCTATCGGTTCAGTTTTACCACTGGAGATCCAGTATGTCTCGCACCAGATTTTTGATCGATTTTCGATAATCCATCAATACTGGACGATTCCCAGAGCATTCTCTCTAATTCAGAGAATATCATCATAACATTCAGTATACGTCATATAGTCATGCACATCATCATCGTCTACCACTGATTCAGCTATAGACATTGCTGGATTCACTGTGCTACACCTATTGATTTTAATTGCAGGGTTTTAGATAATTACCTCATGCCCTAGCACTCTTTCTGTGCTCTATGAATAATGTTACTAAGAACCCCATAGTTATACATTAGGCCTTTTCAGATGCAAATACAGCTGCAGCTAAATATTGCTCACAAGTATAATGTCATTTCATGACTGGATCTAAGATCCCACTATAATAGGCAAATGGTTTAAGACCATGTCCCAGTGTTGTTTTCTGTGTAAGTACTGCTGTAATGACTTCTTCATTTGAACTGTAGAATAATTAAACTTCTTCACTATAATTTAGAATTCCTAATACAGGAGCTGTGCTGATTGCATTCTTTAATTAATGAAATCCCTGAGTCATATCTTCAGCCCATATTATTTTATTTTTAGTCATCTGTGCCTCTTCCAGTCCTTTTAAAAGTGGATGAATATACGCACTGTAATCAAAGACCCAGGCCCTGCAATAATGGAATAGGCATGAAAATTGCTGCATTTGTCTCACTGTTTTTGGCTGTTCATTTCTCATAATAGGCTCAGCCCTCTCAGGTGTCAATTTTCTTCCTTCATGCAAGATCAACTGTACTATATACAGTACCACTTTGTTGGCAATATTGTAATGTATCCTTATCTACTTTGTACCCTTTCTCTGCCAGGATAGTCATACGTTTGACCAAAGGCGTTGCTAGTGGGGTTTTGAGGGGGCTATAGCCCCGGGTCTTTTGGGTTTAGCCATGGAAATAAGCTAAGGAGCTACAACCAAAAGACTAGCTAGCCCCGATTCTAGACTTTCCTGACATTAGTGTAGCCCCCGATCTTTTCCAGACCTAGCAACACCCTTGTGTTTGACAGCATATTCTCTGCAGCTTTCTTCTGTCTCACTGCACACTACAATGTTTTCAACGTATTGAATTATGGTACTTTCTAGTTCTACATTACCCAAGTCCATCTGAAGGACTCTATTAAAAATTGATGGGGACTCACAGAACCCTTGGGGCAAACGAGTGTGTTTCAGGTGACTTGGTCTATACAAAAAGGAAGTAAAATCTTGTGAGTCTACATGAAGGGGAATAGAGGAACATGCATTTTTCAAATCTGCAACAGAGAAATAATTTGCTCTTGACAGGATATTGCACAATATTGTTGCAGTATTTGGAACTAGGGGAACTCTGCTTCAACTATATGGTTAAAAGGGCGAACATCCAGGATAAATCTCCACAACTACCCCTTCAAATGTGTTGAATGTGAACATGGCCGTGTTACACAGGGAATCATATGGTACCAAATTACGTTGCTTCATTTAAGCACATATGGTTTCGAATATACTGTTCTCCATCCCCATCCCTCATCTTCTGTCCCATAAAGTGACACCATTTCTTCTCTAACGACTTCTGTTTCTAGCTCTAAAGGGTTAACTTGCCATTCCTCATCATCCTTAGGGATCTCTGGCCTAAATAAAAACGTATCTGACATTCTTAACAGCACACCAATCAAATTAGGCAACCATGAAAATAAGACAATCACTCCAGACAAAAAGACTTCCTCATCTGGAGGTACTGCTCGTAAAGCTTTCTTTCCTGTAAACGCTAATGTGAGCTTTAACATTTACATAATGTATCCCTGGAGTTGAACACACTATTTCCTCATTAGTAAAAGATATTGTCATGTTAAGTTTTGTCATCAAATGATATGATATGATGGTGTATTTATAACGCGCTTAATACCCAGAGGTTTCTAAGCGCGAACCCGAGTATCGAACCTGTGTTGCTCCGTGTCATCTTGCTTCCAAGGTGAGCACGTTGCTGCTGAGCTATCCTCCCGCGATATCCTCACACCGAAGTATGTTTACCGGCGTATTTCTAGAGTGTAATAATGGCATAGACATGCCAGGTTCACATGTAACAATTGGTAATTTGTCTGTGGAAGGAATTTAGCTCATCATCCCAGAGAATCCCTGCGCATTCATGACAGCACCTGACATTGGGTATTTTCTCTTGCAGACACAGGAACGAGTAGCTCTAGTGATCACGAAAAATTAAAAAAATGTCTTGCCCCTAACGTCACCTTGACCCTTGGATTCTCTTGGGGATCTGGTGTCACAGATAGTACTGAACACATCAGGTCACTCTATGGGCTGTCCTATTGTGTATATAAATCCATCCCCGTATCTGTGAAAGGATTCCCTCCCACCACAGTCACACATTCTGTACGACTACTTGCATGGCTCCCGTATACATGTGCCATTGTGATGCACCTGCCTGTTGCATTGGAATATATTGTATTTGTTTTGTCGGTACCTGCTGTTGTTGCCACTGTGGTGCTTGCATCTGCATTGGCAGTTGCTGTATTTGCTGTGATTGCGGGACATATGCCTGAGTTTGCATGTGATCTTGGGTGCCATATCCTTGTGAATCTGTATTATACCGTGGAGCATATCTCATCCCCCTCTTAGAGATTGCCAATTCTGTTGGTACATGCCTCCTCTACTTCTGCATATTCTAGCCACATGTCCTAATTTACTGCAACACCAGCACTGTGGTAACTATCCACCATTAAATCCTCCCCTTCCTTGAACATTTTTAAATCCACCTCATCATCCTCAGTGAGGGCCATTCCCTCTGCCTCTCAGCATAGAGTTATAACCGTTCTGATATTTCACATATACTTCATTATCTTGCTGTTGTAACTGCAATATCTGCACCCTTGCTCCCTCATACTTGTCAGTACTGCCCCTTCTATGGTGTACTTTAATAATTTGTTTTTCTGCACCAACTTTGCCTCTTCCTGTTTCCAGCTTTGGAAACCCTTGACATAGAATGTGATAAAATAATGCTACCAATTTATCCCATGATTCACGCATCTCCAAATTCCACCTATCCTGAATTTCCTGAATAAAGGCAATGGGGTCTTCATTCTCTCCCATGTGCCTAGTTAATATTGTCCCAAAATCAGATATATCAGGATATTGTATTCAGAGTGATCACCAAACATCTGTTGTACAATTATTAAATGGTGCTACATCGTGCACTGTGTTTTGCCCGGTTACTTTTGGATATCCTGCTCTTTTCCAAATGTTGTCTGCTCTCTACCCTAGAATAGCTAACAATAGGCCTTCAATATCGCCTATGACTAGAGTCACTCCTGAAGTTCTTTTCTCTAATCCAGAGATTCTCTTTCCTGCACCGGTTGTTAAACTTGGTAGTGTGCACTTTAAAGTCTCCGTGTCCATTTGGGGGCATGATATATACTGTGGACAACCCACTCCTATCTTTAATAGTGGGAATTGTGACAATCCAGATTCATAATCATACCTGCGCACACTCCTTCGCTTCAATGCAGAATTGTTCTTGCCTGTTTATTTCCGTCTTGGAATGCCCTTAATCTGCTTACATAATGCAGTGATATATATATATATATATATATATATATATATATATATATATATATATATATATATGTATATATATATATATGTATATATATATATATGTATATATATATATATGTATATATATATATGTATATATATATATATATATATATATATATATATATATATATATATATATATTATATATATTTATTTATTATTTGTCATGGCTGTAAAACACAACCTTTCAAATATTACAAAATGTAACATAATACATTAATGTAAAAAAAAGAAACATCATTAAAACAAAGACAATTCCTCATTACTATCAATTCAATTGAGAATAAACTAAAATATTCTAATACATAGAATTGCTCCTGCTCTCTATATTACTCTCTACATTAAAATGAGCAACACATTTTTCAAACTACTTATTTCTCAATATCATTTTTCAGTTAAATTCAAATGATTTACAAACATGATCAATGGTAAATTCATTTTCGTTAACTGACTACTATACAAAATTTACCATAGTTCATCTGAATCCATTACACCATGCTCCCCAAAGAGGTGTTTAAAAAAGCGCCCTCTTGCTTCAATTGAAGACTGGCATTCAGAAACTAGGTGTTTTAAAGTCTCACATTGGTTTGGCTTAACCTCATTCGTGTAACACAAATTCATATGATTCGCATAAAACTCATTCTACTTTTTGGATCTGCACATTTTGTTAAATAATGTTCTACACAATGACGTTTCTTAGTTCTGCAGGAATAATTGTTAAGAGATTTCAATTTCACACATGATTCCCCTGTTCTAATCCAATCTATCCGCCACAGTTTTGTTTTAGCTTTCATTGGATTGTAATAAGAAGATTATCACCAATATCTGCCTCGTACATGAGTCTCCATATCTGCGAGCGCCAAATCGTTATATCAGGACATTTAGCCTCTAAAATGTACTTTCCCACAGTGAACATAAAAGAGTTTTTTGAAACACCATCAGATATTTCTGGTAAAGTGAAAAATGTTTCCACACATAAGTGGCATACAGAGACAATAAACCCAATTCCTGACATACTCAGCAGATGGACACAGTTTGGGGTAGTCCAATGACTGTTTTCCAAAATGTTCCCTCCATTTTAGACCACACCGATTCCGGTATGTAATCTCTTGTCCCTGCACCGTACATCAGGATTGGTCCAACCTTTTGTTGGTAAAATGTGATTGCAGGTAGCAATGAAAATTTCCCATATATCACCTGTACAATTTTTGCTTTTGAAATTCCTGTTTGCATCTTATCATCAAGCTCCCGATAGTATGGCTTGTCAGTTAGGCTGTTGCTAATGGTGAGACCCAAATATTTGTATTCCGAAACCACTTCAAGCTTTACATCTTGCAGATCCCAGGGCCTTGCTTTCTTGTCTTGCTTCTTATTCATGCCCAAGATCATTATTTTGCATTTTGATTGATTAATTTTCAACAGGTTCGCATTAGCAAACCTGCCAAGGCAAGAGAGAAGGGCACGCACTCCCCTGGGAGTTCTTGCCAATAACACAAGGTCATCGGCATAGAACAACCAGGGCACCGGCTGACTTCACAAGCGAGGAGCATCCAATACAACCTTCATTAGATCATAACATATTTCAAAGATAAAGAAATTGAACAGGGTACTAGCCAAAATACAGCCCTGTATCAACCCTTTCAATGTCTCAATTGGTTGTGACAATGTGCCATCCATAGATAACCTAATTTGGACAGTTGTGTTTGAGTTATGTTCCTTTATCCAAAACACAAGATGATTTGGTCAATTTGCTTTAATCAGCTTTTCAATCAGAAGTTTCCTAGAGACAGAATCGAAGGCTGCCTAGAAATCTATAAAGGCAAGACACACTGGTTGGTTCCTCAGTTGTTCCTGCCTTTTGATAACATGTAGAACATGAAGATAATTAGCTGTGCCCATCACAGGCATAAATATCTCTCAAGCCGCCCATTTTATCTAGCCATTTGTTCAGATCTCTTAGGAGCAACCTCACAAAGAGTTTACATGGAATATCAAGTAAAGATATGGGTCTATAGTTAGACGGGTCAGTATTTTCCCCCTTCCTAAATATGGGGATTGTTATAGCCTTTCTCCACGGTGGGGCAAGCACTGAGTCTTAACAATCTGCTTGAATATTAACATGAAGATGTGTGCCCAAGCCATAGGATGTTGTTTAATTACATAATTTGTGAGTCCATCAGGACCCGGCGCTCTAGATGTGGACGGCTTTGAGATATAATAAAGAATGTTATATATTTCAAAGTGTATGTTCACACTTAAACCGGAGCCACCACCTTCTTCATGATGATTAATATTTAAATCAGCATATAAGGTTTTATAAAATGTTGCCCACACTGCTTCTGGAATGGGGTTCATTTGAAAAACCTTTAGGATCTTACTTTGAGCATTTTTAAATAAAGGCCAGATCTTCACAGAATTTCTATATTTCAGTGCTATTAACAATGTTTCTGCATCTATCTGATATAATTTAGCATGTCTTGCTCTTATCCAGTTCTTATATGCACACTTTAAGGATTTAAGACATTGGGCCTCATTCCGACCCTGGCGGTAACCAAGGCGCTATTAGCGCCTTGGTTGACGCCGGTATCTTTCCGACTCCGCCATGGTGAATGGCCTAATTACCGCCCCATTCCAAGGTTGGTGGGGGCGGTAATTCCCCATTCACCATGGGCCCTTCCCCATTCCCATTTTTGCCCCATAGGGCTCAATGGGAATGGGGAAGGCGCTAATTACGGCACCGTAAATTACAGTGCCGTAATTAGTTCCTAGGTCCCTTTGCGGATTGTTTTTTTAACGCCTGCAAAAAGCAGGCGTTAAGTACCAACCCGCAAAGGGAACTTGGAATAGGGCGGTAAGGGTTTAACGGCACTTGTCTTGTTACCGGTGACCGTTAACCCTTACCGCCCTACTCGGAATGACCCTCACTGTGATCTTTTTAGAGCACTCAAAAATGGTGTCTTTCTTTTGTCAGCTTCTGTTTTACAAGAGCATGATCATAGGTATGGAATTTGTTGTTAGAGCATTTTTTTTTATTTTAATTTTTACCTTGAAAATGTGCATGACATCTACATATGACTCTGATTCTCAGTGCTCAAATCATTCCAACTATGATAGCCCTGTGATAATCTATCACATAGGTTTTCTGACACTCGTGGGGACCAACTGAATCTATTACAAGTGATTTTTAAAGTCATGCCGTAGGCTAGTGAAGTGTCTTTCTTATTTCTATCAGAAACCCACTCCCACTGGACAGTTAAAATATCATGATCGCTCACAGTCTGAGGTACAATCTCAAAATGCAGCACTTGATTAAACAGTTTAGCATCTACATATACGTAGTCAATTAGGGCCTCCTGTTTTCCTTGGTGCCAAGTAGCGTGGGGGGGAATATCTCCCATCTTGACTCCATTAAGCATGTATAACATCCTCTCCTTCATCAACATATTCCATCTTCGTACAACAATAGATGAGTTTACCCCAGACATTTACATACAATTTATGTTCAGGTCTCTAGTTACTATTACATGCTTACAATTAGGGTCCAAGACAGTTAGATTTAACAAGTTCTCCAGTGCATCATAAATAGCATCATTTGCAACAGCCACATGGTTCCAATAGATGTTAATAAGTCCAATTGTGTCACACTTGGTGATAATTTACATTGGAGGAAGCCTTCACTGCTACCATAAGGCCAGTCACCGGTCTACCCTTAACCGGAATGATCGCAGGCACAAGAGATACAGTATGATTGTCCCACATTGGGGGGACTGAAATCCATATCTTCTGAAATGCAATAATATCATCATTTTGTAACACAGTTTTACTCAAGTTGGTTAGATGTTTAAAACCTCTTGTATTGCAGGAGGCTAAAGTATACAAGGTTCGGTCTAATTACTGTTGTCATTTACACATTTGATTTTATCATCTGCGCCTTTTGACCAGTGTAGGTTCTAGAGCTATACTGATTCCCCATTACTGCTACAGACTGAGGGTCTGGAGCCGATTGGTTTAGCAGGAGAAAACCTAATTCATACAATTCTGATCTAGCCTGCCACAGTGCATGTTTTACCAAACCCGACTTCATCCATAATTTCGCTATTGCTACATCGTGTTGATGAACACATTCTATTTGGACTATATCTCCAGAACACAACCCCTCCAGAGCTGGGAGATTGGCCAAAATATTCAACATTGACTGCCTGTTCAGTACCAAGGTTTGGTAAGGATGTGAACGACACTGCAGGGTTAGACAATTTAAACTTTGTTTTTCCTTTGGATTATTAACAACTTGTCTGGGAGTATTCTGTTCTTTAAAACAAGGGGCATCACTCAGTTGTTCAATGTTATTCCATACTGGAACTTGAGGATCTCCCATACCTTCACCTTGTACTAGCAACTCTTCCTTATTTGCCTTTAAGAAGAATCGTTCCAAGGATTTGTCTCTCTAACCTCTCCATTCATCACTAGTTATACGCCTCTATTTATTCATCTCAACGGGATCATGCATCACAATTTCAGCATTCAACCTCTCATTCTGTAATCCAATTTCTTTTACGGGCTTGGCTATAGCCTCAATGGCAGCCAATGCTTGAGTTGGAACCTCTCTAGAGGAACCTGCCATGATGGTCTTTTGTTGCTCAGACATCACGACCAGTTCATCCAGGGGCTCATACGACAAACAGATCTCCTGCTTCTGTTTTATTGCCCCTGCTTTTTGTGTAAGTGCCTTCCGATATTTGTTAGCTATGGCAGTTCTCACCACTGCTGCTGATGATTTTGGCATAGTTAGGGATTGAATAAATTGGCGAGAGCCAGTTGGCTTTGCATTTGCAGTGATTTTAACATTCTTTGATTTTTTTCTCACTATTCAAGATGGATCCCTTCAAGGCTTTCTTTTTTGCATCAAAAATTGTATAATTTGATACAGCTGTAATGTCTAACCCCTTGACTTCAATTGGGTTATCTTTGCTAGATGTATTGCTTGTGTTCTCCATTAAAGCATCAGCCATATTGCTGACATTCATGGTTTTAGACTTTATTTTTAAAAATGGCTGTAGAGAGTACAAATCTGGACCATTATTTTTTTACATTGTACTTTGAATCAACCCTGCTATCTTTTTGTTCATCAATTCAATATGAATGCTTTCAACTGTGGCATCATTAGAATTTATTTTTTTTGCATCAAGTTGCAATCATGCCTGCTGATCCAAAGTTGAGTCTATCAACAATATGTCTTCTTGGAGATCTTTAGATTTATTTAAATTTACTAGGACACCTTTTCTCTTCGTTTCATCAGTGGCTCGATTTTCCCAACACCGACATTGTGCTTTAGTTCGTTTTAGTTTGAGATAATTGTGCCGCAAGCAGCATTCATTGTTAGTAACAAGGTTTCTAAACCTATCACAAAATTTCCTGGTACACCTTGAGGTTTCTCCATGGGTGTGACCAACTTCCTTCGAGGAGTTGGCTGGGACTAGGAACACGACAAAACTGATGAATTGTGGGGTGTTGGGAAGAACATTATTGGGGACTGAGATACATCTTGATGCTCATGATCTTCAGCAACTGATGTTAGCAAAGTACGATTTTGACTATTTTCATGAATATTCACTATCACATCTTCATTTGGAATACTATTGTCCAAAGTTTCCATTTGCTGTGGAATTGTCTCTAGCTCCTTTTCGGTATCAATGATTATTACTTTTGCGTTTACAGATTCCATAGCCTCCAAGGTAGGCAAGACATTTGGCCTCATTACACGATGGGGCTACGGGATTCCCGGGACCGGTAAGGGCACTGGTTCCGGTAATCCCTTAGCACCATACTACGAGGTCCCTCAGCGGGTCCTGTCCTTAACGTGTGGCCAGGCCACACGTTAAAGAAGGGACCCGCTGAAGGACTTCAGGGCAAATAACGGTACCGCTAATAGTGGTACCGTTATTTGCTCGTTCCCCATTCCCATTCAGCCCTATGGGGGGTCAAATGGGAATGAGGAAGGCCTTGGTGAATGGGGAATTACCGCCCCGCCAACCTTGGAATGGGGCGGTAATTCCCCCATTCACCAAGGCGGACTCAGTGAAATAACGGCGGCAACCATGGCGCTAATAGCGCCATGGTTACCGCCGTCCGTGTAATGAGGCCCATTGTTTTGCATTCTATTTTACAAGTGGGCTCTATTTTTTGATTAATTATGGATAAAGCTCCTACTAGTACCAAAGAGTCAGGCAGGGTATCCGTTATATTCACAATATCATCAGTAGCCTGTTCACCCATCTTACTTTGTTTTGTCATATTTAAAGGCAAAAGTGTGAGCTGTTGTCCAATTGGGCTACTTCCCACTTTCCCCCACAGAGCACAAAAAGAGCAAATGTCTGCCATTAGGGAACAAGTTTGAATATTTGAAGCTGATTTATTGATCACGCTAAATGAATAGTGCGCGAGGAAGATTTCGGCGTAAGTACAGCTTCCAATGTGCGGGCCGATATTTCACGTTGAGAGGTCATACCCGTTTTCAGCGTTCCGGGCATTTCAATATGGAGAAAATGCACAAAGACACTCTATGCAAAGACAAAATTCTATGTTAAAGCAAGCTACCAAGACCCACTGTTAAATTACTAATGAAATATACGGAAAAAACCCTAATACCTTATTTGAAAAAGCGTTGGCCTTTCACCCTTCACCCACTGCCAGCTGACAGCTGACAGCACTTCCCAAAGCACTTCCACCAAATGCGAGCGCCAAATGCGCGCGAACAGTGGTTTTAAGGAAATGTGGGTAAAAGGGGGTGGAGCTTATGCGCATAGCTGGAAAATAAATAAAAATCGGGTATATATTATACTTATGTCCCATTTAAAGCGGCCATGAGTTTTATAAGGTCACAAGTGGTCTTCTCAATCTTGAGTAAAGTCTATACCAGTGAGTTCAAAGATTTGTTGTTTTCTGTCCAAACGAAACGTGCAGAGCCTCCACAGCCGACAGCACTTCCCAAAGCACTTCCACCAAATGCGCGTGTGCCAAATGCGTGCGGCCAGTCATTTTAAGGAAATGTGGGTAAAAGTTTGCTGAGCTTATGCTCGTAGCAGTGAGTTCAATATAAGGGCGATGGAGGTGTCCCCCACCATTGGGAGAGCTCATGGTCCAAGCTGTACTGAATGTATGGCGGGGGCCTGAACGACCCCTCACTCCCACACAAAGGCTTCCAAGTTCTGCTGAAACAGCCCATCAACTGAGGATGTAGTGCTGAAATGAGACACCGGGTTATGCAGGTTGGGGTTCCAACACCTGATCCAGAAACTGCACATTAAGCCAGTTCAGAGAAGGGTAGTTCCAGTGAGCTGCTGGACTTCAGGAGACCCACATATGCCCCTTTTGATGGTAGATTGTAGGGATTTCCAAGTAGCGAGATACGACAGTGTAGGCTTCCATGGTGCAGGCCAGTGATGTACTGTGGTAACAAAGGAGTCCTGGACTGGTGGCGTTGCATTACATCTTCAGGTCCTCCGAACCCGTTCTCTGGCTTCCTCCCCTTGTTGAATGCAGGCTCGCTGCTGGGTTTTCCGCTCTGTACGGCTCATCCCCCTGCAGCCATAGTAAAGTAGTTGTGTTTCACAATGAACTGTGCAAAATGATTGCCCTATGCACATTTCCATACAAGTAGAAATTTTCTGTCTTTCGTCGACAATGAAAATGTTAGTGGGCACGTTGGTTTCTTTCACACACAGAAAGTGAGCGTTGCCGCCACAGTAGTCGTTTTCCTACCACATTCATGTGCAAGACGACGTCAACCGCTTTGATCTACACCACCAGAAAGGATGGAATGCTACTTCTTATTGCGACAGTAGCGTACGGACACAGAGGGCTAACACGATCATCCCACTGAATTATAACGCACAGACAACGAGTAATGAACTGTTGCATTTGATGGTTAAAAAAGCTATCACTCGGCAGCTGTAATCCGTGACAATCACAATAGGGAATGAAGTATCTGAGGGGAAAACCGTAAATAAAACGTATATCAATACACAAAACAAATAATAACACATACTTTTATTAGTAAAGAATAATTTAATTTGGGGAAATGTACTGGCACCCTACAAACGGCAACAATGTGCAATATGATGCACAGACAACCGGTAATTAACAGTTGCATTTCACGGTTAAAAAAGGCGTCACTCGGCAGCTGTAATCCGTGACAATCACAATAGGAAAGGAAATATCTCGGGAGAAAAGCGTAAATGAAATGTATATCAATACGCAACCTCTGCTCAAAACAAAGTTGTAACACATACTTTTACTACTAAATAATAATTCAATTTGGAGAAATGTACTGGCACCCTGCAAATGGAGACAATGTGCAATGTCCATAATGGGGAATAAAAATTCAATGGCACGTAAACCTTGTAATGCAGTACGAAACAATATTTTTTTCCCCCAAAGTAAACATTTTATATCAATTGGGTATATAGGCGGGAAAAATACACTTACATGATGTGGACCGGCTCCATGTAACTAATATTTCATGGTTGCTGCAAACGTTTTTGAAGCATAACCTTATCAAACGATACATTTTTCTAACTGTTACTCCCTACATTATTTCTGCTCTTTCCCTGGACCTCATGGGGAAAAAACAACTGACCCTTACGGCTGTCGACAAATATGTGGCTGTACTGAGCTCGTATTTCAAACAGAAAATGAAGTGGCCTTCACTGCGAATGCAAATGCATTCTCATATTGCAACAAGATATCAGCGGCTATTCATGAGAACCGCTACTCCCATACACGCGCGGAACTGCTGTGTGTACGAAATAGAGCAGGTGGCTGCTTCAGATTCCCGCCAGTCTGACCGCAGTAATGTTGTTTATGTATTCTAAAATGGATGCAGTACGTTCATTTCGTACGAGTAGCAAGTTTCACTGTACCGTACAACAATACAAACAATAATACTTCAATGTTTCACTTTCTACTACCAAGTCTCGTTAACGGTCACCCATCGAAACAGTGTTCCATAAGTGTAACAAGTGCATTGGTGTCTTCTTCGTTTAGGTATATTAGCAGCGATGTCCGCATTCAACAGAAAAAGAAGTAAACATGGGTGACGTATCGAAAGATTAAGACGCACTTCACGCTGTGCCACAACCAATCGGTGAAAGCACAACATGGTCACGACCAGCACGCCACGGAATAGCCAATTGTAATCTTCTCCACGGAGCAAACAGGAAAGTGTGACTGCGAAGCAGACATAGATATCACTAATTTCTAGAGACATACTTTTTGATCGTTTTTAAGGGAACTACTGGATGGATTGTCACAAAATTTACAAACGCACGCTTTCGCAACCAAGCCCCTGCCACAGCCGCAAATTTTGTTGAAATCCGTCCAGCGGTTTGTCCTGTAGCCGTGCGCAACGTTTTTCCCCATTCAGTCTATGGGAAAAAAAGACGTTTGCCCCCCTGGACCAAACATCTCCAAACTTTGCAAAAAAATTCAGAGTGGCCTATATATTTTTTTAACAAAGTTTAGTGAGGATTCGTCCAAGTGGAGCGGAGTTATAAGCCACCCAAAAAGTGTTCTTCCTATGGAAACAGCAACTTATACGATAGTGGCAGTGTAGTTATGGTTAAGTTGGTGTTCCCATAGGAAGAGCACTTTTTGGCCGGCTTATAACTTCGCCCCCTCTGGACGAATCCTCACCAAACTTTGCAAGTATATGGCCCACTCTGAATTTGTTTTCAAAGTTTGGTGAGGAATCGTCCAGGGGGGGAAAGTTATAGGGGGGTCCCAAAATGTCAGTTTTTCCCATAGACTGAATGGGAAAAAAAATGTGCTAGCACCTACAGCCCAAACCGCTGGACGGATTTTCACCAAATCTGGACCAGGAGCAGCGGCTTGGTCACGAAAGCGTGCTTTTGCAAATTTGGTGAACATCTGTCCAGTAGTTTTTTTTTTAAATGACCAAAAAATAGGTAAAAAAAAATGTGATATTTGTGTTCGCTTCGCGGACACACTTCCCTGTTCGCTCCGCGGACAGGACGGTGATTGGGCAAGCAGCTTGCGTGATGTCCGCGGACATCTGACGTGCTCTCTCATTGGATGCGGTGAAAGCGTGCAGTGCGTCTGGCTTCAGAGACGCCCGCCATCTTTCTTTCCCGCATGAGAGGCTTTGTCAGGTCAGCAGGAGCGTGTCTGTCTCCTGTTCCTCCCACCTCCCGCTCATGCCCTGTGTCTGCCCCACCCCCTGCTCATAACCCGTGTGTCCTTTCTGTCCCCCCCACCCCCGCTCATGCCCCGTGTGTCCTTCCTGTCCCCCCCACCCCGGCTCATGCTCTGTGTCTCCCCTGTTCCTCCAGCCCCCCGCTCACGCCATCGCACACGGTGGCCAGTGGAGGGCCGAGGAGCGGGATCTGCCGCACAAACTCATGTCCGTGTTTTTGTTTGTCTCCTGATTAAAAACCCCTCCACCCCCTGCTCATGCCCCGTGTGTCTCTCTCCCTCCCCTCCACCCCTGCTCATGCCCTGTGTGTCTCTCTCCCTCCACCCACCCCCCGCTCATGCCCCGTGTGTCTCCCCCCCCACCCCTGCTCATACCCCGTGTGTCTCTGCCCTCCGCCCCACCCCCCACTTATGCCCCGTGTGTCTCTCCCCTCCCCCCACCCCCCGCTCATGCCCGTGTGTCTCTCTCCCTCCCCCCACCCCACGCTCATGCCCAGTGTGTCTCTCTCCCCCCTACCCCGGCCTCATGCCCTGTGTGTCTCTCTCCCAATGCCCCACCCCCCACTCGTGCCACGTGTGTCTCTTCCTTCCCCCCCACCCCCCGCTCATGCCCCGTGTGTCTCTTCCCTCCCCCCACCCCCCATTCATGCCCCGCGTTGCTCTCCTTCCCCCCACCCCCCGCTCATGCCCCATGTGTCTCTCTCCTTCCCCCCAACCCCCGCTCATGCCCCGTGTGTCTCTCCCCTCCCCCCACCCCCCGCTCATGCCCTGTGTCTCTCCCCCTCCCCCCCACCCCTGCTCATGCCCCGTGTGTCTCTCCCCCTCCCCCCACCCCCCGCTCATGCCCCGTGTGTCTCTCTCCCTCCCCCCACCCCCCACTCATGCCCCGTGTGTTCCTCTCCCTACCCCCCACCCCCTGCTCATGCCCCGTGTGTCTCTCCCCTCCACCCCACCCCCACTCACGCCTCGTGTGTCTCTCCCCTCCCCCAACCCCCGCTCATGCCCCGTGTGTCTCTCCCCTCCCCCCACCCCCTGCTCATGCCCCATGTGTCTCTCCCCTTCCCCCCACCCCCTGCTCATGCCCCGTGTGTCTCTCCCCTTCCCCCCACCCCCCGCTCATGCCCCGTGTGTCTCTCCCCTCCCCCCCACCCACTGATCATGCCCCGTGTGTCTCTCCCCCTTACCCCCACCCCCCGCTCATGCCCCATGTCTGTCTCCTGTTGGCCCCCACCCCTCGCTCATGCCCCGTGTCTGTCTCCTGTTCCCCCCACCCCCCGCTCATGCCCCGTGTCTGTCTCCTGTTCCTCCCACCCCCCGCTCATGCCCCGTGTCTCTCCTGTTGCCCCCCGCTCATGCCCCGTGTCTGTCTCCTGTTGCCCCCCACCCCCTGCTCATGCCCCGTGTCTGTCTCCTGTTCTCCCCATCCCCCGCTCATGCCCCGTGTCTGTCTCCTGTTGCCCCCACCCCTCGCTCATGCCCCGTGTCTGTCTCCCCCAACCCATCCGTTCATGCCCCGTGTCTGTCTTCTGTTCCCCCGCTCATGCCCCATGTCTGTCTCCTGTTCTCCCCTCCCCCCGCTCATGCCCCGTGTCTGTCTCCTGTTCCACCAACCCCCTGCTCATGCCCCGTGTCTCTCTCCTGTTGCCCCCCACCCCAATGCTCATGCCCCGTGTTTGTCTCCTGTTCCCCCACCCGCTCATGCCCCGTGTCTGTCTCCTGTTCCCCCCACCCACTCATGCTCCGTGTCTCTCTCTTGTTGCCCCCCAGCCCCCGCTCATGCCCGTGTCTGTCTCCAGTTCTCCCCACCTCCCGCTAATGCCCCGTGTCTGTTTCCTGTTCCTCCCACCCCCCGCTCATGCCCGTGTCTGTCTCCTGTTGCCCCGCACCACCCCGTTCATGCTCCGTGTCTGTCTCCTGTTGCCAACCACTCCCCGCTCATGCCCCGTGTCTGTCTCCTATTGACCCCCGCTCATGCCCCGTGTCTGTCTCTGTTGTTCCCCCCACTGCCCACTCATGCCCCGTGTTTGTCTCCTGTTCCTCCCACCCCCGATCATGCCCCGTGTCTGTCTCCTGTACCCCCCACCCCCGCTCATGCGCTGTGTCTGTCTCCTGTACAACCCCACCCCCTGCTCATGCCCCGTTTCTGTCTCCTGTTCCCCCCACCCGCTCAAGCCCCGTGTCTCTCTCCTGTTGCCCCCCACCCCCTGCTCATGCCCGTGTCTGTCTCCTGCACCCCCACACCTCCTGCTCATGCCCCCTGTCTCTCTCTTGTTGCCCCCCACCCCCTGCTCATGCCCCGTGTCTGTCTCCTGTACCCCCCACCTCCCACTCATGCCCTGTGTCTCTCTCCTGTTTCCCCCCGGCCCCCCGCTCATGCCCCGTGTCTGTCTTCTGTTCCCACCACCCCCCGCTCCTGCCCTGTGTCTGTCTCCTGTTCCCCCCACCCCCCGCTCATGCCCTGTATCTGTCTGATGTTCCCCCCACCCCCAGCTCATGCCCCGTGTCTGTCTCCTGTTCTCCCCACATCCTGCTCATGCCCCGTGTCTCTCTCCTGTTGGCCCCACCCCCCGCTCATGCCCTGTGTCTGTCTCCTGTTGACCCCCACCCCCCCGCTCATGCCCCGTGTCTCTCTGTTGTTCTCCCCACCCCCCGCGCATGCCCTGTGTCTGTCTCCTGTTCTCCCCAACCCCCGCTCATGCCCCGTGTCTGTCTCCTGTTCCCCCCACCCCCGCTCTTGCCCCGTTTCTCTCTCCTGTTTCCCCTCCACCCCACGCTCATGCCCCGTGTCTGTCTCCTGTACCCCCCACCCACCGCTTATGCCCTGTGTCTCTCTCCTGTTGCCCCCCACCACCGCTCATGCCCTGTGTCTTCCTCCTGTCCCCCCTCCTATGATGCCCCTTGTTGACCTCTTGTTCCCCCCACCACCCGCTCATGCCCCGTGTCTTCCTCCTGTCCCCCCACTCCTCGCTGATGCCCTGTGTCTTCCTCATGTTCCCTCCCACCCCCTGCTCATGCCCTGTGTCTTCCTCTTGCCCCCCCTCCTATGATGCCCCTTGTTGACCTCTTGTTCCACCCACCCCCCGCTCATGCCCCGTGTCTCCCTTCTTTCCCCCCCACCCCCACTCATGCCCCATGTCTTCCTCCCCCCCCCCACTCCCTGCTCATGCCCCGTGTCTCCCTACTCCCCCCCGGACCCTGTGCTCATGCCCCGTGTCTGCACTGTTGGAACAGGGCAGACACAGGGAATGAGCGGAGGTGGGGCCCCCACCTTGCCCTACCCCCGCTCATGCCCCGTGTCTCTCCTGTTCACCCCCACCCCCGCTCATGCTCCGTTTCTGTCTCCCTCCTTTTCCCCCGCTCATGGCCTGTGTCTCCCCTGTTCACCCCCACCCCCGCTCATGCCCCGTGTCTCCCTTCTTCCCCCCCTCACTCCCTGCTCATGCCCCGTGTCTCCCTTCTTTCCCGCTCATGCCCCGTGTCTCCCTTCTTCCCCCCCACCTCCTGCTCATGCCCCTTGTCTCCCTTCTTTCCCGCTCATGCCCCGTGTCTCCCTTCTTTCCACCCCCTGCTCATGCCCTGTGTCTGTCTCCTGTTGCCCCCACCACCGCTCATGCCCTGTGTCTCCCTCTTGTCCCCCCTTCTATGATGCCCCTTGTTGACCTCTTGTTCCCCTCACCCCCGCTCATGCCCAGTGTCTTCCTCCTGTCCCCCCATTCCTCGCTGATGTCCTGTGTCTTCCTCCTGTTCCCTCCCACCCCTGCTCATGCCCCGTGTCTTCCTCTTGTCCCCCCTGCTATGATGCCCCTTGTTTACCTATTGTTCCACCCACCCCCTGCTCATGCCCCGTGTCTCCCTTCTTTCCCCCCCACCCCCCGCTCATGCCCCGTGTCTTCCCCCCCACTCCCCGCTCATGCCCCGTGTCTCCCTTCTTTCCCCCTCACCCCCTGCTCATGCCCCGTGTCTGCACTGTTGGAACAGGGCAGACACGGGACATGAGTGGGGGTGCGGTCCCCACCTTGCCCTACCCCCGCGCATGCCCCGTGTCTCTCCTGTTCACCCCCACCCCCGCTCATGCTCCGTGTCTGTCTCCCTCCTTTTCCCCCTGCTCATGGCCCGTGTCTCCCCTGTTCACCCCCACCCCAGCTCATGCTCCGTGTCTCCCTTCTTCCCCCCTCACCCCCTGCTCATGCCCCGTGGCTCCCTTCTTTCCCGCTCATGCCCCGTGTCTCCCTTCTTCCCCCCCACCTCCTGCTCATGCCCCGTGTCTCCCTTCTTTCCCGCTCATGCCCCGTGTCTCCCTTCTTTCCACCCCTGCTCATGCCCTGTGTCTCCCTCCTGTTGCCCCCCACCACCGCTCATGCCCCGTGTCTTCCTCTTGTCCCCCCCTTCTATGATGCCCCTTGTTGACCTCTTGTTCCCCTCACCCCCGCTCATGCCCTGTGTCTTCCTCCTGTCCCCCCATTCCTCGCTGATGTCCTGTGTCTTCCTCCTGTTCCCTCCCACCCCTGCTCATGCCCCGTGTCTTCCTCTTGTCCCCCCTGCTATGATGCCCCTTGTTGACCTCTTGTTCCACCCACCCCCCGCTCATGCCCCGTGTCTCCCTTCTTTCCCCTCCACCCCCCGCTCATGCCCCGTGTCTTCCTCCCCCCCACTCCCCGCTCATGCCCCGTGTCTCCCTTCTTTCCCCCTCACCCCCTGCTCATGCCCCGTGTCTGCACTGTTGGAACAGGGCAGACACGGGACATGAGTGGGAGTGCGGTCCCCACCTTTCCCTACCCCCGCTCATGCCCCGTGTCTCTCCTGTTCACTCCCACCCCCGCTCATGCTCCATGTCTGCCTCCCTCCTTTTCCTGCTGCTCATGGCCCGTGCCTCCCCTGTTCACCCCCACCCCCGCTCATGCCCCGTGTCTCCCTTCTTCCCCCCACCCCCCGCTCATGCCCTGTGTCTCCCTTCTTTCCTGCTCATGCCCCGTGTCTCCCTTCTTTCCACCCCCTGCTCATGCCCCGTGTCGCTCTCATTGTCTTCCCGACCCACCGCTGATGCCCTGTTGTGTTCTCTTTATACACCCTGCCTTCCCTTTCCATGGTGTCCATCTTGGTAAAAGATTTTCCTTCCTACACCGGGACGCCTGCCTGCGGCGTCCCGGTTTGGGAAGAAAAATCTTTTTTTTACCACCCCGGGTTCCCACTTTGAGAACCTAGGATGCTAGTGGTCTTCCTCCATTGAAAAGGACGTTATGGTTATGTTGCACTAATAAAAAACTATGAAATTCAGTTTAAAAAAAATGTGTTATAGTGACTTTATGGTTAAGTTGCACTAATAAAAACCTATGAAATTCAGTAAAAAACGTTGTTAAAGGGACGTTATGGATAAGTTGCGCTACTAAAAACCTATGAAATTCAGTAAAAAAACTTTGTTAAAGGGATGTTATGGTTAAGTTGCGACACTATAAAACCTATGAAATTCAGTAAAAAAACTTTGTTAAAGGGACGTTATGGTTAAGTTTCGCTACTAAAAACCTATGAAATTCAGTAAAAAAACTTTATTAAAGGGACGTTATGTTTAAGTTGCTCTACTAAAAACCTATGAAATTCAGTAAAAAAAACTTTGTCAAAGGGACGTTATGGTTAAGTTGCGCTACTAAAAACTTATGAAATTCAGTGAAAAAACTTTGTTAAAGGGACGTTATGGTTCCAAGTAAAACTGAAAAACCCTTGAAATTCGCCAGTTATGGTAAGCTAAGCAACCATAACTCGCGCCACCACCGTGCACTGCTAAGACTAACACCCAAAACATCAAAGATGACATCACAAATGTCATTGATGACATCACTGATGACATCACATGTGTATGTACTTTTCATGAAATATGTGTACAAGGGATTCGTATTATAATGTTGCGAAAAAAGTGTCAAGGAACATTGCAATAAATATCATACCCTAATTAGTGTATTGAACGATGCATTGATATAAATAGCATTCTATTATGGGGTTCTATCTAGTATACTAAGCTACTAATGCAGAAACATAGCATTGTGTGCAGCGTACAAGATGAAGGTATAAGATTTGTAATGTTAATATGCTGAATAATGAAATGATAATTGTTTTCTTAATAGATTTTTGTGTACTGTGAAATATGTAATAAGTAGCTAATAAAACCCATATATTACATAATTGCATTACTATAGACAAAACACAAAGAGGCAAGAACACATACCAATATACATATATATAGGGTAAATAGCAGCTTTGAAACAGAGCAATCATTTATTTGCATGAAAATAATGCTGTCTTTAAATCTTGTGTCTTCCCCTATGTATATGTTTCATATGATGTGACTGGACTCTAAGGGAATTACTATAAGAACCTACTTGTAGGATACGTCAACAAATAAAATACAATTTTTAGTTTCTGACTGTTACTGAAGAAAACCATGTGGCCTAGATATGTCAGCAAAAGAAAAAAGAGTGAGCCAGACATGTGATGTCATCAGTGATGTCATCAATAATATTTGTGATGTCATCTTTGATGTTGTAGGTGTTAGTCTTAGCAGTGCACTGTGGTGGTGCGAGTTATGGTTGCTTAGCTTACCATAACTGGCGAATTTCAAGGGTTTTTCGGTTTTACTTGGAACCATAACGTCCCTTTAACAAAGTTTTTTCACTGAATTTCATAGGTTTTTAGTAGCGCAACTTAACCATAACGTCCCTTTAACAACGTTTTTTTACTGAATATATATATATATATATATATTTTAAACACACCACAATACAATCCCTTCCTCCTTTATCTTTTGCAACATTTGATGGGATACTTATACTTACATCTGCTATTCAGTTTGAGTCCCTCAGCATTGACTCTCCCACAATCGACCAGTTTGCCTTCAGACCACGGGATGCCTGCAGGTACCGGACAGGAATTTCGTCAAAGTGGTACCTGTCAACCAGATTTGGAACACATGCTGGAAACTCTCCGATCATTTGGTTCATGATAGGAGCAGGCGATTGTCCTGGGTCTGGATTTCAACCTAGATTTAGATCATTAGACCAGTACAACCCGCACTGCTACCAAATGTGATTTAGCATTTTGAAGCATCCTCTATGTGCTAGATGGAATTACCAATAAACGTCTTAGACCAAACAACTGGACAGACCCAAGGGAGATGGTAAAATACTGCTTTAATCTCAATAAAAGAAAGCAGGAAGTTGTACAGCTATCAAAATAGATGTCTGCATAACCACAGCTCCTCTTTGCATATACAGAGTTTATATGCATTTTCATAAGTCATCTATGACATCATCCTATGTGGCATTTTGCAAAACCTACTACCGGAATGGATTGAATTAGGGGAACATATCTACTTATAGAATCATATAAGTGTTAATATCTCATTGGCTGCCCCTTGTCTGAAGGACACTGAGCTACTTATACATACATAGGATACTGATTATAGCAGAGCGAGAATATGGCAACGGATTGATAACAGCATGTATGTGAAAGTGCGTGGCAGGCCTTATCATTGGTCTGGAACCCAATCCAACCTTGGACATTCAACTTGTTTAGCAGCATGTAAGCTGAAACGAAACCTAGTTGCTCGAGATGCATCTATTAATTTCTTGTTTTCCCAATTAGTCCATCACATTGCATCGATCTGATCCTTAGCCAAGGCCTTTTGTTTGCAGTTGACCTTGTAGTCGGGTCACTGTTCTGGAACATTGAGAGGGTATTAACATTGAGGGGGTATTAACAGACCATCTAGGCTTTAATGAATAGCCTTTGTTTTTTGGCTTGTGAATCATCTGTTAGGAGACCACAATTTTGTAAATTTCAGCATGTTATTTAGGGCTATTATATTTGATCAAACAGGGTGCCATTACTCTCTCTAACCTTAAGTGACTTGCTCTCTCCTCCTCACACAGGCTTTTGCCCTTTACGATTGTTCAGTACTTACCACTTGCAAATGTCCTTGTCTCTCCTAATCTTAGCAGAAATATATCTTATGTACGTGGTCTGTATCTTTGACTCCCTTTTGCCTAGCACCCATCTCTCGAAATAGCCTTCTTCATCCTCGGCCAAGGTATTCCCTTATTCTGCACGCAAAAAAAAGCTTCTTCACCAGTTCTTTCATTTGCAATCCTAGGCTCATCTTTTTGAGGTAGTAGGGTTGATCTTTATCATAGGCTGTCATCCATTTTATTCCAATGACCGTCCTAAATGGGTTCCATGTCAATTCATCACGATATACTTTTTTTCCAGGGTTTTTTACCGCGATTATTTTAATGAAAAAAAACATCAAATGTTTTTTACATTATTTTTGGGGGGGTTACCTCCAATCCTCCCATTCCCTTTAATGTTTTATATATTCCCAAACACCCACATTTTTGCGTTAAAAAATTTGCAGCAAAAAACCCTGCAAAAAACATCCCACAATGAAAGGACATTGTACCCCTAAATGTGGTATTCATACCTCCTTTTACCAAGCGTCTATGTATCTTTTCTACCTTGCATTACAGCATAGTTACATTTATTTGTCAGTACGTTATTTCATCTCCTTACATTCATGATTACTTTGTCTTAAAGTACATGGATCTCGTGTGCTTCAGTTACATTGTCCGTTTTAAGTATTTTCATATCGTTTCAGCATTAGGTTCATGCATCTCCTTTATGACATCATTCTGTCATCTTCGACTTTACATAGAGTTAATCCATATAACTCACAACTGCATTCTGACATCTTGGTAGTGGGCATCCCTTCTGGTAGCATCCTTCCACTGTCTCAATATGAGAGTATCTTCTGAATGGCTGTCTGAGTGCATATCATATTCCATACAATCAATGCTGTATGGACATGTCAAATAAACTTGTGCATGGGTTCCCAATTGTAGCTCTTCATCTGCTACTCCATAGGATGGGGGTCAGGGGCCGGCGTTAGAGGAGAGGCATCCACTTGCTACTCTACATTAGCCTCTGCCTGGAAGAAAGATCTACTGGTGTCCCTCCTGAAGAGTAACTTGAGTGCGTTGACCCGAACCTGGACTCTCCAAATCCTGTTCACGTCGGGTGAGTTTCCCCTTACTCAGACCCCCAAACACGTGACATGCCTATTCAGATGAGAGGCCATGATCGAGGGCCAAGGGTTGAATGAGGCTGTCTGTGGGCTTTGTTTATGTGACTGCACCATTGCCTGACTGTGTGCCCTTGAGAAAAGTCAAGCCAAGTCATTTTTAGACCACAAATAACTACCCCGCTTCATCTCCTGCTCTACCCATATTCAACCATGCAAGATTGTGGAATAGCCAGATGGACAATATTGACTGTCAAGTTGTGAAAACAGAAATAAAATATCGAGGCTAAGTACCCCAAAAGGAAATACACCGAACACGGGTTACAAAGGAACATACAAAGTACTTTATTTTATACTGAATCCAGTTACAAAAACAGAGCAAAATCAGATAGCTATCGGCCCTCATTACAACACAACAAACTCCAGCGTGGTTCAGTATGTTCAGTGAGAGACGTTGTACATTAGAATGCATTCGCTTTTTATACACTTGGTGGGCGCGATGTCCAGCCCCACTTCGGGTTAATATTCCTTTTAATACATCACCGATCTAGGATTTGTGCCAAGTCTCAAACAACCGCATATAACTGGTTTGCCTTTAATACATGTATCAACAGGCGTATGCTATAACTGTGTATTCTAAAGTTTTCCATGCAGGCCTTCTTAAACATTAATGCAATTTAGTTAAACAGATGCTCTTCGTTTAGTATTTGAATGCATTGGGCCTCATTAGGACCCTGGCGGAGAGGGTATTACGCCAGCGTAGTGCATGGCGTACCTCTCCGCCATACTACGAGTTCCCGTAGCGCCATGGAGGTTTTCTCCGCCTGGTTTTACCAGCCGGAGAAAACCATGGCGCTACGGGACCTCGTTGTTAATTACGCCACCGTATTTTACGGTGGCGTAATTAACTCCTTCCCCACTCCCATTATACCCTATGGGGCAAAAATGGGAATGGGGAAGGGCAGAATGGGGATTGGGGATTTACCGCTCCGCCGAGGTCGGAATGGGGCGGTAAATCCGCCAACCCCCATGGCGCTATCGGCGGCTTTCCGCCATGCTTCGCGGTGCATTTAGCACCGCGAAATCCGCCTGGGTCGTAATGAGGCCCATTGTCTCAACATATGCTCGTGGATTAGTTTCATTGCACGAGTAATCCTTCTACACATAAATCAACAAAGGACAAGGTCTCAGTTCACGACCTCAACAAGTGGCCTGCAGGCAAATTACACATTAGCTATGTACAGAGGTCAAGACGGCCATGTTGTATTCGGGAATGACATTGTCCACCATTTTAGCTCACAGGGTGACTTTTACACAACGAATCCTAAAATGGCGGTTTGACCTAAAATGGCGGCTTACATGGATTTAAGGTCTGGACCTTGCAACACAGATTTTCTTTCGCAAGCGACTTTCGAGCAGCTTGGCGTAGGCCAATATTAATTTATTTATTACAATAGGAGGCACGATATACTTTCTCTTTCGACAAAGTAGCAAATGGTGACGGAACCTCCATTATATGATGCTGACACCGGTGCTGCTATGAAAAATGTTCAAAGCCCCCCAAAACTTCACGGGAGAGGCGTACTCCATGATTAAAGATGTTCATCAGTTTCCTGGTGATAACCAGGATCCTTGGGGGCATCCAGTCAACAAACTGAAGGATAAACTACACATCTCCAACTGTGGCTTAGCGGACATCCATACCCCTGAACACCTGTCCAGAGTCAATTCAGCAGACACTGTTGTTGTAGATCCTTCATCTGACCTAGTACTGGCTGAGGTCACATACAGGGTTCCGGGTGGGCACAACCCCCATGAAGGCAGTGTAGGGGGTGGAAATGGAAAAGCCTTAATCATTCAGCCGCTGAGGCTTTGACTTCCAATAATTATCCATCAATGATTCCCGCCACCACCCCAACTGATATCCTCCCTGCTATGGAATGTAATGAACCAACATTTGTGTCTGTGACAGTGCTGGCTAGCATGGGCCAGAATCCCACCCTCAACCCACCGCCAAACTGGATACTGGGGGCTGGGCTAACCATGGAAAGCCCAAGGAGAGATCATAAGGACAAAGAGACTCCAAATCTATGGGGACCCAAACCCGATTCCAAGACGCTGGCATCACCCCCAGCCCTGAATAGTCTGGCAACACCCATGGCCCAAATGGAACCTGAGGATGTGGAGGGTAGATGGTTCCCTGCCCTGGACACTGCCTTTAATATTAATCTCCCCCTTATAGGCCTAGCCCTGAATTAAAAAGATCCAGATCTGTGCCCTGAGAGAAGCCCCCTGTTGAATACTAGCCCAATAGCCCCCCAAGCACCCGCATCCTATCTGGTACACACACTGGGAACACTGCTGTTTGAGCCGTCGAGGGGGGACCCATGATTCATGGATGTATATGCAGTTTCATCTTGTCCGAGTTAGTAGACTGTTCATGACCATTCTAGAAGTCCAGGAGAGGGAGGGAGCCATGGAGGGGCCACCATTGGAATTGGTGGATACTTCAGGGGTTAACCAATCACTTAGGAGGTAGCCCACAGTAACTCTGATGCCTTCACACATACAAACATAAGGGCACCAGTAAGATGGGGTTGGGGCCTATCCACATTAATAGAGAAATCACTGGTCCTAACAGGACCTTGGCAAACCAGGTTCCCCAGGCTTCTACCCATTCTCGTTGCCCTGTGCCCATCCCAAGGCCATGGACCCATATAGCAGCTTACACCCCAGTGAGCAGATTATGCTCCAAGCACCAACCCGTGGAATGACAAACCAGTTGGTAGGTCAGGTTATGGAACAGGAAACCATGCCTCTAGCGATGCTTGCCCTAGGGTTTGTGGATCGCAACCCGGGGGGGTTTATGGTCAACAGCAAGATGTGGTGGGGGGCCTGAAGAGGGGCATAGTATTCCTGCACAATGTGACCAAACTGGCCCTAAACCAACTGGAACAAGCATGCGCTCATAAACAGAACCAAGCTGCACTACCCGGGGGAGAGCACTTGCGATTTTCTCCAAATAGAATTTAGGGGTCAGAGAGTGGCCAATGGCACCCTCGGAATTAGCTGCCAAATGCCCAATAGTATGATTGTAATTAGTCCCTACACCCATTAAAACATGTTTTACCCCTTTGAAACCAGGCCTAAACATTCCGTGCTATCCAACACCACTGGGGAAAAGGGCCTTGTGCAATTGTAACTGGCCTGGGGTTCGTGGAACTGTAATCAATCTTTAACTGAGCAATGGACCCGAAGTCAAGTGTGCGACTCTGGGACTATTGCAAATGCCATATTATATTATGGAAGGACGTTGATTGTTTCTAATTCTATTGTAATTTGTATGTGTTAGTATGTATTTTTATGGCCCTACAGCTGTAATAAAGTTAATGACTGATTCATAATTTAGACATTAAAAAAAAGTAAAACCAACAATTAGCTTCTAGAATTGTAAACATTTTCTCCCAAGAGGACATGAATGCTAATAAGTCACTGAACCAGGGTTATTATTAGAGAGAACTTGCAACCAAGTCTGGATATGTAGGTGTCGGGCTAAGTGGCCTATTGAGTCAGACAGACACATATTAAAAAGCACTGGGCGAGGACGCATCCTTGTCTAAGGCGAACAAAAGTCACTTAACAGGTTCCCATATTAGTCTCACTTGAATTGTTGTGTTAATATGCAGCTGAGCTATTTACAAAGCCCCTGGGTATTCCTCAGTTGTATAGCTTGCTGCACAGACTTGTACGATCGACACAATAGAAAGCTCAGGAAAGATCTACTGAAGCCATATGGAGATTTTGCCTTGGATTTTTTTAGCGTGCTTGTGTAAAGAGTCCATTTACCAACAAGCGATTCCAAGAAGTACTGCCTCCGTTCGGAAAGTCTGTTTCAAACCTAAGATGGCCGCCGACCTATTGATAAGGCCCAATGCAGCAAGATCGTCCAAAGGGAATGACACAGAGATCTTAGATGAAGCGTCTAATAACTCCATAGGGCAGTAGTTGCCCGGCTCATGGCGCTCCCACGTCTTGCATATTGTTACAATATAGGAAGCATGCTAAAAAGAGGGGAAACAAACTGTGACATATTGTTAAAAAGAGCCAGCAACACCCTAGACCATAGCTCTGGATTTTGTTGGAAAACTATAACTGGGATCTTGTCAGGGCCATCACTACAGACATTTTACATTTCCTAATCTTCTATATATATTTGACTGGTGGGTATAGGACCCATACCAGGCACCCAAATAGTTTAGATCGAAAGATGGCCTGATCTGTGTAGGAATCCCAAATGTATTCATAAAATGTGTTTGGCAATCCGAATCTGCTCTTACGTTAACAGGACTCACATCCGTTTTAACGATAATCTTCCAAAAATGTCTTGTGTCACATTTATACATGACTAGCTGATACACCCAGAGTTGCCCAGGATTACATTTTCTTATAAGCACTATTTGTTACAAATACCTTAAGGTAGCTTTACACTTTTCGGAAAGGCTCCATAAGAATGGTGAAAAAAAGAATTGACTACATTTTTTCGAATATTTCTAATAAAAAAAAACATTCTTATAAAGACTACACAAAACAATTTATTGTTCTTCTTAAAAAGTTATTCTGAAATGTGTAACAGTACGTGAGAACAACATAGAGATTCCTGAGCAGCATGATGGGTGACACGATGCCGACGCTGCCAACAACTATGGACCTAAAGTTCAATATTATTAAAGTACATGTTCATTGTAAGGCTTGTTTATAAACAACATTTTTTGTTTCTCTTCCAAGTGAACAGTGTTGCTTCAAGTCCGTTGGGCATCAGTTTTTTAATGCATAGTCTTGTGCCATTACACAAGCTAGGTAGGTCACAATTGCAAAGCAGCATGATGGGTGACCCAACTTTCAGTCAACGGTGATGTGGCGGCATTCCCATAGGGTTGAGCGAGTTGAGGTATTCTGTTGGATAGTTCACGGCCTCAGCAGCATCCGCCACCATATTGATTGAGTTGTACTCAGCAACTGTGCCCAGAAGTATATCCTGAATCTAATCCTCGGGCATAGTCCTTGAGTTTTGTTCCTCATGTCAGGACTGGTCCTTCTAAGATGACATTGATGTTTTCGCTGATTTCAGACAACCGTCTCATGTGTGAAGGTGCTGACATCTGGTTGTAGTTCGACTAGTTCCTCTGTGCCAAGTGTGAAAGCCAGCCATATCACCAACAACATTACTGTTTACCGTACACGTGTGCCAGTTTGACATAAATGTATTCCACACCAGGCCATCCCTGTCCTGGGAGCCACCCATTTGAGCCCACGGTTGGGTACTAGAATGGACACTTGTATCAGGTATGATACAAAATAAAATTGTCTATTATCACAATATCCCCATCTCATAATGATATGATGTGGCATTTATAACATGCCGTATACAAGGGTTTCTAGGCGAGACAAGAGAAGGAGGTAAAAACAAAACGAGGACAAAATAACGATTTTACCAGGCATTGTGTCGTTCAGATCGTGCAAGTGCAGGGACGACAGAAGGGTAGAAGTGCCAGGGGGTAGGAGAAGGTGGAAGGGGAAAGTGCAGTTAACTCACAAATGCAGCCAGCGGGTGGCTCATAATTGCAGAGAGAAGGGACTGTAGGGTTGCAGATACAGACCCTTAAGTGCTGGGGAGCCCAGAGGCAGTGCCAGGGCAACTGGACATGTAGAAGCCTGGGCCTGAGTTCAGAGGGTGAGCAGGTGACCAGTGCGTGGAGCAGTCAGTTGCATCAGCAGGGTAGAGGAAGCGATAAAGAAGGTCTTGCGTTACTTCCGGAACCAGAGGTGGCTCTGCGCACGTTTAAAATTGTTATACTAGGCTAAGAGAATATATTCAAGCGATTCTAAGAGGAGGAAAACTTAAGTTCACATAGGACTCCAAAAAAGCGTAATGAGTAACAGGAAAGTTGATTTTTCCATGTGTAGCCTAGGCCAAGAAAAGATAGGAGCACATATTGGCTCTGACTCGCCATCCCATAACTCAATAGAGTGGCAGTTTTTAACCCCAATTAAGAGGCCCCCAAATGGTCACCCTAATCACACGTTTTTGCCTTCTCCAAGTGTATAGTGAAGCCATCTAAGATGGGCATGGTCATCAGCTAAACCTCCTGAAATACAATAATATCATAATTTGATATCTCAAGCAACCCTTGAGAATGAGAGATGGAGCTAGAAACATCCCTGGTATCCCATGATAAGAGGGAGCAAATTGATTGGCTAAAGATGATGCCGGTCCACTCTACCTTTGTCTGATTGAAAGAAGAGGCGAACCAAGACCAATCATAACCCGAGGATACAGCAGATTGAGTCTGAGTTTTCACATATATAAATCTTGTACCATCCCCCATGCACACATCGCCACTCAACCCAACAGGCCACATAGGCCGACACTTTTCTGATCTATTAGTGTATCTTGATGCATACAGGCCCATATTAGGAAAGATTCCAGTTCCTTCAAAATCAAATACATTAAAAATCAAATTAGATTTCAAATGCAGAAGCATTCTATCAGTGTGATGGTCCTCTACAAATTCCACCAAATGAAAGTCAGAAGAATCCAAAAGTCTTAAAGATGGAATTTTTCCAAAATCTGAGCTCTGTTCAGAGACATTGAGTCTTGATTAGCAAAAAACATATTCAATTTAAAGGAGCAAAGGCTTTGGGATTAATGCTCCCAGATTTGGTATTACATGTTTAAGCATCCCAGGAACAGATGGCTTCGTAGGCGATGTCCTTTCTTTTGTTCTGCTGAGGATTTTCTTAGAATAAGACCTGCCTGGTATAGCTGCAGGCCATCCTATAAGGAAAACTGGTGACATTCTGACCTCTGCTCACCCCTGCAAACTATCTTGTGTCCTGATCTTTCAGAACCTCTTGACTGTGTTTGATACAAAGAATGAATGCTCGCTTCCTTGGACCCTTGCAGACCTCTGAAAGCAAGACATCATCCTTCAATGTGTTGCATCCTTCCTTTATCATCTGTCCCTCAACATCTCAATGAAAGATGGGCACCTGTGATCCAACATCCCTCCCTGTTGATTTCCCTTTGGCACCTCCCATTGGTTCTCTTAGGGTTCTCCAGCAACCTCTATGGGGACAATATGTACATCTTCTTCACCTCCCCTATTGTAACTTTTCACTTCTCTGCTCACATATCTGCTTGTCTCACTGTGACCTGTCAGTGGGTGGCACTTAGTTATCTTAATGGTAACTCCTCCAAGACAGAAGTAATCTTCCTTCCTCCTCCAATGGTCCCTCTCTATTTCCATTGCCCTTCTTACGCCCACCAGACTTACTGTCCTCCTCTCCCAAGCTGAGCAATATGGTGATCCTTCTCAGTAATTAGTTTATCCTTCACCACTTTAACACGTCTTCCTCGAGTGTGGCTGGAATAACCTGCTCAATCTACGAACAGCACCCCCCCCACTCTCTTATAGCTCCAGCAAAATCACACATATTGCCGTGGCCACTCGACTGCTGTTCCATCCTCCTCCGTGGCCTCTCCCTCTCTTGCTTCTCTCTGGAGAGCAAAGTGCCTACCTTTCACCACTGCCTACACTCTTCTCTATAACCTCCATACACCACCACCATCATGCATGAGGGCCTTCCATGAAAAAAGCTGCCCCTCTTTAAATTCTGACCACTTGCTTGCAAAGACCCCTAGCAGGTATCCTTTTCGCTTGTGCACCCCCTAATCTCTCCTTCCGCAGACACCTCTGCACTTCCTTGCACCTCTCTCTTCTTGCCCCACACCACTGGAACTCTTTTCCTCCCCATGCTGGCAAGGTTATTATTTTACTGTTAGTAGTATTGATTATTGATTGCTTGTTGCTATTATTTCTGGCCAAGTACCCTTTACCCTTTATCATTAATACATACCTATATATATATATATATCTGTTTGATTTTATGTTCTGTGCCCTCTACCGGTTTCAGGCCTTGAGGAAACTTAGTTCCTTGAATAATGAAAATGCATGATTTTCATGGCAGTCAGGGAATGGCAGCTTGTAATGCACGTGTTGCATACACAGGCAATGCACATGTTTCTTTCTCGTTCTTGTTCTGTTCCTTTGCACGTGCATTTATCACAGATTATGCAGTCGTCAGAATCGCTGAAGAGTTCTAGTTTTCCTAATGACAGCCTGGACTTGGTGCAGCTCTAAGGGCATGCATTGGCTGCTGCTGAGTCCTCCACTCCACGCTGGCTGAAGCCGATAAGAGGCCTGAAGACAGCTCGAGGAAACGGTGCTCACATCTCCCACTTAGCATTTTGAGCTTGCAGCACAAGATTGGACATTTTAACAACTTTTCGCACAGCCACTGTAAAGGGCAGCCTAGATTCTCAGAAACATTTATGGGAGGATTAAAACTTCCTTTTCTTTCTCAGAAAATAGCATTGGCTCGTCCCACGCCAGCTGTGATCCCTGCAAGAAACCTTGGAGCCAGTCCTGCCCCCAACATTTTTACAATGGGCGTCAATACTCGGTAGGCGGTAGCCATGGCGCTATTAGCGCCATGGCTACCCCCTTACCACATTCCGGGTCCGGTCCCCGAAATAAGGATTTACTGGGTCATTCCAACCTTGGAGGACCGGTAAGTTCCCATTCCGGGAACCATTGCCCATTCCCATTAGAGCCCCCATAGGGCTCGAATGGGAATGGGGATGGAGCTAATAACGGTACCACAATTTGCGGTACCGTCATTAGCTTTGAAGTCCCTTAACTTCAAACCAGGCGTTAAGGAAGGGACCCGTTAAGGGACCACGGAATAGGGTGGTAAGGGATTACCGGCACCGGTGCCCTTACCAGTGCAGTAATCCCTTACCGCCTACCGCGTAATGAGGCCCAATATGTTGAACTATCACTCAAAGTCCTTTAGGAAATTATCAGTCTTAAGGACCCCTCTAGCTTGCGCTGCTTATAGCCCATGTACCTGCTTGGTTTGTGTGTGACTGCTTTGTCTATTTGGGGGCCTTTGTACTATATGGACTAGTAAGTGGATGTTTCATCTCTACAGTAATTTGGTCTATATATGGTGGCATATATGGACAAAGCTTGTCTATATATATCAAATTTGTCAGTCAACAGATCAGGCACACCATCACACACTGTTGGAAAGGGGGGACGATCGTCTCAAACCCCTAAGCAGTTTCAGATGAAGTAAAGGCCTGGAAGTGTACAATAGTTGCCCAGGAATAGTGTAGGGCTCCGGGGGCGGTGACAGGGGCTATTGTGTGGAGAGGGTAGTGCAGGCCGTGGGTTTGGAGCACACTGGGAATCAAACGCCATCTTAGATAATAGCAGCCATTTTGAGATCAAGGCCTAACAGTACACTGTAGCCGGGATTGCAGGCCCCAGCCACAAACCTGGAAATAAGTGAATGCTAAACTAGGTTGTATCATGAGCACCAGTGAGAAAGGCCAGAGCTGCAGAGTTTCATAGACCTTTCATTGTCTCATGTTGCCAGCATTTCGTATCCCAGGAGGAACGGCCCTGCAAGGCCGCGAGGGGGTTGAGAGCTCCCTGTGAAAAGTGATCCCACGAGAAGGTGAACACGAGCCTCCGACCTTCACTATGGGTTATGCGACTTGTGCTGCGAGGTGACAGGAGGGGCAAAACAAGAAACCTAGGGTGGTGAGCATTGGAAGGGCGCTGACGTGTCTGGAATTCAGTTGGGCTTTGTCAGTTACAACAACCCTGAGGTATCCTCTTAGCCATTGTCTGCATTGCCTGCTGTTGAATAGGGTAGAGCTAAAGGATGTATTGTTTTACTCTTCATATGATGAGCAATTAACTGTAGCCTCATGTCTGATGATGTGCAAGAAGAAGCCTACGTGGGTGGAGATGGACAGATGTGGCTGGGACCAATGACCTGGCGTCCCTTATGGAGACAGGGTTGCGCCAACCAGCCACTCAGATGCAGATGTGTACCTTATGTAATGTACTTCACTGATGACGCTGTGTGGCTTTTTAATGGGTTGCTTTTACTAATTTACTGGCAGCAGAGTGCTTTGCAGGCGCCTCGCTATGTGTGTGGAAATAACCCTTGTTCTCCCTGCTCGAGGTGGGCCTGGCCTCTTCCTCTAGTGGCCATGCATACTTTCTGGTGAGCATTGAGGGGCTTCTCTGCAACACCTCCATCCTCACCTCCTCCCCTATACACAGTCACTTCAGCTACATGCTCCCTTCATTGCAAGGCCCATTTGCCCAAGGGATCTGTGCGTGTATAAGACAAATACATCTTCATGTGTAATTTGAACCTGTGCCCTCTTTACTATAAGACCTCTATGTCTGTGCCCCCTTCCTCAACAGCAGCATTTTTTCGATAGAGTTCCTTTTCACCATATAGCTCTTTTGTGTATATATATCCCCTTTCTTATCTAGATGTCTGACATGTACAGGCAGCGACTCATGAACTGGCTTCCCCTTTACTTACATGACCCTTTCATCATCCAGGATTGTCCTTTTTTCTATAGAGCCATCCTAGCAATGTGTACCTATTTGTGCATGGGCCGGTCTTGATATTAATGCAGAAACTCTATGGCCCCATCCGTCATTGATAACAATCCGTCACTCAAGTGCCCTTTGTGTGTCTGACTTTTTTGGTGCATGAACCTTTTATAAACACATCCTCTTTTTCTGTAGAGTTATTTAGTGTGTTTGGCCACTTCCCAGTTATGGCGCCTATCCACATATCCCTCTTTCCATAATCCGCACCTCATTTCAATGCACACCCCCAGTTGCTGGATGTGCCTCTAGAAGCCGGCACCGTCATGACTGTGACTTTGCGTCAGACTCCTTCCACCGCCTGTGTCCTGCTCATGCAGGCTCTGGGAGAGGGCCTCTCTGTATGCCTCGAAGGTCTCTTTTGGACTGGCCAATCTGTGGCTTCCAGTTCGCACACCAGGGCTGCTGCCTGAGCAGCCAAACACTGGCACCACCATCACTGGAACAGAACTTCACCACAGACCTGCTCTCCACTGTTCACCTGCTCATGTCATCTGAGAGCAAGGACTGCCTTAACCTTCCACCTCCAGGGTGCCACTCACCAGCCACCATCATAAAGTGTGGCTAGTAAAGTGCTTAGCTCATGTGGACCTGCCAGTACAACAGACCACCTCCATCCTCTTGCCCTCTTCCAGTCTTCATTGTTAAGGTTTCCATTCTCCTGCCTCAGGCTTTCATCCTCTCTATCCCTAGTCTCCTCATTATGACTAGTTCCTGTCTTAACCTACCCACATCCCCTTGGCTTCCATCCAATATCTCCACTCCAGGAGTCATGACTTCACTCCTCCTGTTTATATCCAAACCTCAACTATCCATGACCTTAATGTGCAGGTCCTGTGTCTCAATATTTGTCACCCCCACTCCATCGCCACCTGGAATGGGAGGGGAAAGAGGTACGAGTATTTTGTTGAAGTAGGCAAAGGTTCCAATAATGCCTATGGACGGACATGGGGATTGGCAGAAAGAACTGACTCTAGAGGGGGTGAGTTGACAGGTTTGCCTTGAATTAACACTTTAGTTAAAGGACGGTGGGCAGGAAGAGGGGAATTGGGGTTCCGGACTTTAGACCTTATTACCGGGTTTCAATACTGCAACACATGTGGATTGGTTTGTGCAGACGCATAAGGACTCTATCACCAGTTGGACTGCTGGTAAATAGGCACTGTGCTTGGGGCATGGGTTAGGGAGCTCAGGCGGCTCCTGACTTCCATCGGCACCATTATCTGGGTCCGGTGAATGGCCACCAAAGGGGTCAGCTATAGATTTCCTTTTATGATTGCAGTGCCTCTGAGCCGATGCAGACTAAGGCCTGTACCGTGTTCGTGGACTTGGGCATAAGGGTTTGATGGGCGATGTGCATAATGAGGATACGGCTATCATCTAAAGGAAGTTCCAGCGCTTGGTACTCTGATGGCCTTGGTGAGGGAATCATGGGATGGGTTCCCAGTTAAGCCTTGCAGTCATGCGGTGAATGAAACTGTGCTGCAATTGGCAGATGGAGGAGGAACATCTCTGAATTATTGTGTAGTATGCTGCTTGCATTGATTGCACAGATGCAAGCATTAGAATGTTACCTAGTGACTGGAACCTACACTACATCAAGGCTCCAGTGGAGTCAGTTAGGACACACAGGATGGGAGAGAGACCAGCGAAGATGTTTATACCTTGCTCTCCTACCCTCTTCCTGTAACTTACCCTGTAACAAATAAACCAACTTCCATTTGTACCTACCTGTCTGTCTGTCTGGTCCCTGCATAATTGAAGAACTCTAAATGCTACAGTGGCGACAAAGATGCTTTTAAATGAGGGTCCCGAGATGGCAGATGGCAGTTGGCAGTCCAGTGGTGAGATGGCGGCCAGTGGTAAAGCAGAACATGGGAAAAGTGCCCAGAGAAATGAAGCTGGTGATAAGTCTTGTTGGGGATGGGAAAACATATTCTCCCTTGCAGGCAGCCAGAGAAGTAGTGAGCAAAAAATAAGGTACTGCGATTAGGCTGTGAAATGAGCTGGGAAAGGCTCTTGGATAAAATAGTGAAGTCTGAGTGATATAAACTAAGGGTCCTTCCCAATCAGGAACACCAGAAGGTAAGTAGTTTACATGTAGGTGCATTGCTCTTAGTTCTTAAGTAGAGAAAGCACTGGGACATCCATCTAGCCCAGCACCTTAGGTCCACCTGACACCAGTAGAACCCTGCACACCAAACATACATCAACATTCCACCTAGAGTCCCAGTGACATCACCACACCAACACTCCACCTAGAATGTTAGTGACATCACTACCATCACAACACACATAGCCATAATCAATCCCAGCACAGATTATGACACTGAGCTTGAAAGTGTTTATGTCAGCAGCTCTGTTAAAATGGAGCCGTGGGTGCCAGACAGTGTACAGAGTACTAAAGTGTGCACACTGCTCATTTAATAAAAAAAAAAAACTAAAATGAGATTTGAGGAACTTTCCAAGGTCCGTTGAATGAACTGTGTAAAGGAACGTTCTTTGTGAGAGCAAACAAGCGTGCGATGAGCGTTTGTTATTTGTTATTGACTGTTCGGCAAACCTTTCAATGCGGTCGTAGTCAAGAGAGATGCCCTGCAACTGTTAATAAGGTTGTTGTTCAATGTACTTTGCCATACTGGCAGGCTAGATGAGTAAGGGCGGCTATGTAATAATGTTGACTCATGGGACTGAAGCGTGATGTACATCAAGGGCTCTGTGAGCGTTAACATGAGGGGCCCTGTGATGCAGTGTTGGCCGCTCACCTGCTGAGAAGTTAATGATGACGTCGTGGAACTGTGCTGAGAGTTGGTGAAGCTTCGAATGGTGATGTGCCAGGGTTCGCATCCGTTCGTGTAGAGACTCCGTAAACATTGGAAAAAAGGGTCATGGAGTTGATAGTTTTTATGTTCAGTTTTTTAAAAAGAAGGTCTCACGCTCCATGTTGGGTATTGACAGCGCCTCTGGATGACTTTGATCACAGCAGCAGCAGTGCCAAAGTTCTATAACTGGAAAGGTGGGCAATGCGGTGCATTCATATTACTGTATGTCAGCTGTGGATTTTATTTTGGAAGTTAGCAATACGACGGGTAATTTATGGACTTGTGGCAATGTTTGGTATTTATGTGAATGCAGTGTGACATGGTTAATTCCTGGTTACCATTGCAAACGGTTGTATTGTAGTGCAAATGAATACTGTTGTTTAAGTTTAAGATGCAGTTTGTGGAGTGTGATGAGCTAGCGAGTTTTGTGTCTGGCCTGGCTGGGAAGGTTCAGAATGCATGAAGTCAGAGTGAATGTGGGGGCATGATGGTTAAAGTGGTTACAAAAAAATAACGCTTTGCGCTGTGGATATGTAGTCTTAACATGTCTGAGGATTTTTAGGGTTTTAAGACCTTTTGCATTTTTGAAGCGTATATGCATATAATATGGAATACATGTGTAATTGGTGGATATATAGATGTAACCTGTTTCAGGATTTACAGGATATTGGTGCAATGCACCTATGGACTTATAGGAATTTCATATGGGACTTATAGAGAACATTGTTTTTAAGTTAAGAAGTGCAATTACATGGGAGATGTAGGACATGAAATCCATTGCATTATGCTAACAGTGTATTTAAAATTTTATGAGCAAATTTAAGGAAACTGTATTAAATGTATGAAAAATGTGGGGCATTAAGCTAGGTGATGAAGCACATACATGCATGTGGGATATGAAATGTTGTTGGCATGTTATTGGTGCAAGCCCCTGATTGAATAAGTGTGAGTATGACACAGTCAATGTTGGTGTACTAATATGAGTTATTAGAGTATGAGTGATATGCATATGCACATTTAGTAAGAGAGGTTGCGCCTCCGGTATGAGAATGTAGGAGCGCCGTGGTGTTTAGAACATACATGATGCTAGTTAGTGAATGCGTATGAGTGGATTGTATATTCAGTGAAATTAATGTGAAGCCCAAGTTGTGTATTGGATGAACTGTGTGATGATGTCTGGGCAATGGATGTGAACCGGGCTATGGTTGTGTGCCGATTAAGTAGTGAGGTGTGGGATGAATCCATAATTTGTGAGTTAGATGATTTATTTGAATTTCTATAAATTGAGAGTATGTACACATGATGGGTTGTTTGGCCAACTTCCTGTCGTGGTGTGTTCTTTTCACGTGCTGTGCCTATGCAGTTATGCTGTTTTAATGTGATCTTTGTGTGGTTCGTTTCTTTTCTTGCTTTTCCTACTTTTATATGTTTCTTGGGGCAGTTGAGTGTTGGAGCAATGGTGCAATTGGCAGCTCCTTTGTTGTGAGAATGAGCGGTGGTGTGTATGGTATGGTTATGTATGGTTATGGTCACAGAATTTTAGTTTGTGTAATTGGTTTATTGCGTGTGAGCGTGTGTTAGTGCTACGGGTGTGGCAGACCCAAGACCGTGTGTGGCAGATATGGTAGAAGGTGTGTACGCTTGGAAGGTGATGGAATGTGGTTAGTATGTGGTTTGTGCTCGTAAGTGGCAGTTATAAGATCCAGTGGTGGCAGTTCTGGATATATGGTTGGTTGGTGATATTTATGATGACTGTGGAATGTTCGTTACGCAAATGTAGAGTACGCCGAGAGGGTTGAGAAAGTGGTTAGTAATTGTGAGGGTGATGATTGTTTGTTTTGGTGGTTTGATGTGAGTTCCTGTTCAGTGCTTATTGTTGGTGTGTGTGTGTCCGTTATAAAGAGAGGAGATGTGTAGTATGCTGCTTGCATTGAGCGCACAGATGCAAGCATTAGAATGTTACCTAGTGACTGGAACCTACACTACATCAAGGCTCCAGTGGAGTCAGTTAGGACACAAAGGATGTGAGAGAGACCAGTGAAGATGTTTATTCCTTGTGATCCTACCCTCTTCCTGTAACTTACCCTGTAACAAATAAACCAACTTCCATGTGTACCTACCTGCCTCCTGTCTGGTGCCTGCGTACTTGAAGAACCCTAAATACTACATATACGATGCAGACAAGGCAGATTGAGAAATCTCACTGGTGAACTAAACCGGAAGAACAAATTGGCCTTGGGGGGCCAATTTACAGATGGGTAATGGGGCAGGGATCTCAACATGCGAAGAAGGATTCCATGAATGGGCAGTTTCAGTGGATACAATATAAGATTGTACCGTGGTCAGGATGATTAGGATGGTGGTCGCGGCTATACGAGGTGAATACGGCACATCCCTGAGATACTGTGAATGTTAATGGGAGAGGTTTTGAGAAGGGGAGCTCATAGCACGGAGAGATCGTTTTTTATGAAAATATGTAATCCAAAGTAGAGAATTGTCTCGAATTCCTGCAATGGATTGCATGCGGTCAAGTAGGATCTGATAGTAGATTGTGTGAAAGGCAGCCAAGAGGTCAGGAGTATTGGTCATGGCCACAAGCCCCAGAAAACAAAAACCACACCATTTAGTGATGGGGGCAATGGGTCACTTGACTCACTTATGTCCCTTTGGGACTCATAAACACAGGGGCCCTGGTTGGACTCAGTCCTGGTGCCTTTGGCGCCAGGCTCATATAGAGATGTGAGCAGGAACACTTTATTTCAGTGCAGGAGTGCTTCTACTTATTTCAGTGCAGGAGTGCTTTTATTTTACAAGAACGTTCCAGGAGCTGATACATCCTCATGTACTGACTCATCGGGTGTGGCTCCCTAGGCCTGGTATTCATGTGCTGACTCATCGGGTGTGGCAGGGTGTGGCAGGCAGGCTGAACCTGGTGGGCGTGGCTTCAGAAGCTCAGCTATATAAGCTGCTCCATCCTTAAGGCTGGTGCTTCGCGTTACTGTGCACTCGTGTGCAACGTGATGCAGACCGCTGTTTGGGCCAGTTTGCTTATCTTTGAAACCAGGCATTCTCCTGAATAATCACCTCCAGGACACCAGTGCTTCAAAGCTTCATCTACAGACTCATCTGCTGACATCCAGTGATCTTAATCCTGACACCGCAGCACCACGCTCTGCATCCACAAAATTGGATCCTGTGAAGAAGAAGAAAGACAAGGTTATAACATCCGTCCTAAGAGCTGCCCCGCATTTGAACCCCACACGCCTCGTAGTTAACAATTTACCAGCTACTGTAACACTGCAGCTTCGTTCCTTGTTCCCTCCGGCTGCCACCTTGAGCTCCGTAGCTTCTGCCGGGCCGGCAACATCACCTGCAAGGGAAGAAAGCAAATGAGCAAACATCAAACAGATGAGGAACAACAAAGGCATACACGAACAATTACCTGAAGTATAGTGGCTTAGTCGCAGGAGGACTGGACTACCAAGTGCAAGGGACCAGTGAAGGAACTCGGTCCAGATCATAAAAGCGCCCCTGCTAGAAGCAGCAGGACCGAGTGCTCACCAAAACTAATCAACAGGTGAGCTGTCCAGGGACAGCGCATCCCACGGGTACCACGGTTTGGGAGAAGGGGTCTAGAAGGGGATCAGGGGCACAAGCTGGCATACTCACACCCCCTATTGTCCACGCAGGCGCAGTCCAGAGCAACATCACCTATTATCACCAGTCACCACATAAGCGCAGAGGGTGAAGTCGGACCCAAGCAACCTCATCCCCGGGAGAGCTGTAAACGTGCCCCAACGCCTCCGCAGAGACCAGATGAGCGTAACGGAATGCAAAGACTCTTCGAATATCTGCCTGGGCATGATGGACATTTTTAAAACGGACCAGTTGGCCTGATTTCTGGGAGAGTTACGGGCTGAAGTTCATGCCTCAAGACAGGAAACCAATGCCCTAAGGAGGTATCTAATTGAGAACCAGGAGCAGACAGATGAACTAGCAAAGCAAATGCTCCAGGCACAGGCAGGCCAGGTCCCACTGCCGGGGTATGCCCCTCCTGCCGCACCTCCACAGCCCATGCCAATACAGGTGGTTCGTCCGGGGGGGTTCCCCTGGCCCCGCCTGAATGTTTCACGGGCGATCCGAATAAGTACGCCAACTTTATGAATCAATGTTGCCTACATTTCTTGTTTCAACTTGGGGCATCCCCAACAATCAAGCAAGAGTGGTATTTGGGAGGTAGTGCAGCGGCTGGTAGTGCAGCGGCTGGTCAATACCCTTGGTAAACCAGGATGATCCTTTGCTTCAAGACTTCGGAGGTTTGCAGCATGAAATGGAGAAACTATTTGCACGGCATACTCAAGGGCGGGTTCTGGACAATGAACTGTTATCACTACGGCAGGGTAATCAAGACCTACTAACATATATTGCTTCTTTCAATCATCTGATAGCACAAACTAACTGGCCAGAGGAGAAAAGAACTATGCTCTTTTACCAAGGCATGCAAGGGGAATTTAAGGACATATTATCCCATGTAGTAATTCCCCCGGAAATATGTGCTAAATACATTGACCTGACAGTGCAGCTCGATCACAGATTGCAGGATCAGAAGATGGATCGGACCAAGGGCGAGGGGCGGTCGGCCTATCTGCGACCCCGAGAGAATCAAAACAAATCCTATGATCAGTCTGAGCCAATGCAAATCAGAGGCTTGCGGAGCCCACTCACCAAGGCAGAAAGGGAGAAAAGGAGACAGCAGCAGCTTTGTTTGTACTGTGGTAAGGCAGGTCACTATCTCCGAGAATGCCTGGTGAAACCACCCAGGAAAGCAGTTGGAACAACTGACAAGTGTTAAGAAGAAGAACAGGACTCGGAAAACTCCAACGCCCGGCAAGCATAGGGGTCCACTTGTCGAGCGGTGAAAAGGAACCTATACAGACCTCACATCTGTCATCCCTGTGCGCCTGGTAAACCACAAGCAACCATCGAAAATACATGCCTTGGAGGCATACATTGACAGTGGGGCTGTGGGAAATTACATGGACCAAGATCTGGCTACCCGGATAGGCCTTCCTCTCTGACAGAAGCAGGTTTCGGAAAACGTCACAGCAGTTGATGGATCTCAGCTATCATCCTGGCAACTGAGACGCATTACACTGAGAAGGTCACGCTTCTGTGTCAGGACGGTCACCAAGCGGACATCACCTTCGATCTCATCAGCACTCCTCAGTTCCAGATGACATTGGGAATTTCCTGGCTGGAGACCCACAATCCCAGGATTGACTGGCGTAAACGAGTTCTGACCTTTCCCAAAGACTGTGCTGATATCTGTTATAGCAAGGGATTCTCATTAAAAGGTCTTACCAAGCCAGGTTCATCGAAGAAAGAAACCATACTGGGCCTCACCAGTTCACTCCCACCTCAATACCTGGATTACCAAGATATCTTTCAAAAAGAGCAAGCAAACACCCTACCTCTGCATAGACCATATGACTGCCAAATTGATCTGGTACCTAGAACTCAAGTTCCCTTCAGCCGGATTTACGCCCTAACAGAACAGAAAAACCAGCATCTAAAAACCTACCTCGATCGTTATCTGGCAAATGGCTGCATTCGTCCGTCCAAGTCTCCTGCATCCTCACCCCTCTTGTTTGTGCCTAAAAAAAGGAGGGAGACCTGAGAACTTGCATTGACTACAGAGCACTTAACTAAATCACGGTAAAGAAACGGTACCTGTTACCGCTTATCCCCAAGCTCTTGGATCAAGTCAAAAACTCACATGTATAAAAAACTAACTTATGAGGGGCCTACAATCTAGCAATAGTCAAAAAAGGAGACGAGTGGAAGACTGCCTTTCTCCCAAAATATGGCCTTTATGAATATCAAGTTATGCCCTTTGGACTATGTAATGCCCCGGCAGCGTTCCATTTTTTCATGAATGACGTGCTCTGCGAACTGTTGAACGTCTGCGCTCTTGTCTATATTGATGACATTCTTATCTATTCGACCACCAAGGAGGACCACGTCAACCATGTCCGGGCAGTTTTGGAGAAACTGCAGCAACACCGGCGTTATGCCAAATTGGAGAAATGCTTCTTTCATGTGACAGAGGTTGTATTCCTCGGCTTTATTCTCACAGCACGGGGCATATGCATGGACACGTGCAAGGTAGACACTATCCTTAACTGACCTTCACCGACATTCATGAAGGGAGTACAGAGTGTACTCGGGTTCACCAACATTTATCGCCGGTTCATTCCAGGGTTCTGCCAGATAGTCAACCCAAGCACCTCTTTACTACGGAAAAATAAACAATTTAATTGGTGCACAGAGGAAGAGAAAGCCTTCCAGTAGCTAAAACAAGCATTTACCACAGCTCCAATTCTATGGCATCCTCGACCAGAACTACCATACATGGTCGAAATTGATGCTTCCAACATAGCAATGGGAGCAGTGCTGTAACAACGAGACCCCAAAATAGGTCAGTTGCATCCTGTGGCATTCTGGTCTCGCAAATTTTCAGCCCCTGAATTGAATTATGCAATCACTGATAAAGAAATGCTAGCAATTAAGGCAGCATTCAAAGTCTGGAGACATTGGGGTCATTCGACCCTGGTGGTAGGGTGTCAATGGCACCGGTAAGGATGCCGGTGCCGTTAACCCCTTACCGCCCTATTATGAGGTCCCTTAACGGGTCCCTCTAAGGGCGGCTGGTTTTATCAGCCACCCTTAGCGGGAGCCACTAAGGGACCAAGGAGCAAATAACGGGCCGCAATTAGTGGGCCTGTTATTTGTTCCCTCCCCATTCCCATTGAGCGCTATGGGGGCTCAAATGGGAATGGAGATTCGTTTTTTGAATGGGGACTTACCGGTTTCTCCTAGGTTGGAATGACCTAGTAAGTCCCCATTTAAGGGACCCGGCCCAATTTTAGAGGCACCATGGCTGCCTCCAAACTCGGAATGACCCCCATTATAGTCTTGGAGCTAGACATACAGTCACTGACGTCACAGATCATCGCAATCTACAATATCTGAAGACCGCTAAAGCGGAATCATCAAGCCAGCTCCGTTGGGCTCTCTTCTTTGCGGAATATGACTTTGTCATCACCTATAAAAGCGGAGTACACAATCGAAAAGTGGACACCCTTTCTAGCATGAGTGAGGGAAAAGAGGCATTCACTAAACCAGACACCGTGGCCATCATCCCGGAAGGACGATTCCAAGGCATGATTGCCTCAACCAACACTCGAGACAACTTAAAATTTTACCTGCAACTCTTGATGGGTCCACCGGCGTAAAAGGAATGGCTAGGGAAGGGAGACCGGTATACGATCGTGGACAACCTACCATACTACCAAGGATGATTTTACATCACAGAAAATAAATTATAGAATCAATTCATCGCAAACTATCACGATTCATTAGTAGAAGGGCAAAATTACTGGTGGCCAACTTGGCGAAAGGACATTGTCCAGTTGATCGCAACTTGTGGCACCTGTTCCCAACACAAGTCCCAAAAACAAAATCCTGCAGGTCTGCTACATCCTTTACAAGTACCCCCAGCACCTTGGCATATGCTATCAATGTATATTACAGACCTTCCCTCATGTAACGGATACAATACCATCTTAGTCATCGTAGATCTGTTTTCCAAAATGGCCCACTTTATTCCCTTGAAAGGTCTCCCAACTACTTCTACTCTGGCTACCGTGTTTTTGGAACAGATTGTCCGGCTCCACGGGTTCCCATCAATATTGATATCAGACCGAGGGACTCAGTTTGTCTTTGCATTCTGGAAAAGGTTTTGTAAAATTGCCAAAATCGACCTCCGGTTATCTACAAGCCATCAACCCCAAACCGACGGCCCGACCGAATGGACTAACCAGACCCTTGAGCAATACATAAGGTGTATGCTGCAACAAACAAAGGATACCTGGAAGGACATACTTTGGTTAGCAGAATACTCAAACTCCATTCACACCAGTACGGGACAAAGCCCATTCTACATAGTGTACAGTCGACATCCACAGACATCCGTGTTTGACCCACTCAAATCATGAGAAATTCCTGCTGTAACAACCTTACACAAAACCATCACACAGGTTCTTAAGGAAGCAGCAGATCATCTTGCCAGAGCCAAAGAGAAACAGAAGCAGCCTGCTGATCGACACCGAAAGGAAATTCCCAACGACCAAGTCGGAGACAAGTTTAGGTTAGCATCCAAGAACATCCCCCTGAACGGACCACGGGCATTCTGTCCCAGATATCTGGGACCCTACACTATCAAAGCAGTGATCAACCCTGCGGCTATAGAATTAGAATTACCGGCCAACATGCGGATCCACCCAGTGTTTCATGTCTCCCTCCTAAAACCATTGAGACCAGGTACGTGGATCGATACTCCACCGGATACCGAAATAGTTGAATGAGAACCAGAATATGAAGTTAAAAGGATCCTAGACTCTATGATGGTCCGGTCCAAGTTATACTACCTTATCAACTGGAAAGGTTATGGACCCCAAGATTGGACCTGGGAATCCAGTGAGCATGTCCACGCTCCACGATTAATCAGGCAGTTCCACCGCAATAACCACACTAAACCAGGGCCAGCGGGGAAACCACCCATGAGAGGGGCCTTGAGGGGGAGTGCTGTCATGGCCACAGGCCCCAGAACACAAAAACCACACCATCTAGTGATGGGGTCAATGGGTCACTTGACTCACTTATGTCCCTTTGGGACCCATAAACACAGGGGCCCTGGCTGAACTCAGTCCTGGTGCCTTTGGCACCAGGCTCATATAGAGATGTGAGCAGGAACACTTTATTTCAGTGCAGGAGTGCTTTTACTTATTTCAGTGCAGGAGTTATTTTATTTTACAAGAACTTTCTAGGAGCTAATACATCCTCACGTGCTGACTCATCTTGTGTGGCTCCCTAGGCCTGGTCTTCATGTGCTGACTCATTGGGTGTGGCAGGGTGTGGCAAGCAGGTTGAACCTGGTGGGCGTGGTTTCAGAAGCTCAGCTATATAAGCTGCTCCATCCTTAAGGCCGGTGCTTTGAGTTACTGTGCAATCGCGTGCAACGTGATGCTCACCTATGCTTGGACCAGTTTACTTATCTTTGAAACCAGGCCTTCTCCTGCAAACTCACCTTCAGGAAACTGGTACTTCATCGCTTCATCTGCAGACTCATCTTGTGACATCCAGCGATCTTGATCCCGACGCCGCAGCCTTGCGCTCTGCATCCACGAACTCGGACCCTGTGAAGAAGAAGAAAGACAAGGTTGGAACATCCGTCCTAGGGCTGCGCCGCATTTGAACCCTGCGCACCCCCTAGTTAACAACTTACCAGCTACTGTACCACTGCAGCTTCCTTCCTCGTTCCCTCTGGCTGCCGCCTTGAGCTCTGCAGCTTCTGCCAGGCCGGCAACATCACCTGCAAGGAAGAAAGCAAAAGAGCAAACATCAAAAGTGAAACGGACAGCAAAACAAGACAACAAACTTTACAATACAACAAATACAGACAAGGAAAGACAAAGGCAAACAGGAATACCTACCTGAAGTATAGTGGCTTAGTCACAGCAGGACTGGACTACTACGTGCAAGGCACCAGGGAAGGAACTTGGTCCAGATCATAAAAGCACCCCTGCCAGAAGCAGCAGGACAGAGTGCTCGCCAAAATTAATCAACAGGTGAGCTTTCCAGGGACAGCGCATCCCATGGGTACCACGGTTTGGGCGAAGGGGTCTGGAAGGGGATCAGGCACACAAGCTGGCATACTCACGCCCCCTATTCTCCACGCAGGAGCAGTCCCGAGCAGCATCACCTATTACCACCAGTCACCACATAAGCGCAGAGGGCGAAGTCGGACCCGGGCGACCTCACACCCAGGAGGTCTGCAAACATGCCCCAATGCCTCCGCAGAGACCGGGTGAGCGTAACAGTATCAGAGTGCTGGTGCAATCAAAAATAGATGCTACAAGGAGATCGTAAAGTAAGGATACAAAGATAGACTCAGTGCTCAAGCTTGCTCAGAAGCCTGCTTGCTAAGACTCGAAGAGTGAGTTACTTTTGATGTAGAAGGACAGGCTACTGTCAATGGTGAACCCTTAGGATTTACCTGACTCTACGCACTGTAGATTCTTCAAGGTGCATATCATTGAGCCATTGTTGAACAAGTTGTTGTTTAGTGGGGGGAGCAAAGAGGACGATTTTGGTCATGGATGGCTTGAGTTTGAGGTAGGCAGTTGATATCCAGGAATGGAAACAGCTGATGTCATGTGGGCTATTTACGCTCATGCACTCTCATGTACAAGTGAGTATCATCCGCGTGTTGGTGGGTGACTATGGCCGGATCTTTGAAGCGGGTGCCCGGAAGCTCTGTGTGATTTTTTAAAAGGATCAGTGACAGGATGGAGCCATGGGGGACTCCACAAGAGCCTGAGGGCCTAATTCATGGAACATTTAGTGCTGAGCAATGTGACTTTGTGTGGCCAATAAGCACGTTCCACCAGGCCCAATTCAGAGAGTGGTGCAAAGTGTATTTTTGCTGAGCAAACTCATTTTGCACTGCAAAAGTACTATATGCACCATGCTAAAGGGGTCTAATTCACTAAAAACACTAAGTCACTACATATTGTTTTTTTTGTGAATTACGCCATTTAGCGCAGTGCAAAGAGTACTTTTGCAGCGCAAAGTCATGTTGCTGTGCATACATACCCTTTGCACTGCTCTGAATTAGGATCAGTGGAACTTGTATATTGGCCGTGCAAAGTCACTTTGCTCCGTTCTAAAAGCTAGTTCCATGAATTTGGCCCTGAGAGTCAGGAAATTAAAACGTATACCTTGCTTGATGACACTTAGTGCTGGACTCATGTAAATTGTTTGAAAATGCTGAAACATGGATATCGCATTAAGAGATCTCTGTTTTCAAGGCGATATTGAGGTGCAAAAATCAGATCCAGGTGCTAAAATCTGTATAAATTAAGTGAGTGCGTGTAATTGAAGGATGAGCAAACTTTTGTATCCATGCAAAAGTAATCAAATATAAGCAAAGATCATGTGATTTATCAAGCATTAGTACCCGGCGCGGATTATATTGGTCGAAAAAAACACACTGATTGGTGCATTTGCAAGCCTTATCAGACATACGTGCGCATGCCTCGCGCCGATACTCATCTTCTTTTTTTTAAGGCCACCATGGAAAGGGAGAAGGGACCACACATAGGCCCTTCTCCCTGTACCATTGTGGCCATTTTCTTTGTTTACTATGGCCGCCACAGAAATAGAAAACAGACTAGATTTTCTGTCCACAGCGGCCAATTTTTGAATTTTCTTTAACTTTATTTCCTGCTGCGAAATGCAAAGCATCTCGCAGCCGGGAAAAGAAAACATTAGTACCCCTGTCTAAAGGCCTGGAGTACTAATGGCAATAAGCCCCTAAACTGTGGGCCATTACTGCCTGCGGTAATGCCCCCGGCCCTGTAACTATGGGCCCTGGGGGCATTACTATATGCGGTAATGGCCCGTAGTCTCGGGGCTTATTACCACAAGACAATGAGAAATGGTGGATGATGTTGAGACTCCAGGGTCTGGTGGGTTCACAAAATCTTTGGCGATCAGTCTTCTAGAGTAAAGATGTGCCGTAGCAACAGCCCCGCCAACCAACCATTTCATGGGCAATAGAGGAGCGCTCGCTGTTAGCAGAGCTCTGATTGGCCCATGTGCCTGCATTAGGTAGCCAAACAGACATTGCATGAAGCTACGAAAGATTTGGCTGTGGAGAATTCATCCAGAACTGAGTCAAATTAAACATGAAAATTACATCACATTTTTCTATAAATAATTGCATCATGATTTAAACAAACCTTATATACTATTTCCATATACATTGTTTCATGACTATAATATTAAGATAACTTTTGCATGAATAAATGTGCGCGTATCAACATTCCAAACCATTAAAATCCAGCTTCCAATTCTAGGGAACGATTTAAATTAACTTTCTGCATTATGCAGTTATAGATTCACATTACCAGGCTTCAAATTCGTGTCCTCCTCTTCCTTCCTAAATTCCTTGTTCAATCTATTTTTTATTTGTTCCCAGTTATGTAATAGAACTATGTCTAGCAGAGCCTCCCCGGCACCGCCACCGGGCGCTCATAGCCAGAATACTTCTGCTTTTCAATAGTCTACGGTGTCTGTGGATGGGTCTAAAATATGTATCCTTGCTGCATTGAGCTAATTTCACCCCTCAATAAGATGCTTTATGCTCCATCAAGAGCAACCTGAAATATATTAATATAGCAATAATCACCTGTTTGGTGGGCTTCAAGGGCTGGTAACAAGGGAAGCCCACCAAACGGGTGATTATTGCTATCAGCACCCAGAGGCAAACCTTCTCCCTACTAATAGCAATTACAAAAGGAAAAAAACATTTTAAAAAAGCCACGCTGCTTCATTCGCGGCGGCCAGGGAAATGGACAGAGTCTTGGTTGTCATGGAAACAGAAGGCGGGGCTCTGCTCGTGGCCCTCTTCCATTCGCATGGCTGAAGGAGGAAGTCGAGCAGTGCAGCCCTGGTGGAGGAGCATCATTAAGTTAAGAAGATGGGATGGATGGTGTTGAGCGAAAACGAGATGGTGGCGGGAAGCAAGCCGGCTGGGGGGAGGGTGAGTACAGCTCTTGAATTGCTCTGAACCCAGGGTTGGGTTGTTCGAATTTGGAGGGAGCTGATTGGCTGACGCATCTGTCAAGGGTGATAAGTCCCTTTGTTTATACCATCTATTTACCCCCTGTCCGTCCTCTTCTCTACTCAACCATATTGTTTTCATACCAAGGTATGGCTACCCCTGTTAGGGGCACAGTACCCACTCCACGCACTTGACATGGTGCTCAAAAACTACTATGGGGGTGCTTTGATGCAGTATAAAAAATACATTGACATAACATAACATTACATTTTTTCTTATCAAGGAATTTAAGAGTAGTTGCCCTGCACTTTAATATTACATTTTTTTCAGTCTAAAATCACTAAATAAGGAGCAATTTAGTGCAGCTGGGAATATGATTTTAGATATTTTGTGGTATGTTGTTTTCTTTATAAATATTTAAGGCCTTTGAAGTGTATTTACTGACATTAACTGATGAGGTTGTGTGATGAGCTTGTGTAAGTGATAAGTGACAGTACTGTAACACTTTCAATTGGGGTCATTGTATACTCTACAGATATGTGTCTGCTGTCATTCCATCCCACATTTCTCCAACTTTGCGGGTATGCTTTGCTGGTATGCTGTCCAACTTTCCAAATTCCCAAATGGTGGGGGATGCGAACGAAGTGAGCCCTTGGGGGAGTATCCCTACAAGCTACCAAGTGGCTCAGTTCAACACGCAGAAGTCGCCCGAGGGTTTGGGCACCAAAGGCCTTTCAGGGGCCGATTCGAATAACAATAATGCCCACATCATGGGGGCATTACCAGAGGGTAATGTCCCCTGACCCTCATTAAACACCCTTAATTCACCTATGCCTTCAACATGAGCTGAGGGCCATTACCAGCTCTAATGACAATTTGCTGGAAACTCCCTTTTGCATGATAGCTGTAAACATGACCATTCGTTGTGCTCTGTCTGCTGAACGAGAGACACAGACATGAAATATCTCCAAGATTCAAACTTCTGCACGAAAACAGCAAACAAGCTCCTTGCCCAACTACTTTTTGCTGCATGTGAACATCAAACATGGGAAATGTAAAGATTTGTCATGCGATATGAGAAACGCCACCATCAGAGATGTTCAGGTTCTTAGTACCAGGCTCGTGCCACAGACATTGGAAATGTGTGGGATCTCCAAGTATTATAAGAGCTGCCATCAGGAACATGTTGTGGCTTCTTCCTGTGATACAGGAGCTGCACACGCACACACGTGCAGGTTATGAATGCTAAAGAAGAGCCACACACGTGTATTTCTTGTATTCTGCCTGCTGCCTGAGAGCCTCAGGCATGATCATTCTTTCAGTTTTCACTGCTTTACAAGAGCCACATACATGAACATTTCCTGGGCTCTTCAGGCTATATGAGAGCCAAAAACATGAGAAATGTGTGTGTTCTCCGAACTGTGTAAGATCCTCAAGCAGGAGCATTGTTGCACAAAGCACTCCTCACTACATGAGAACCAAAAATATGACAATGTGTCATGTTATCCCTGATGCATGGGGTCACACAAATGAGTGATTCTTTTGAGTTCTCCATGCTACAAAAGATCCACAAACACGACAATTATTTTAGTTCTTTGTACTACATGAGGGCTGCAATCATGCAGTTTCTGTTTTCTTCCTTCTGCTTGTGACCGCAAGCATGAGAAATATTTGGGTTTGATCAGTTACACAAATGCCTCAATTGTGAGGACAACATCGACTCTCTCACCCCGGCTCTTGCTGACTGTTGTAACCACTCCTACGTCACTGGCTCTTTCCCTCTATCCCTCAAGCACACCCCTGTGCACCCTCTCTTAAAAAAGCAGTTTGCTGACCCCTCCTGTCCAGCTAACTATCGCCCTATCTCTACTACCACCTTCCTATGTAAACTCTTGGGAAAAGTTGGTCTTCACTCAACTGACCATCCACACTGATCTTGTTGGTTGTCTTCATGACCATCAATCTGTATTCTGGTCATCCAGAGGCACAGAAACGGCTCTCCTGAACACCTGTGAAAGAGTGCTCGCAAATTCCGTCTCCAACTCTCCTTCTGTTGTCATTCTCCTGGATCTCTCCTCTGCCTTTGTCACGGTCACCATTCCATCCTCAAAAAACAACTCTGTGACACCCTCGGCGTCACTGACCGGGCACTGGACAGGCTGACCACTTTCCTCACTAACTGCCCTTCCCAGCTGCAATTAGCACTTTCTCCTCCACCACCAGCCTCTCTACCTGTTGTTTCCCCATCTTGCTCACCTGATCCACTTTTCTCCTCATTTCCAGTGTTTAATGCCAATGACATGCAGCTTTCCTTCAAACTTCCCTCTGCCTCCCCTTATTCCTCCTCTCTCATCCTGACCACCATTCAGGCATGGGGTACAGCAAACCATCTCTATCTCAATGCCAGCAAGACGGAGATCCTCCTCATCGGGATACCCATGCCCTCTTTTACTCCTATCCTTTGGCCACCCTCTTCGGGCCCTCTACACCCACCACCTTGTGAAGCCAAAAACTACTGGGATCATCTTCGACTCCACTCTCTCCTTCACCCCTAACATCATGTACCTTACAAAAAAGTCTCACTTCCAGATCCACCTCTTCAGAGGCATTCTTCCTTTTCTCACCATCCGCCAGAATCTCAACGTCTCCAGAGCTCTGGTCCTCTCCAGGCTGGATTAATACAACAGCCTCTTTCTCAATCTACTTCTCTACTCCCTTTGCCCCCTCCAGCGAATTCAGAATAGGGCTGCAAGTCTTATCCTCATATCTCATCCAGCCCTGACATCTCTCCACTGGCTCGCAGTGGCTGCATGGATAAAATGCAAAACACTCTGCATCATCCACAAGGCCTACTAGGGCCGGGGACTATGCCATCTCCAACTTTCACCTCCCTAAGTACTCCCCTGCTAGAGCCCTACGCTCCTCTAATTCCAACTCTCTGACTATAAAAGACTTTTTCCAAGCAGAGAGTGGGGGGCAGATCTCTCTCCTCAGCTGGTGCCTCCCTTTGGAACAGCCTCCCTGCCCCTTTCAAACCTGACCCGGACCTCCTTAACTTCCGGAAACTGCTCAAAACTCTGCTCTTCTCCTCTTTAACATCCTTGCTAATCACCCCACTGCCGCTGCAACTGGTGTCAACTGGCCTGATCCTCATGAAGCTGACAGGATCTCAGGCACTTCCTCCCAGTTAATACCAGCACCCTGTGGGTGGGCGCTCTGTGGGTCCCAGCATGGTGGCTCCACATACCACCCTTGACAGTTGCCTGTACTAGCACATGCACTTGCACAGCTGAATGCCGCAAGGCCTAGTAGGACCACAACTGTTTATATATATTATTGTTTTTTTTTTTCCACTGTTATTATTCCCCCTGTTCCCTTCCCAGTTGGCCTTCTGGCACTTTGAAACACAGTTCTGTTGTATAAAGCGCCCAACAAAAGCTCAATAAAATAAAAAGAATCTACTCCTTCCTATATGCGACCCACGTGTATGAGATTTGTTGTGTGTTCTCCCAACTGCACAGAGCCACACACATTGGAATGTTTCTCGTTCACTCTGTCAGAGGACAGCAGAAAAGCTGTGAATTTTTGAGTTCTCCCTGCTACATAAGACCTACGAACAAAAGAATTACGTGAGTTTATCATGCTAAATGAGAGCCAAAAACATGCAGTTTTCACAAGTGTGTGAAATATTTGGTTGTCTCCAATACATAAGCGATACAAATATGAGAATTGTTTGGTTTCCACCAGCTGTAGAAGAGCAAACGATAGATTTTATTTTTTTACCTGTCCATGCTTCATGGGTGCTACAATCATGACAAATGCTTGGGTTCTCCTCTATAGACATGAACCACAAACATCAGAATCGTTGAGGATGCCCCAAATTTAAAAGAGCTACAAAAAACACATTTTTGAGGTTATCCATACTAAATGAGAACTACAAGCATGAGCATTTTTGGGTTATCTTTGTTGCACAAGAGCTCTGGTCATAAACATTTGTTAAGTACTCTGTAGGGGCGGGCCTTCAATCACCTTAACCCTCAGTAGGCCCACCTCTTAAGAAGCGAGTGCACGTTTTATACATAAAGCAAGTTTATTGTATATATTGCCGGGACGGCCTATGGAGTCAAACTAACCCAATTCTCTCTGAACCAAATAAGTTGACACATTCTATACATGTTTGCAACTGCTAAAACACTCTCATACATTGTATTACAATCCAAACCCCAATTGTGATTGGTTAAAACTTAGGCAAAGAAATCCCATCTTCTCCAATTTTACCATTTTCGTTAGTAGCCGCTATTTTAATTACCATCTTCAGGTTATGTAGAACACACCTCTTTTTAGGATTTACTGTGGTAGATCAAAGTTAAAAGAAAAAGTACTATTGCCATGAATAAAACAATGCCCCTTATCAAGCGTAGCAGAAGAGGGCATATATGGGACATTGTATGCCCTATGACAGCAAGGCATAGTACAGGTGAGCACATTACCTTGCAACACTACTATCTTTTTTTTTTTGTCCCTTCGCACTCTGAACAAAATCAGAGATGGAAAGATTATACAGAGACCGCCAGTCAGTATCTCCTCTTCTGTGGCCTTAGCTGATCTGAACTTAAGCTAACACTTATCAAGCCAGGTGAGCAATAAAAAATGTGGTTTCAATTAATGATTTTATCCAAGTGCATGATATTGATTTTGTTTATGATTACAGAATCTTGGTTTAATAACACATGTCAGTCACATTTCGATATGCTGATACCAACTAATTACCACGTAAAATGGGTCAATAGAGAGCAAAAGAGGAGAGGTAAGGTTGCTATTGTCTATAGAGACAGTATCAATCGTCCAAATACATGTAGCCTGAAATGGGATGCTGTCTCGCAGGTATTATCTTGCTCCTACCAACTCTCCTCCAATGAGTCCTTTAAATTAATTCTGTGTTATAGACCTCCAGGTTTGGCTACAACTTGTTTAAACGCTATGGATACCTATCTAGGGTTAGAAGCTAGCAATCAGCCAAACATTGCTATTCTGGGAGATCTTAATATCTGGTGTAATGAGCCAGAAAACACTGAATGTCTACATTTTACAAGTATTATGGATTTGCATAATCTTTGTCTTCTTTGGGATCTACCTTCTCATTTAAATAGACATTGTCTGGATCATATACTATCTAGAGGAATTAATCTGAAGGACGCAGTAATTGAACAAGTCAGCTGGTCCGAAAATTCTGTGGTTCAGTTTAATTGGACTGCAGTGTCTAATATAAACAACAGTAGAACATTACCTACTATAGAATACTGACATCGAAAAAAAGACCTGGATCAAATATCAGATTACAACCTGATGACTCATATCCCTGAACTGTATGATAGCCCAGGTACCGTGGCATTATTATACTAGCCTGATGCAACAACTACAGGTGAACTATGAATTTTTGGCGGCTGTTAAAAAAAGAAATATGTTTAAAATCCATTTGGAGAGGGAATCAAAGGTTCAGTGAGAATCTGAAGCAATGCCAAAGCCATTACAGGAAATCAGAAAACAAATGGCGCCTGACCCAAACTAGTGATGACCTCATAATAGCCAGACTAGCTTTAAAACAATATAAATGTGAGATTAAGCAGGCAAATGCACAACATTTACAGAAACAGAATAATCTGGCAATAAATAGAACAAAAGAACTGTTCAAAGCCATTAGAAACCTTCTGAATCCTGAATGTATTAATACATGCATGTGACCTAGTAAGAAGAGGCTAATGATTTTAATAGTTTCTTTTTTGATAAAAATTGAGTGGATCAGACTGAATATTGAAAGTCAGTCTACCTCTGTCTCTTGGCCAACTGATCTTGTCCATGAGGTGGGAGAAAAATCTCCCAATATGGAGTTCAATTTTGACCCAGTGGGAAAGGAAATCATCGAGAAACCTATAGGTTCTCTCAAAGCTACAAATCTTATTTACGATCCTATCCTAGCATACGTAGTGGAACAGCATGCAAAACCCTAAGTGGACCAATTCAGAGCAATGCAAATGCTTCTTTGGCCCTGGGCCATGTGCCTCAGGAACTAAAGTAATCCTACCATACGCCATTGCTGAAGAAAGCTAGTATATTCTGGCAAATGATCGCCTAATTGCAGGGCTATTATGGCCAACTAAGATCCTGGAGAATGTTGTGTCTATGCAACTCCAGAATCATCTTGAAAGTAACAACATCTTATATGTACATCGATCTGGCTTCAGGCTGGGACATGGGACAGAGACTGCACTTATTTATTTTACTTATTTATTTGCTTTAAGTATGGGACGACATACTCGAAAATGGTGACAGTGGTGACATTAGCATGCTAGTCATGCTGGATCTGTCGGCAGCTTTCAATACAGTTGATTTTAACATACTCAGGGCCAGAATGAGTAGCTTGGCCCGTCTCTGATGAAACACGGAGATGGTTTGATTCCTTTTTAACTGTTCAAAAGCAACAGGTAAAATCGAGTCCCTTCCTTTTGGAAAGGCTGACAATATCCTGTAGAGTGTCACAAAGTTCATCCTTGTCTCCGTATTATTTAATCTCTGTATCTGCCCTTTACTAAAATGTTTGCGCCATTCAATCTTCAGTATCATTTATATGCAGATGATTCACAGATTTATGTTAGCCTAAGACAACCAGTAGAGGCAGCAGAGAATATCTTAAAATCTGCAGAGAAAATTCAAATGTGGATGCTTGACAACAAGCTCCAACTTAATGCAAACAAGACAGAAATAATCGTCTTTGGTTCTAAGAAGAAACTGGAAACACTTTATCCAATGGTTGCATGTCTCTTGCTGTTTGAAAGTACCTCCAAGTATATAGAATCAGTAAAGAACCTGGATTGCATTTTGCAATCAAATTTGGGGTATAATCTGCAGGTCAATGAAACAATTAAATCAGTGTATTTCCAATTGAAAATCTTGAAACCCCTTCTCCCTCTCATTTCAGAAGGGGATAGAACAACTGTAGTAGGCATGCGTATTAATGCCAGGCTGGACTACAGCAATGGCCTACTGGTAGGTTGTCCTAAATACGAGTTGCAGTGCCTTGCAGTGGCCCAAATTTCAGCAGTCCGTTTAGTCTTTTCACAATCATGGAAACAGTATAAAAATTTCAGAGGAAACTTCATTGGCTCCCGATCCATCAACGGATTCAGTTTAAGCTTTTGTGTTTAGTTTTCCGATGTGTTCATGGCCTGGCACCACCATATCATACTGCTAAGATTAAAACCTATATCTCCACAAGATACTTGCAGTCTACGAATTAAAATCTATTTGTGATCCCTACCTCTAGATTTGTCCAATGGGGGGACAGAAGGTTCTCAGTTGCCAGACCCTGCACGTGGAACTGGAACTGTTTGCAGCTGTATCTATGGAAGACAGAGCCCATGATTATGTTCAGAAAACAGATTAAAACATTTTTTGTTTGAGTAAGATCGCATTGAGTAGCTGCTAATATGGTCCAATGCACCATAACCTCAATCTGCGCCTAGATGTGGCTTGGCGCTTTGTTCTCACAGAGGATATGCACGTTAGAAATTCAAAAATCAATCAATCAAACCGATTAAGAAAGCAAAGGGAAGGGGTGGCATTTTGTACAGGATTTACTCCCTCTGACTTACATTATTGAAGCAGACCATTTTTTGCAGCGTTCCTGCATGAGCACATTTTGTCACAGTGGTTTACTCAAAGAATGCTTTTTTCTCCATCGCACTACACCAAGACTCCAGGTATCCCACCAGCTTTACGTATCGTGTGACGCATTTCAAACATACTGTAAGGCCTCAGGGGTACTGTGAAGGGCAAAGCATCTTTAACAGAGTGATACAAATGGACCTGGGCAATTTACGGGTTGCAAGCAAATTGCTACAATACATTCATGCCTTATTGGTGTGTCAAAGGATACAAGGTGCAAAGGGAGACGTTGCAATACTGTCAAAAATAAGTGGTGTACTTGGGTCAAATCATTTCAGCAGAAGGAGAAAAATAACACCAGAAAGAATAGAGGTCATACACAAGACTCCACAACCAAAAACAGTGAAAGAGATGCAGACATTTTTGGGCTTGTGCAACTAGTGCATAACTTGGATTTTTGATTACTCCACATACACCAGGATATTGTTGCAATCACTAAAAGAGGCACAGAAAAACAAAGCACACATAAAATGGACAGCCGGAATGAGCAAGAATTTCGATGAGTTGAAAAATTAACTAGCACATGCACCAGTGTTAGAAACTCCCAATTACAAGGAAAAATGTTACCTGTTTTCACATTCAGATGGAAAAGTAATGATGGTCATAGTGAAACAGAAAAACAAGGTCAGGGACGTGAGCCACACACATGTAAAAGTGATCATTGGATGCTGTATAGGGGTGCCAACCCCGCACCCCTCACCAGAGTATAGATAAAAGGATAGTCAAATCAAATGGTTTGATTATTGCAGAAATCTGGATTATAGTTCTTTTATTTAAGGTAAAAAATGCACATGGCACTGCACATATTTGGTTTAGAATTACCCAGGAGGTGAAGTGTGCTTTAAATATCACACACATAACATGAGTAGATAAAGATATATCATGAATAAGGAATATAAAGTGAGAAATGCTTAATAGCTGTCTGTATAATTAATTCAGTATTAAACAAAGATATATTTCAAAATGGATGACTCATGTACAAAATGGTGTCTAGTTTTAAGACAGGTGTGGAAAACCCTGACTCACGCTGAGAAGCAACCGAGGCTAATACATGAGATAGTCTTTGGCAGCACCTTATAGTGAGATTACTCGGTCTGAAAGGTTACATTTGGAACTTGGAAGGAAAAGCAGTCAAGGTTAATGATAAATCTTGGATACATATATCTATGTTTGTCAATGATACAGTTCTGCGTAGACTATGTATAACTCTGTCCATAAGCACTGGTCAGAGAGGAAGGAAACAACTCACTAACCAATTATTGTGGCTTACAGGTGGCTGAAACAAGAGCACTGGAACCCCAGGTAGCTGCAATGGAAGTAAGCAAAGTGTTAAACCCAACGTTGTACAATGAAACCAGCAACCAGTAAGATATATATATATATATATATATATATATATATATATATATATATATATATATATATATATATATATATATATATATTAACAGGGTACTAACAATGGATCAGCTGGGAAGATGATGTATGGGAGGAGGTGAAACAAGATCCCTGCTAGCTTCCCCTCGAGGTGATGCAAGATGGTAGGTAAGATATATCCAGCAGCTGCAAGGTAGCACATGGTTGAAGGCGAGAAGAGACTAGTGGCTGCAAGGTCCCACATAGTGCTTGATGGATTACCAGTCTGGAACTTGACAGAGAAGAGCCCTAATGATCACATGCTTATGGCAAACGCATCACATGAAGGAATGTCCAGAAACAATCCAGGTGCAGAGTCCGAGGTTGAAAAGGCTAAAATATAAAAAAATGGAAGTGCGCTATGACCCAATCTATAGGAAGGAGCCAGTCCGAGCAGTCGCTATCAAGTCGCAGAATTCCATGGGATCAGGCAGCCTAAGGGAAATGCGGGTGGAGTTCCAGAAGACAAAACAAGGTACAAATCCAAAGAAGCAAGACTTGAAATCGAAGCGCGTCAATAGCCGGGTAAGACCACTGCTGAGAAGCACTGTGCAACATGGCCAGTGTTCTTTTATCCTGTTGTAGCAACTACTTGATCACGTGTGCAGGACCGCATTGTTGTTGCCACTTGATCACGTGAACGGGCTCACGTCACATGAGCAGTGTGGCACGCTGTGTGTATTCTCCTCAAGCTCCATGGCAAATGCCACTGCCCATGCGGCCAGAGCTGCACATGGAAAAACAGAACTCCTCTTGTTGAAAGGAGACCACAGCACTGTGTCACCTGACTACTATGCTGCTGCTGCTGCTGGGGAAGATGTTGGGAAGAAGAGGTACCTAGGTGTGCTGAGTGCATGACAATGTTGTTAATAAGAAGGGCATACTGTGCTTTATGTAGACCTATTTCACAAATCAGATGCAGTATTTGGCATCATATAATAGAGGTTATTCATTTCTACATGGTATATAGCTCTAACTAACTTGGCAGGACCGTGAAAAGTAGGTAAAGTGTCGACATTGATGTGTTAAAGTTGGTTTTTGCAGAAATTTAGAAATGTTATAAATGTGTCCAGCCAGGTCTAAAATAAGCTCATCAGTTTTGTGAATCAAATAAAAGTGTGGGTGCCAGCTATGCTAATATGGGATTGGTGTATTCCATATAAACCACCCAATCATGTCAAAGTGAGTTTTGTTTCTCTGGTTAAGAAGACCTATCAATAACACACACTAACCAAGGCAGTCATTTGCATAAGGATGGTGCATACTCCAAATAGCCTCATAAGCAAGTTGAAGGCACAATGAGCTGAGTGTTTGTTTTCTCCAGATTGTGTCTTGTAACTGCACCTGATAAAGACTGCTGAGAAGAAAAACTCCCGGGTGCCTGTTTTTCTCCTGTCTTTGTCGCTGCTTTTGAGAAATGTTCATAGATGCCAGATGCTTGATGGGAAGAGGACCACCTGGTTCAATGCAGTAACGCAGACACACTTCCCATGTGAGCAGGCATTTGCCACGGCTGAATTTGCTATTGAAAAGGCTTTCACAAAAACCATGGGGTGCCCAGTAGTTCTGTATGTGGAACATGATATTCATTGATGGAAGTTCCAACATTGATCAAACCACGGGACAGAGGCACTAAGGGTATGCAGTAGCGGGGTATGGAAGGGGAGTACACAAGGGGAAGGAGTTAATGGTGTACTCATAAACACCATTTCCAAATCAGTAATCTGCACAAGCAGCTGAATTAATGGCTGCAATTGAATCACTAAACATGTCTGAAGGCAAAGCAGTAAACATCTTCTCAGACTCAGCTTATGTCACCTCCACAGTACACTCAGGACTGGCAAGATGGGAGATGAGAGGGTTTAAAAGAAGTGACAGTACTCCTGTTCAACATGCAGAATTTTTGAGACAACTATTGGAAATGTTACCACTCGCAGTAGAATTAGCATTAATAAAGTGCAAGGCCCACACAGGAGGGCATGCTTTTATCTCACTAGGAAATGAAAGAACAGACAGAGCAGCAAATGAAGTAGCATACGTGCCAGAGGTAACATGTGTACTGTACCCTGGAAAGGAAGAGAACATACCTCTAATAGTAGTACCGAAAGTGAGCAAAGAGAAATATTTGTTTGCAGAAAGTTTCAATTCAATCCTCATATTGCAGATAATTGAGTTGCAGTGAGATGCATCAGAGCTGTGGAAAAGAGAGGATGCTCTCTGTCCCCAACTGATTTGGTTTGGCAACATGATAGCACAGGAAAGGTTGTCATGCCGAGGACACTGTTACAATTTGCCTTGGAAGAGCTTCAATACCCTACCCATATATCGAAAGAACATGTGGCTGCAGGAATAAGCGAAGAGTGGTTTGTGACAAATCTGTATGAATATGTTTGGTAGAGAAGGTGAATGGACTGCTGAAAATGCGACTGGCAACGTTTATACAAATGTTTGTAGAATCATGAGTGCACTGCTTGCCAGTTGCTTCATTTGCTTTAAGAAAAACTCCTGGAGGAGATCATCACTTGACTCCTCATGAGATTGTTACAGGGCAGAGTATGCATGTGCCAAATCTGGCATTGCGTACAATCTCTGATGTGCATTCTAATTCTAATCTATAAAAGTCATACTGAGAGAAATAGTAGGCACCCGGGGCATGACGAGCATTGGTGCACTCCATCTGTTGAAGAACTTTAAGGTTTCTATGATATGTGTCAGGTTTATCTAGGTTGGACGAACGATCCCCTCCTTCCTCCTCACCTGAATCGTCTGTGGACCTCTCTTGTAGTTCCGGTCTCTTCCCAGAACGTCTTCGGGTCTGTACTTTATCAATCCTCTTTACTTCTTTCTTTTGACGTAAGTAGGGGCGAGCTCCCTGGGATGCCACACTGTCGGGAAACTAGATAACACGAACAGCGGGAACTCCTGGGAGCCAGCCCCTGAGCAGGGAAAAAGCCCAAAGGGGCAGAAAAAACCCTGCAGGAGATGTTCTGGTGAAGGATAGAGTAGAAAGCGTAGTCCAGGAGAATATTCTTTCCGCGGAGGATGGCTTGATGGGATGGTCAAATGGAGTATCACCAGAAGGCAGACGAGACGCCAAAATATCAATTGTGATAAGTGCACCAATAGAAGCCAGGAGGGCAGCAAGAGCGAGGGAAAAACAGACTGAAAGTCAGAAGGGCAATGGAACGGAGAGAGAGAGAGACCAGTACAGCCGTACGGATCGAAACAGCAACGGGATTCCAAACGGGAGGCCAAAGGGAGACGGGAAACAGGGAAGGAACACAGGAGAAAAAACACACAGAGGAAAAGGTTCACTAGCGTTACCTTCAAGACGCAGAGTAACAGTGAAGGTGCAACGCGAGGAACGCCAGAATGAGCCGGCAGTAGTAAACGCCGGCGGCCATCTTGGAAAAACACTAGAGCGGTGCTCCCAGACGGCCGTCAGACGTGGTGGAACTGTTAATGGCGTCTCCATGAGGAAAAGAAACGCCGCCCGACTGAAGTCATGACAGTATGCCCTCTTCTACACGGGGGGCCCCCGGGCTTGCCTGGATATAGTCTGTGAAACTTTCTAATGAGTCGAGAGGCATGAATGTGTCTCACAGGCTCCCATGTCCGTTCTTCGATGGGATAACCCTTCCAGTGGACCAAATATTGTAGAATACCGTGATGGTAACGGGAATCTACCAGATGTGACACCTCATATTCAGCTGGTTCAGACGACACATCCTGGGATCGTCTCTTGGATCTTCTCTTATAAGGATCCAGAAGATAGGGCTTCAAAAGAGAGGTATGGAACACGGGATGCACCTGTTTAAGAGAGGGAGGTAACTGAAGGCGAAATGCAACAGGATTTATTTTCTTTATGATACGAAACGGTCCAATATATCTTGGTGCGAATTTCCCTATGTGTGTCCAGCGAGGTAGAAATTTAGTGGCCAACCAAACCTTATCCCCTTCCGACCAAGAAGGTGCAGCCTTCCTCTTTTTGTCAGCCCATACCTTATAGGTATGACGACTAGCGTCCAAGGTTTTACTGGCTAGTGCATGAGTGTCATTGAGTTCCTTCAGAAGGTGGTCAAGAGCGGGAATCTTTGAGGGTTGAATCTCTGCCAATGGCAGATGTTTCGGATGATAACCAAAGGTGCAAAAAAAAGGAGACATATTAATGGCTGAATGTTTGGTATTGTTATAAGTGAACTCAGCCATAGGGAGAAAGACATTCCAGTCATCTTGTTTTCTGCTACAGAAACATCGAAGATATTGCTCCAGCGTGTGATTGAGCCTTTCCGTTTGTCCGTTACTTTGAGGATGGAACCCAGATGAAAGGGCTCGTTGAATCCCTATCTGTTTGCAGAGGATACCCCAAAATTGGGAAGTGAATTGAGGACCTCGATCTGACACCACGGTTTCTGGCAGGCCATGAAGTCGCACAATCTCCTTCAGAAAGGTCTTAGCTGTTTCAAGAGCAGTAGGTAATGCTCTCAAGGGAGTGAAGTGAGCCAGTTTGCTTAGAGAATCCACAGTCACCATGATGACGGTGTTCCCTTCAGAATTAGGTAGGTCCACGATAAAGTCTGTAGACACGTGGGTCCATGGTTGTTTGGGTGCTGGTTCCTGTTGCAGAAGACCTAAGGGTTTGGATGAGTGATATTTATTGGTTGCACATATGGCACAGGTAGATACATATGAATGTACGTCTTGGTTCCAACCCGGCCACCAAAACAGTCTGGACACCAGATCCTTGGTGGCACGAATGCCCTTATGACCGGCCATGGGTGAATCATGACACCATGAAAGGGCCAGTCGTTGGTGTTTTTTGTTGGATAGGTACAAGGCTTGACCTTTGAAAAGAATCCCTTTTCTTTCTTCCAATTTAGAGGCTACTTCAGTCTTCATCGGTACACTGTATTGTTCACACTGGACTTCGCGTAAAAAAGTATTTGCCACAGTCCGAATTTCTTTGCCCGCTAACAATAATTCGTGGCTGGAACTTGCCTCATTGTCCGACCCATGACTGCGTGACAGAGCATCCGCTAAAATATTCAGTTTGCCTGGCAGATAGGTAATCACAAAGTCAAACTGAGAGAAAAAATAAGCCCAACGGGCATGTCTAGCATTGCGACATTCCATCTGTTGAAGTATTCGAAGGTTACTGTGGTCGGTACGGACTGTAAACTTATGCATGGCACCTTGAAGAAGATGACGCCATTCTTCAAAGGCGTGTTTGATAGCTAGCAACTCCCTTTCGATGACTGAGTAATTTCTTTCGCTGGGTGTCAGAGTCTTCGAATAATAAGCCACAGGATGTTCAAGTCCGTCCTTCCCTTTTTGCAAGAGAGCGGCTCCTATGGCTCCACCTGAGGCGTCCGTTTCCACAATGAAGGGAAAAAGTTGATCCGGTTGTACCAATATGGGAGCCGAGGTAAATGCTTCCTTTAAAGCTTGGAAAGCAGAATCCGCTTCCTGTGTCCAAATGAAGACAACTCCTTTCTTCAAGAGTGATGTGATAGGAAGAACCCTATTGGAGAAACCTGAGATAAACTGGCGATAGAAATTGGCCAGTCCGAGAAAACGCTGTACTTCCTTAACGTTTCTTGGAGCAGACCAATGGGTGATTGCTTGTATCTTGCAAGGATCCATACGAATACCCTCATGGGAGAGGATAAAACCCAGATAAGACACCGAACAGGCCTCGAAGACACACTTCTCAGGTTTAACCAGTAGCTTGTTTTCCCGTAGACGTTCTAGCACTTGTCTGACGAGTCTTCTATGTTCAGGAAGAGAGGAAGAGTAAATGAGGATGTCATCCAAGTATACCACCACTGAAGAGAATAGGAGATCGGCGAACAATTTATCCATAAAGCGCTGGAATATAGCAGGGGCGTTTACCAAACCAAAAGGCATGACTCGATATTCGAAATGCCCTAGTGGAGTCCTAAATGCCGTCTTCCATTCATCACCCTGTCTTATACGGAGCAGGTGGTACGCACCCCTGAGATCCAATTTTGTGAAGACAGATGCGCCTTGGACAGCTTCTAATATCTCTTTGATTAAGGGCATAGGGTAACGGTCCTTTATGGTAAGGCGATTTAGGCCCCGGTAGTCAATACAAGGACGGAGTTCCGAAGACCCCTTCTTCGGGATGAAGAATAGTGATGCTCCAGCGGGTGATCTGGACTCCTGAATAAGCCCGTTCTGTAGATTACAGTCTAGATATTCCTTAAGAGCTTTCCGCTCGGGTAAGGATAGGGGAAACATCCTTCCAAAAGGAACAGACGCATCTGGTAGGATTTCAATGGTACAGTCTTCTCTTCTGTGAGGAGGAAGGGAGTGGGGTTGCTGGTCCATAAAGACCTCTGCATACTCCTGGTAATGTTCCGGTACTTGATGGAGTGAAGCTGCCAGCATGGAGTCACACTTCTGCATGGAGTCTAGGGAGTATTTATAGTTTAGGCATTCATTAAGACAAAGTTGCGACTGAAACTGGATAGTGTTGTTTGACCAATCGATTTTCGGGTTATGTTTACGCAGCCACGGAATCCCCAGGATGATCGGGAAATGCGCTGCTTTAATGAGGTCGAATGTCATTTCCTCCTGATGTTGGAACAATTCGACCCTAAGAGGTAGGGTCTCTTGAGTAACAGGTCCTGAGGACAGAGGCTGGCCATCCACCCCTTCGACAGGAATGGGTAGATTCTTTGGGACAATGGGCACGTCATTCTCCTGAGCCCAGGATACATCGATGAAATTCCCTGCTGCCCCGCAGTCCAGCATGGCTAAAGCCTCCCAGAAGGTAGAAGAATCCCGGGACAGTTTAACCTGAAATATCATCAGACGATTATCTTCACGGGGAAGGGAAGACAAAGTGTTAGTACAGGGATTCATCTCAGCACCCCCGAACCTATCCCTGTTTAGATTCGGGGTGTATCGTTTCCCGGTCGGCGTGGAGGAACCTCTGGGCAGTTTCGGAGCAAATGTTTGCCAGAACCGCAATACATGCAGAGACCTAGTTCTCTTCTTCTCTTTTTCTCTTCGGCTGTTAAAGGTCCTCGGGTGGTACCTATTTGCATCGGTTCTTCCACAGTAGAAGAGGTTGAATGTTCCCTGGAAGGATTTGGGGAGAAGGTTAGAGGAGAAGGTCGTGGACGTCTTCTTTCTTGTCTTCTTTCTCTCAACCTATACTCAATCTGAAGAGCGAGAGATACAAGTTCCTGAAACGTTTGAGGTCGTGCAATACGTGCCAGTTCATCCTTTATTTCTTCTTGTAAGCCGCGCCGAAACAAAGTCTGTTGAGCAGTCTCGGGCCATCCGGCATCTGTGGCAAGCTGCATGAAGGAGGTAACATAAGACTGTACGTCGTGCGTACCCTGTCTGATATCGATGATTGCTTCATAAGAGGCATACTGTACCTCGGGTCGTTCAAAGCGAGACTTAAAGAGCTGTACAAACTGATCATAATGAGCGATAGCTGGATCAGCCTGTAATACCAACGGTGAAGCCCATGCCAAGGCACTTCCCGTTAAGTTAGACACCAAGAAACCCACCTTAGCCCGGGTGGTCTCATACGTACGAGGGCGGAAGGTGAAATATAACTGACAGGCATCCAAGAATACCTTTAAAGTCTTTGGATCTCCGTTGAATTTCCCGCAAGGTAAAGGGAGGGGAGGAAGATCTCCACGGGCATCCTCACGAGCTGCTACCTGTTGTCGCAGGGACTGATTTTCGGACCGGAGTGATTGCACTTCTACGGTAAGCCCCTGAATGGCTGCCACCAATTCTTGGTACTGCTCGAGAGAAGCCATGGAGGTAGTTTGGCGTTGCACTCTGTCAGGTTTATCTAGGTTGGACGAACGATCCCCTCCTTCCTCCTCACCTGAATCGTCTGTGGACCTCTCTTGTAGTTCCGGTCTCTTCCCAGAACGTCTTCGGGTCTGTACTTTATCAATCCTCTTTACTTCTTTCTTTTGACGTAAGTAGGGGCGAGCTCCCTGGGATGCCACACTGTCGGGAAACTAGATAACACGAACAGCGGGAACTCCTGGGAGCCAGCCCCTGAGCAGGGAAAAAGCCCAAAGGGGCAGAAAAAACCCTGCAGGAGATGTTCTGGTGAAGGATAGAGTAGAAAGCGTAGTCCAGGAGAATATTCTTTCCGCGGAGGATGGCTTGATGGGATGGTCAAATGGAGTATCACCAGAAGGCAGACGAGACGCCAAAATATCAATTGTGATAAGTGCACCAATAGAAGCCAGGAGGGCAGCAAGAGCGAGGGAAAAACAGACTGAAAGTCAGAAGGGCAATGGAACGGAGAGAGAGAGAGACCAGTACAGCCGTACGGATCGAAACAGCAACGGGATTCCAAACGGGAGGCCAAAGGGAGACGGGAAACAGGGAAGGAACACAGGAGAAAAAACACACAGAGGAAAAGGTTCACTAGCGTTACCTTCAAGACGCAGAGTAACAGTGAAGGTGCAACGCGAGGAACGCCAGAATGAGCCGGCAGTAGTAAACGCCGGCGGCCATCTTGGAAAAACACTAGAGCGGTGCTCCCAGACGGCCGTCAGACGTGGTGGAACTGTTAATGGCGTCTCCATGAGGAAAAGAAACGCCGCCCGACTGAAGTCATGACAATATGTTCTTACCACAAATGGTTGGGCCGCTCCTTGCAGGAGATACCTCCATTCTTCTAAGGCCTGCTTGATATCCAAAAGCTCCTTCCCTAGTATGGAATAATTGCATTCGCTGGATGTTAGCATTCTAGAATAATATGCAATAGGGTGTTCCATGGAGTCTTTCCCCTTTTGTAGTAGGGCTGCTCCCAACCCGCTGTCCAAAGCATCTGTCTCCAAGATGAACGGTAGGGATTGATCGGCTGGACCAACATGGGAGCCATAGTGAAAAGTGTTTTTAACTGAATGAATGCCTGCTTGGCCACTGGATACATTACAATGGTATCCCCTTCTTGAGGAGAGCCATCAGGGGTAGCAACACATCAGAAAGCTTTGAACTGAAGCGGCAATAGAAATTTGCCAGCCCCAAAAACCATTGGATCTCCTTAACATTCCTCAGTACTGACCATTATAGGATTGCGGTCACCCTACTGGGGTCCATCTGCACTCTTTTGCGGGGATAAGATGTACCCTGGATAAGAGACCACAGTGACATCGAATTGACACTTCTCGGGTTTGGCATACAGATTGTTAGTTTGGAGTCGATGTAACACTTCCTTGACGTATCTGTGATCTTCTGCTAGGGTGGAGGAGAATACCAGTATGTCGTCGAGATAAACTACTACTGACAAGTACAGGAGGTCTGAGAAGACCTTGTCTATGAATCTTTGAAAGGCAGTGGGTGCATTCACCAGGCCGAATGGCATCACTCTGTATTCGTATAAGCCTAGGGGAGTACGAAATGCAGTCTTCCATTCATCCCCACTTCTTATCCGTAGAAGGTGATATTCCCCCCCGGAAGTCCAGCTTGGTAAATACTGAGGCACCTTGCACCGCTTCTACGATATCGTATATCAAGGGCTTGGGATATCGATCTCGTACAGTTATGTGATTGAGACCACGATAGTCTATACAGGGCCTCAATTCAGACAATCCTTTCTTTGGAATCCAAAAGAGAGATGCTCCCCCCGAGGATCGGGATTCCTGTATGAGACTGTTCTGCGTGTTTTCATCTAGTTCTTGAGAGCATGTCTTTCGGGGAGTGAGAGTGAATACATGCGCCCAAATGGTATTGTGGTTTCAGGCTGCAGAGTGATAGAACAATCTTTAGATCTATGAGGAGGTAGGAGCCGAGGGTACTTGTCTTCATATGCTTCAGCCTATTCCTGATAATGTGAGGAAACCATGGAACTGACCACATTGATAATAGGAACTGGCTTACCCTCCTGTTTCTCCTGTGTAATACGAGGTAGGCAATGCTGTTGACAATAAGAAGAATGAAAGGCCACTGTGTTGAGGTTCCAGTCTATGCTGAGGTTATGCCTGCGGAGCCAAGGCATTCCAAGAATTACAGGGAAGTGAGCTGCCTTGATAATGTCAAAAACGATGTCTTCCTGGTGATCCCCTAGGCGGATCTGTATAGTGCCAGTTTCCAAATTGATAGGGCCTGAAGAAAGGGGTAACCCATCCATCCCCTCTATCGGGATCGGGCTTGATTTGGAGACTAGATGGATACCCTGTTCCTTTTCCCAAGTGACATCAACAAAATTGCTCGCTGCCCCACAATCCAGCATGGCAAGCACAATTAGGGTCATTCCTTGAGGAGTGAGGAGTGACCTGGAAAACCGTTAATCTTGCGTCCTCTTCTCTTCTCCTGGTCTGAGCTTGGTTGCAGGGACTATATCTCCCTCCCCGATATCTCCCCTGCGTCGGTTCGGGGGATGGGGTTTCCCTCCTTTTTTGGAGGGACTTCTGGGCAGTTCCGCAGGATATGTTTAGAGGACCCGCAATACATGCAAAGACCAAGTTTGTGACATTGTCGTCTTTCTTCCTAGGTGAGTGGGCTATGGGCTTCTCCGATTTTCATAGGTTCCTTGTTTGGTACTACCTCCTTCACCTGTGGTGGGGGATCTGTTGGGGAAAGGTATGACCGGCCTCTTCTCTTCTCTTGTCCACGTTCTAGTAGTCGGAAATCAATCTGGAGTGTTAAGGTTACCAGTTCCTGAAATGTCGCAGAGTGTGCTACGCGGGCCAACTCGTCTTTTAGGTCTTCATGGAGTCCCCTTCAGAATAGAGTCATTTGGGCAGAATCCGGCCACCCTGCATTTGCTGCAAGCTTCAGGAATCTGGCAACGTAGGTCTGAACAACAGAGGATTCATATCTGACATCTAGCATGGCCTCATAAAATGAATACAAGATTTCAGGTCAATCAAACCTCTCCTTGAAGCGCTGGAGAAACTGTGCATAGTCGTTCAAGGATGCATTGTTACTGGTAACCAGTGGGGTAGCCCAAGCCAGGACATTTCCTACCAGATTAGAGACCAGAAAGCCAACCTTGGCTCTGTCTGTCTCATAAGCTCTGGGAAGAAAAGTGAAATACACTTGACAAGAATCTACATATTCTTTCAAAGTCTTAGGACTCCAATCCTACTTTTCAAAGGGTAGAGGAATATGAGGTAGGTCCCCCTCTTCCCTTGTCTCAGATAACAATCTGCTGTTTTAAGGTGGTGTTCTCAGCGCGTATGGACTGCACTTCTGCAGTAAGCCCCTAAATAGTTGCCACTGCCTGTGAGTTTGCTCCAGTGAGGCCATTGTAGTTTCTTGGTGTTGCAGACTGTCCTGACTTGATGAATCTAGTGTACCCTCTCAAGACACCTCCTCACCTTCTATGTCTGAAGAGCTGTTCTGGATCTCAGAGGATTCCTTCCTTTGTGGTTTTGTTCCATCCTTGACCTTCTTTTCCTTAGATTTCTTTGCCTTTTTTTCGTGTAGATAGGGTCTGGCTCCCCCAGAGGCCACCTTGGCAGGAATGAGAACCCACGCCAAAGGGAACCCCAGTGAGCCAACCACAAATACAGGGAAAAAGCAGAAGGCACCAAAAAACCCTGATAGTTGTTCTTGTCTGAAAGTCCACTGATTGAAAGTTACTGGAATCTCCTGCGCAGGGTTCAAAGATAGCCCTTCTCTAGTGAGAGTATATGGATACTACAAAAAGATATCACTCCTTCCTGATGGCACAAGGATAAGCATGTAAGAAAGTCTTCTTCAACGATCAGAATACTACATGTCCAAAAGAGGAGAGGAAAGAAGGGGAGCAGGCGAGAGAGAAAGCAGTCCGAACAAGCACAGGTAAGAAACACAGAGAGAGTCCAAGCAAGGAGAGATGGATTCCAGAAATGAGAAAGGATCGGAGCGTGATAATAGGCGGAGTCAAACAGATCCGCGAGGAAAGGAAACAAAGGCAAGTTAGCGGTCGAAACCAATGAAAAGGAGAATTACTGACCCGCAAGAGTGCATACAAAAGATTGCACCGGGACGTCAGAATAAGTAGAAACAAAGAGAAATAAGAGAAGCCTAAATCAGAGGAGCGAGAGTGAGCGAAGGAGGGCTGTTGCAAGGAAAGCACAGGGCGGAAAAGCAAAGAATTAGAGACAACCGTACGGACGGATTGAAGTTGCTGAAGCGGGCACCAAGAGACGGATACAACACGCCGTGCGTCTGTCTCAGCACGTAGTTATAGTTAGGTCCTCCATATTGCAGCGGCCATGTTGGTTGAGGACTAGACCATTGATCAAAGTTTTCTCAGGGTGATTGCTGTCGTGGATATGATGTACTGCTCGGTGCTGATGTTTCCATCTATCCCAGAGACGCCACTGATGAGGCATGACAGCATCTCTCTCAATCCACCATGCCCTACATCAAAGTAGGAGCAACTGGCATCTTCTGGTGTGCTCGGAGATGCTCTCCTTTGCAGAACACTTTAAGGCGGGTCCCTTGGACGGCAGGGATGTGGATGGCACTTCATGCGCTGTACATGTGGTAAAAGATCACAGTTAGACCCAATGGGAAGTGATTGCTCTTCTTGCCTTGCTGCACACACTTGTTGCAGAGATTGTCACAAAACTGTGTATACTCTGAAGATATTTATACAGCATGATTCCGTCCTTTAGCCCAATGATCCCTCCATGTGATGGGTGCCATCACCAGCACCTCAGTCTGCATCCTTCTTACCCTTTCTTCTGGCCGCCAATCCTGCTCAACTGACCTCTCTTCCTCATGCCAAACCTCTGTGTTTTTGACCTGCTGCTTCCCTGTATCCTCCCTGTATATTACTTGTGGCCCCGCCTCCTGCTCTGGATCCGCCTCCTCATTAGTCACCCGCTCCTTTAGTTCGACCTGCTGCCCCACATCCACCTCCTGTTTTTCCTCCTACTCATGCCCCGCAACCACCCTACTTGCTTGCCCTCAAGCTTCTCCACCTTCTGTTAATTGTCAAGAGCCACATCCTGCTGCCACTCCATGTCTGCCTATTTCATCGCCGACCTTCCCCCCTCTGTCTCCTCCATTACTTTTTCCACATCTGCTTAATGGTATTCCTTTTCCTCTTGTGTGTCACCATCAACCTACTACTCCAACATCTCCTAAATATCTGAATTGTCCTCATTCTGCCACGCAGCCACCATCACCACCATCTCCTCCTCGGGAAGCTGAGATGCGTTCCTTCCTCCCTCCACATGTGTTAGGGGAACTTTGCTAATGATATCATACTCCTGTTGTGTGAGGTAAGGTAAGGTAAGAGGTGTTATAGTACGCCCTTCTGCCAACAACGTTGGCCTTCCTGCATGTGACTCTGTAAGAAAGTCGTGTGGGGGATGTTAATCGGAAAGAGGGATGGCAGGTGCAGAATCCTGTGGTGTTGATGAGTGCAGCCGTTTACAGTGTGCCGTACGGCGACTCAGTTCTTGAGAGAAGTGTATATGCTCCGGCAAGTAACCTGTAAGGTCCACCCCTGTTATCAAAGTAGCAAACTGTAGAGTTGTGGACATACGTTGAATAGGGTATGGATCTGTGTGCTAGACCTGGTGGGTCTTGAATGGGGAGTGAGTGAGGTCTATGGTTGCCAGATAATATTAGTGAGGGGTTCGATAGTAGATTCCTTCCATGCAATGAGAGATTAGGGTCTGATCCAGTGTCACAAAGCAGGTGTATTGCGTGGATAGCAGCGTTCAGCAGTTGGTGTTGTAGGTTGACATTTTGCGGTCAGATTCCAAGTATGACATTGAAATTTGAATTTGTCTGTAAAAGCATCTCTTGCTTGCTCTTATGATGCCCCTTTATTGTCACCCCCTTCACCATCCTTCCATGGAAACTAGATCCCAATCCTCAGCTGTGGTGTCAGCCATGCTCGCCTGCCACATCTGCCCCAACACCCACTATTTCTTCCTCACCTCAAGTGAAATTCCCCCAGATAGAACCTGTCTGTGCTTGCATTGTGTCAGGATTAGTTCAATGTAGCCTCCAAGGTTTGTCTTTTTTGAATCCCAAAGAGCCTTATCATGGCTTTTAAATGTACCTCCCGTGTGTCAAGGGCAGAAGTATGTTTTACTGTTGGTGTTCATGTTTTATCACAAGGAGTTTTAACAGTGCTAGAGGAAAGGGAGAGTAATATCTATTCCACCTGTGGTATGTTTAGCACTTGTGGTAACCCCATACTGTGTGTCCTGATAGGGAATACCAAATCCACTGCGATTTCTACCCGGTACAATGGATATTTACCTGGGGCGGCAAGTGCATAATGAGTGCTGCACCGCAGTCCCTTCAGTTCTGCAGAGGCTGACACTTGTTCTCTCTCGCAGAGGACTTCACTTCTGGAGTGCTGTGCATTACAGAATAATCACCTACTGCCTTCAGGGACGGAAGATCTACAAGTACTAATTTGGGGTGCCTCAAGGCCTCTGTCCCTGCATCCAGTAGGTAGATAAAGAGAGCGCTGTTCACATAATGGACAATCTGTCTTTACATGGGCAATGATGGAGGCAGGGCTCATACATCGTTGTGTTAGGAAAATTCCCTCCGTGTTTCCAGTTTCTGCCGGCTGTGCAGAGATTCCAAATATTACAGGCTGAGCTAAGGACGAGGAGGACCAGGCAGCAAAGACAGGCATGTGTAAAGGTTATATGTGTGTCTACATGAGTGTTGTGTGAATGAGGGTATCTGTGTGAATGTGTTCTTCTGTGTGAATATGTGAATGAATGCAATGTTTGTGTGTTGCAGTGAGGGAGAATGCTTTTGTGAGAGGGGAGGGTGAAGTTTAGGTGTGGGAGTTGTCTGCAAAATGTCTTTTTAAAAGTAGTCCTGGCATATTTTGCATGCTGGCCACAGGGACTGGCATGAATTTGTGCAACCCATAAAATATCTTCTTACAATGGCAATATTGGTGTTATTGGGCCAAAACAATATGAGTGTGTTCTTACAGTGGGAATACTGCCATATATTAAAAGAGCCAGCATGCCAATGTGTTCTTACAATATTGGCATTATTGGGCATAGCCAACATGAGCGCGTTCTCACAGTGCAATACGGGTAGGGATTGTCACAGCCAACATTAGCATGTCTTGTTACAGTTGCGCAATACTGGCATATATTGTGGGCATGGCATTATCAAAATGTACTTGGCAGTGGTGTCATGTTTTGAGGCTAAAGGCATCATGAAATGTGTTGGAAAAGGCTCCAGTGTACTATTATTGATTTGGCATCTACTGGAATATATCACATGTTACCCTAAAGAACCAATTGCACTTGTGTTGGCTTCTTATCCATATTTATTTTAAAAGTGTGCTTTAAAATGCACAATTTTAATGCAAAATTTTAAAAGTTCACGAGCTCCCTCTCTATGGTGAGTCACTCGTGCTCATGCACCACGAGTTAATAAATTCCCCAGCAGCTACTGGTATATATTACAGTCAGTATTACTCCCCAAATGAGGACAACGGTTCCAAAGTTGATAATCTAGCAGGCTCACATCTTGATCATTGGGCCTGAAAAAGAATGTTGAATTTGTAATATTTTAAGCCAATCAGGAGGGAGGAAATGATCTGTCTGAAATAATAGTGTATATCGCGGCACACGAGAATGGCAGAAATATTACAAGCAGAATGATTTGCCGTCAGGACAGAGTCAGCGATACAGTAATGATGGCATAATACGCACTCAAACCTGCGTAGAGAATGAGGAAAGAAGGAATTTTGGGAGACATGTTCTGTGATTTTTCTCTGCTAACTTTAGATCTTAGCAGCTGCCTAAATGAAAGATTCATGAAAATATAAATAACTGGCTCCACTGGTAAATGTAATAAACTAGAAAAAGGGAAGCCTTCAGGGCAGAAAAATAAAAATGAACTTTGTTTTAGCTTTCTGTTTCACAGAAGAAAATGCCCCAGGTGCCCGGCACACATTATTAAATTTTAGAACAAATTGTAGGCCTGTGTTTGCTGAAAATAAGGAAGCAATGGTTATATTCTGGCTGAAATTCCTGGACTATTAAACGTTTTGCTTCTCCTAATCACTGATTTCCACTTCTAAATTGTATAGAAACTGTTGTTTCTTCAGTTTAGACTAAGGTTATGTCCAATATGCTCACTTCTGTAACATGGAAGGAAAAGTAACTACCCTGTCTTCAGGATTTCCCCAGATGCCCCTCTGGTGAGACCCTTAATGGGATGATGTGTAGTGCCTCCGGAGGACTGGAAGACTTCTGCACCAGGCCACCCAGTCTGGAAGAATGGTCAGACGTGTACACAGGAATCCGGCAGCAAAGTCCAAGATAGTGAGAAAAGAGTATTGGGGTTAGGAGAGAAAAACAAAGCATGTACCACAGTGAGAGCTGCGTGTGGGAGCAGGGACACGTGGGAGCAGGGAGGGGAAGGGACGCAGGCTATGCAGGAGTGTATTGTACAGCGAGTTGTGTTGGTTTTTGGTGTGACATGTGTGTGCAGCAGGTGGTGGGAAGGCTTCTGATGGACAAAATGTGTTTTCCTTCACACATTAGGGTTAAAAATCAAATGCGTATCTTGCAGGAATTCTGCATAGATCACATGCAGCAATCATTAGAGGCACTACTGTGTGCCGGCAGGAGGCAGAGAAACACTCTACACGTGGATTATTTCCCTGTTCTGCTCTCCTTCGGCCAATAGAGGGTACCTCATGGAGAGCAACGGCTAATTCAATGCTTTGCAAAGACAAATGGCTACCTAAGCACACCACCTTACAGCATTGCGTTGTATTATTGTGGCCTTATTTACATACTTGGCTAAAATGGTGGTGGTAAATGATAAGTGCCTAGACATGTCTATTCCAACCCTGTCAGACCACAGACTTAATCAGCAACTCTAATATGGGCTCTGGAAGTGTGTGAGAGTGCGCAATCCACAGATCCTCACAGCACACAGTGCACAGTGTCGGCGAGATCAGATTGGAGTGTGAGCGGTGCTGGGATACAGACAAAGTGCCCAGAAAAATCACACACTGTGGGGTTCTGCGGCCGGCACACTGATTGCAGTCAAAGGAGAAGTGTGTAGTGGCAGTTGGCATTATGTCCCCAAAAAAAAGCGACACAGGAGGAGGGCAAGTTTCCTCATAAAATGGTGTGTCCTGCAATAGGACACAGTTGTGACGCCACTGGTCAAGAAAATCATTTAAAATCCATTTGAAGAGCATACAGCTTTCTGCCCCCCCCCAAACCCAAACTGGCAGTAACCATTTATATAAATCTGCCTCCAGGCGATCAAATATATCCTCAAAATACTCACCTGAATAGTGTCGGTCATCGCCGACACAGTCCTATCACCCAGCAGATCGATGAAGAAAGTCTCAAAACAGCTCTAGTGGGACCCCTGGAAGAAACCAATCATGTTGAACTCATCAAAAATTCCATACATTGAAACCATGCCAAGAAAAGGTCAAGAGTCTGAATCTGAAAAAGAGGGCACGTCTTTGCATTGGGAAACATCACTGCCATTAACACAGCCTGCTCCTTCTACTACCTGTTGAGTTCCTCATTGATACCAGGGTACTGTAAATGTAATTAGTGAGAGCGCATTCAAATGTATGTCTCAGTTACCTACTCTTAAGCTTTTGACATAGATAATTTCCCATATACTTCTCCCTCTGCTCTCCCATTCAAATGTGTCTTCTCAGCAACATGTTACTACAAAAATCACAAAACGCAGATTAATGATTATGTGTTAAAAGAGACAATTACAGCAAGTGGTATACTCAGCTTTAAATCCACAATAGAAATGGTATTAATACATATATTATACAGGTTCATAACAGATTCATAACATCGTACACCGCACATGTGGAATATATGATCAGACAACTATTCCCCAAGATATTTAAAGGATTAGGAAAACTAAAAGACAGACAATTCAAGTTGCACGTTGATGAATCAGTGAAAGCATTTGTGCAACATTACTGAGGCATACTTCTGTGCATTCATTTACAAGTTGAACGTGAATTACAAGCATTGCCGGACCAAGACAATATTGAACCAGTGTGTGGTTCCAAACATGGGTTTCACCAATTGTGCCAGTGCACAAGAAAGACCGAGATGGCTGACTACGTCTGTGTGTTGATATGTACACCTCTATTCAAGCCATTCAGATGAAGAGAGACCTGGCACAGAGAATGATGGACATGATGCACCTATTACATGGTGCAAGAGTAATTTCAAAACTTGATCTCAACAAGGGATATCAATTAGAATTGCACCACTCATCACAACCTGTCTAACACACACACATGTTTATTCACGGCTTAGTGTTAGCATTTTATCCGCTGCATTGATATTCCAAATGGAGATTCATAAAGTAAGTTGCCATGTCCCACAATGTATCAAGTACTGGAAACATTTTAGTTGTGTGGTGCTACTCAATGGCATCATGACGCCATGCCGCACAGAGTGTGCTTGGTACTGGTAGATGCCCATTTGACACTGAATGATGAAAAGTGGGAATTCAATAGGTGAAATCTGATGTTTTCCGGTCACATTTTCTCAGACCAAAGGATTTCAGCCTGACCCAGACAGAGTACAAGCGCTGTTTTCAGCGTCAAGCCCTACAATGTCTCTGCTGTCTGATCTTTCCTGGGAATGCCTAGTTGTCACACAAGGAATATCCAAGACATTTCATCACTCAGAACGCCTCTTCGCCTTCTAAAACACAAGGGCTGTGAGTTTGAATGCATGCTGGAATTATGACACGCGTTCTGTCTGATCAAAGATCGTATTGCCTCAGCCGCATGTATGGATTAGTATGATACGGATGTACACACAGAATTCACATGTGATGCCAGCCCAGCTGACCTAGGGGCAATCCTAGCACAATACAAACATGAGTCTTCCTGACAGTGCTGCATAGCTTCTTATGCAAGTCAGAGTCTAAGTGAGACGAATAGGCACACCCACAAGGAAAGGGAGAGAGCCTTGTAGTAGTGTGGGCATGTGAACACTATCATTTATTCCCAGGTGCACATTACAATGGAGCACAAGCATTGATAACTATCCATGGAAACCATAATGCACAAATGTCACCGGGAATAGCCCGGTGGTGCCTGCGGCCGCAGGAGTATCACTTTGACATCATTCACAACTCTGGGAAAGACAACAATCCAGCACACTTCCGGTCCAGACATCCATTATCAATGACAAATAGCACAAAAATGCTGAAAGCTGATGACTATTTCAACTACGTAATATATCATGCACGTCCTCAAGCGCTTCCAGTGGAAACGATTGTTCCCAGTATCAATTTATGATCAGTTGCTCACGTTTGTGAACGTGTGTGTTAATTCTGGACGATGGAAGAACACCCCGGTTGCATCGAGGCATCTATTCGCAGAGGAGGCACTGCCATGCAAGAAATGTGCTCTGTTCAGAGATGAGTTTCAGCCACAGCACAGGGAGTCCTTTTAAACAATATTAGGAATCTAATACCAAAGTCCCAGCAGCACAAAGTCATTCCATTAGCCTATGAAGGACATTAAGGTATAGTATTGATTGATAAGGCAAAGTGTGTGGGTTCATAAAATGAACATTTTGCTGTAGGAAGTGTTAACTGCTCCAGCTGCAACAGCATAGCTCCTCATTCATTTACGTAACCACTGTGAATGACATACTTACCCAGTGATGTGTGGCATGACGTGGTGATAGATCTCTTCAGACCGCTAGCCAATGGCAAATATGTACTGTTGGCCATGGACAAAATGTACAGAGATCTGGATCTTCAAATTATATCTACGATGGCGTCTCAAGCTGGAACACTTGTGCTGGACAAAATCCTTATGGTCTATGGCACTCCAAGAATAATCAAATCTGACAATCGACCACCCTTTAGGGGTCAGGGGTTTTATAGGTTTGCTGAATCTCCCGGTTTTCATTGCAAGAAGATCTCACCTTTATGGCCACAGGCCAATGAAACGGGTGAACGCTTTATGGCTAATCGGACCCGGATACAACATATGCATGAAAACCATTAACAAGATATCAAGAGAGAGAACCAAGCAACAAAGAGGACATGAAGCGCTATACTGATATATAGAGGAGAGCACGATTGGCCTGGATCAGAGAAGGGGATTCTGTGTTGCCTTCTGCCCTGCGATGTGGTCATAGGGGCATTCGTGGATCCATGATGTCTGAAGAGAGAGAAGTTTATGATAAACTCTTCCTTCTTCCAAAAGCCTCCTCCTAGAGATGAGAGTGTGAGCGGAGATTCCTGTGTGAATGAGTTTAACTAGAGCCACTCAGAAGATGCTCATGGACACACAGCGTTTAGATTGATCCTACATTGAATGCCCATATATCGAATCTTTTATCTTGAAAACCTTTATAGTGAATGTAATTAGGGTGGGGTAAAGGGTTCAATATTTTGTGGAAACGGCGGGATGGGCTTTTAGGGTGGGACACAGTGGTTTGAAGGGGAACTCCCCCAAAATAAATGCCTTCACTATAAACGTTTTCAAGATAAAAGATTTAATATATGGGTATTCGTCATAAAATTCCTCGATATAAAGACATGTAACCAAAACCCACGCCGTGGAAAGAAGAACAGGGTCACAGATTCATGTAATTATTAAAGGACAGGGGAGATGTGGCGTCCTCCCTCTATGACCCCCAATCAAAAGGTGGTGAAATGGAGGAAGTGCCGCACAGGAAGGCAAGGGGAGGCGGAGAAGAAAGAATAAAGACGACAGCCGAACACAGTCCTGGCTCTTGCCATATTTGTGTGTACATGTTCGGCCCAGGTGGGAGAGATTGCCCCACAATCCTTCACAAGGCAAAGCATACGGTGCTGGGCAGTCTCAGGAGAGCAACAGTAAACGTCATCTGGTAGTTGGACTCTTAACACTCCCAGAAGTTGTGCAAGAGGTCAGGGACGTCATTTCACCAAAATGCCAGGGGTAGAGGAAGTGACAACACATGACCCTTGACCCCCTGATGACATTACAGGAAGTGATGTCATTTGACCCCACCCTGAAGTGATATCGCGGGTAGGGATGGAACACGACTTTTCACCCCTTGAAAAAACAGGAAGTGGCATCACATAGCATTGTACACTACGAAAAATATGGTTACGATATCACTATAATGTGATGTACATTTCATACAAGAATGGATCGCCATATGTATTGTTAAGATCAGTGTATATAGGCCCATATTACTGTGAATGCAAGCAGACGTCCATGACCAAACGATAATGTGTTATTATACAGCACTTACGCTTAAGCGCTTTACATAGAAAAAATATACACCCAATATCACCCAACCTGTGTTGATACTCATTTATTGACCTCAGAAGGATGAAGAGCTGAGTTGAGGTGTTTAAGAACAGACTAAATCAGTGACTTACCCTCTGAAGTGTGCCTGAAATAAACCTTTAATGAGTCTAGCTATTACTGTATAGAATTCCAGAAAGTCAAATTATTTGGTATTCATATTTTTTTCTTATTTAGGGTCACTGCTGAAAGTGTTAGACTTGTTGCACACCTGTTGTTTTTAGTTTTTTTAGTTTTTTTAAGAGGCGTGAACAAGAAAGCTAGCCACTCCCGAATTAAAGAGCCACATGGTGCTGGCCAGAGCCCAGGAGCTTGCATTACAAAAATAAAATAAAAATAAAAAAATCTTTTAAATAAAACCCCAATAGACACTTTTTTTAGGGGTAGCAAGGGAGACATCAGAGGTCGCACTTGCGACCTCTGGCAACCCCTAAATGACATCCCTGCAAGAGGTGCTGAGAGAGAAAGAGAAATAGTGTGACATGTTTACCTGAAGTACTGATTCTTACATTCCCAAGGAAAAGAGAGAGAGAGAAAGAGAGAGAGAGCGAGAGGGAGAGAGATAGAGAAACAGGGAGAGAGAGAGAGAGAGAGAGATAGAGAGACAGGAAGAGAGAGAGAGAGAGAGAGAGAGAGAGAGGGAGAGAGAAACAGGGAGAGAGAGAAAGAGAGAGAGAGAGAGAGGGAGAGAGAGAGAGAAACAGGGAGATAGTGTGAGAGAGAGAGAGAAACAGGGAGAGAGAAAGAGAGAGCGAGAGAGAGAAAGAGAGAGAGAGAGACGGGGAGAGAGAAATAGAGAGAGAGAAAGAGAGAGAGAGAGAGAAACAGCGAGAGAGAAAGAGAGAGAGAGAGAGAGAGAGAAAGAGAGAGAAACAGGGAGAGAGAAAGAGAGAGAGAGAGAGGGAGAGAGAGAGAGAGAATTGCACAAAAAGGCGTGCCCACGGGTAAAATGCTGGAATTAGGTGGAGCGTGTGGTATTGAGCAGTGGAGATAATTGGTTTCTGAGAGTTACAAAGCCTGCTACTCCCCAATGTGGCTCAGGAGGTGATGAGAGAGAGTTATTTAAACAAGAAAGCCCAGCGTGGCGGGAGTCCCCTGGCCCATCATCAGGCTCAGTGATGCCCACCCACAGAGGGGTTTAATGCCCTTTGCAGCCCTGCATCTTTCTGGGAAGCTGAGTAACGGTGTTTTTTTCAGCTTAAAAAAATACAAAATAACGTGGCCATCATGGACCTAGGAAGACGGGAACTACATCCTGTTCTATGGTGGCCATTGCACAGAGGACAAGTGTCGGGACAGCAAGTGTGTCTCCCGCCATAGTGGGACACAGGTAAGTGGGGCCAGGGTTCTGTTGGGGAGGGTGTAAGTGAGAGCTGGCAGGGGTGAGGGTTGGGGGAAGGGTTTGCAGGCCAGTGATGGCTTGCCTGTTAGGGAGCAAAGATGGCAACCTGTGGCTTCTGAGGAGGCTGAAAACCCGTATAAAAAATAACATGTCTAAGTGAAGAGCAACTTATCTAACTTAATAGTAAGAAATCACCAAAAATGCATGTAAAATCATTTATGGAAAGCAAAAGGAGGAAACAACGAAGGGGAGAATCCCCAAAACCAAAATCTGAAAACCTATCTTAGTTTATTGCATAGAATGTCTACTTTCAAATGCATATATGTCTATAGCATATTCTCGTCCACATACATCAATGTGCAAGTGTGCTAAGATGGCAGCTTCCAGCCTCTGAGAAGTCTCGGAACGTGGGCGTTACCCTGAGGCATAGCCTGCCTCTCCAGCTCCTTGGTTGGCTGGCAGCCCCCATGCCATCCCCTCTCAGCTGCTAATATTCAGTAGAGATGAGCAGTCAGCACTGTAGACAGGGAAACAAGGAGTGGCAAATATCATGAACTGAGAGACATAATTATCATTAACCAGAGCGATGGCCAACTGAGAGAGAACGAGGCTCAGAGAAAGGTAGACTAACCGAGACTTCCTGGGAAGAACGTCTGTTCTTTCTTTACCTGAAGAAAGTAACTATTTGTCCATCAATATTTGATTTTGTGATATCATTATTGGTGGGGAGTTGCCACAATGCATTGTCATGATCCTAAAAGTCTGTGAGAAATGCACTCTGCTTTGTTATGTTATGTTAAGTTGATTCATACCACGCACTACTGCCAATTTAATGTTCTGCAGGATCTCACGTGGCTCTGTAAGGCAAAGTGTGTGGGGTTGGTTAGTGGGGGAGAGAAGGATAGAATAGATATTGCGCTCATCTCTTGATGCATGTAGAGCCAGTTGGAACTGGCGTCCGTTTGTATGAGCTTTTCCGGATGTGCTTTGTTAGGTGCACTGGGGCTTGTTAGTAATCTGGTTCTCAACAGGAAAGCAGTGCACAGTGCAAGTTCGGCAAAACTGGAGTTGTGCACTTCATGCAGGAAATTCTCAAAGTAGGCTTGTGGCTGCATTTTGGAGTTACAGCAGTCTGTTACACGTCCAGAGTAGGACTCTGGCAATAACCATCAGGACCAGGGACAAAATGTGGGGGTCGCACAAATTGAAGATTCTGGGCTGTGGCCAGTGTCATTCAGCTCTTTGTTTCTGGAGTGGCTGGCTTTCTTGTTCAGGCCTCTTAAAAAACAGGGGCTTCCCCAAGTGTATCACTTTGAGCAATGACCCTAAATAAGAAAGAATAGGAATAACAAATAATGTGTCTTTCTGGAAACTATACAATAATTGCTAGACACGTGAAAGGTTTATTTCAGGCACACTTCAGGGGGTGAATCACTGATTTAGTCTGTTCTTAAACACCTCAAATTCACAATACAGAAACAAACTTCCAAAAAGCATTTACAGTAGAATAAGCATCCATTTTGGACTACGTATATTGCTTTTCGTAAATTGTAGTTAGAGCGTGTTTTTTTTAGCTGTTGTCTCTGTTACGATCATCACAAGACATTCCATCTCGGTGTCCTCGCTCACTTGACAAAATCCTTGTGCCTAAAATCTGGTGTACAGTGTAGAAATGTTTGACCATAGCACATAAAGGGGCCCTTGACCTCATCGTTGAACAATTAATTCTTTGCTTGTCACAGTTTATTGAACAGTCACTCTCAACTCAGAGGTCCTTTCCCCCCCCCAATCTAGTTGTCACACAATAAAGCGCTTAGCAGATTCAAATTTGGTTGGGCCTCCAACCTCTATAACACCATTCAGCAGATACCCTCTGTATCACCAATAAGCTAGGAATCAGGCCGGTGTATAGAAATAATTGTATACATTTATTAACATGTCTACAATGAATCATAAACAAATCCCACTAATACCAGCCACCAATTACGTGGCACAACACAATATTCACAAAAGCAAAATACTTGCACCAATTGACTGACATATTTTTCTGTATAGACTTTGAGTTACCACAGCCATTACTGGTTGTATTTTAATTTAAAACACACATTTGACTTCTTTGAACATCAACAGATAGGAAACTTTCAAACAGCACAGTGATTGCTTGGGTTATCACAATGCCCTTCTCTCCCAGCAGCCCCACCTCCAGGCAAAAGTTATATAGGACCCCTTTGGTTTGGAGGAAATGTATAGGGAGTGCGAATATAATGGGAATTTGGTTTGGCCTTTTTATTTGAAAGGCAGGGTTTGGGAAATTAACTGAATGGGAAAATCATTTGGAGATCACACATTCAAACGAAATGCCGGGCTTTGGGATTCTGAGTTGGGACTACAAGGGAAAATTTGTGTTGCACACCCAACATATACATGAAAGGAGGAATTTATGGGATTCTTATTTTGGGATTAAATAAGGACACCCGTCTTCTGTAAGGAAGTCAGGGTTACAGGAAAATAGGGTCACCCAATTACTTTATTGACTATAATGGCTGTAACACACTAGGCATGACATTTGTTAGTTTTAAATTGTAACAAAAATCATCCCGTGATCTTTTTTATATGGGAATTAATTTAATTAACTTTAAGTAAATGTGTGAAGGGTCCACACAATTTAACCACCTCACCCACAATTAAATGGAAAGGGTTAAGGCAGGTAGTTCCCAACACAATGGAAAGCTTTGGGGATATATCTACTTACATGGGAGGTTTCTATTATCAGCTCAGAAGGTCAGCCTGATTGCAGACACTCTTTTGGGAATTGGTAGACAGCTCACTCCTCTGATATCTATCCAAAGCAAGGCCCCTCCAGCCACATGTCTCTCTCTCCGATAGGTCTCACAGCTTCCAGGCAGAAGTCCCCAGCAAGTGTCCCAGGGTCGCATGTCTATCTGCTCTCCTGGGTGTTAGCCTTCTTTTTTTGTAAGCTCTCTGTTGTTGTCAGTCTTAGCTTATCTGTCTACTCTCTTCTTTTGTGTCAGGATCTGAGCACCTCTGGTAACCCCAGTCAGGACCGCAGAGTGGGGAATCCTTTCACAAGGAGACTTTCCTCCTGGGAGCACAGCCTGCAGAAGGCCAAAAGGCCACTGTCGGGCTAGGGGCTCAGGTGAAAAGGCATGAGCAACAGTAGAGCTGTTTAGATGATGATGAAGAAGAAAAACCTACTGGGTGAGCTTCTGCCAGAAAACCCAGAGAGCAATGAGTTCCAAGGACAGCGGCAAGAAGAGTTCCGGCACGGTCTGTAGAACAGTAAAGTTACCTGAGCTGTACGGCACCAGGGCACAATCTAGGGAGAACGCAGGAAGTCCAAAATCCAAAGCAAAGAATGTCCAACACAAGGTCTCCAAGCCAAGTTCAATTATAGTTCAAAAAATTCAAACACACAAATCCAGAAGACAAGACAATCCAGGGTAGATGATGAGTCGAGAATCCTCAGGGCCAGGTAATGTAGTATCAAGGAGCGGTCCCAATTAGCCAGGATGTGAGGAAGCAGTCCAAGGGAAAAGCCCAGTTCAGGGAGCACCAGGTGATCAGTCCAAGGGAGCGGAGCGCCTGAAGCAAACAAGGACCGGGAGATCAGTTCAGAGGGGTGTTGCACCAGACACAGAGAAAGATAAGGCAGAAGCAAAGTCTGGGTCAAACGATATGCCAATGAAGTCAGTAACCAAGCAGAAAGCAGAACAAAATGCAATACACAAGAAGTTGCTTCCCGGGTGAAGTGCAAAGGATAAGAAGCACCGCCCGACAATTTACATACGTTTATGCATAGGCAACTTCCGTGTAGCATCTGTGGATCGGAGAAATGACCTGTCACGTGGGCAAGGCCCCAGGATCCTTGGGACCTGTAGTGTGCAGTGCAGACGTACCGAGTGTTGTCCCAAGCGCCATGGCAGACGCCACTGTCTGGACAGTTTGACATGGTGGGAAGGTGACACCGCGGAGGGGGAACTGGCCGTGACAGTACACATCCCCAAAGGGCCCCTTCCCTGGGAAGCATGCATTTATGATGAACAGAAGGCCAACAGGAGTCGGGGAGCATGCACATTGGTAGCCGGTTCCTCCGGACTGTATCCCTTCCAATCAATCAGATAATATCAAACACCCCTTGCAACTCAGGTATCACGAATGGCTTGCACTTCATACTCGTCCTCCCCATGCACCGTAACAGGAGCAGGTTTAGCAGGTAACCTGGTAAAGGCCACATAAGGTTTCAACAGGGCAACATGGAAAACCAGGTGCATATGTCAGTTCAAAGGGACCCTGTAGCAATAAGTAGCGGGATTGATTCACTTTTCCACGAGATATGGACAAACATACCGTGGAAGTTGTTTGTGCTTCCCTGCGAGGCATAGATACTTGGTGGCTGCCCAAACCTTATCACCGGTCTGGTAAGAAGGGGCTAGTTGCCTGTGTGTATCAGCCTGTCGTTTGATACGTCCCTGTGCCTGGTGTAGATGTAGAGTCACAGCCATACCTATGTTGGACAGGGAAAGAACCACGGCATTAGTGTCCGGAACATGCACTGGACTAGAAAACCTTGTGCAGGAGAATCCAAGGATGTTGATCATATAGAGCGAAGAAAGGTGAACAGCCAACCAAGGAGTTCTGAGAGTTGTTATAAGCGAATTCAGCCGCACCTAACACTGTAAGCCAATCCGATTGGTACTGCAAACATAAGCACCAGAGGTATTGCCCGATGGTGGCATTGGTTCTTTCAGTCTGGCCGTCTGTTTTTGGGGGTATGGTATGAGGAGGAAAAGTGTGCATCAACGCACAAAGATCTAGTTAGAGCCATCCAAAAACACAATATAAATTGGGACCCACGGTCTACGACGAGAATGGAAAGCAGGCTAAAAAACTGGACAAGATAGTCAAAAAACAAGGTAGCCAGCTTTGAGGCCATGGGTACACCTTGGCAGGTGACAAAGAGCACCATTTTAGTAAATACATCGACCACCACCAGGATGGTGGTCATTCCTCATACCGGTGGCATTTCCATCACAAAGTCCCTGGAGACCATGTACCAAGGCTTATGTGGTATTGACATTGCCTGCAGTAAGGCCATTGGTTTTCCTAGGGTGGTTTTCCACTGAGTGCAAACAGCGCATTTAAGGGTGTAAACCATGACGTCTCTTTTCATATGGTGCCACCAACACCATCTTTTTAGTAGCTCTAAGGTCTTCTATTGACCTGGATGGGAAACAAGCTTTGCATCATGGGATCATTGAGCAAAAGACGCGTGTTGTTATCAGGAATATATAGACAATCACATTTTTTTTTTTTTTTTTTTTTTTACGCTACTTACCTTGTACTGCACTTTCCCCCCCACCTCCTCCCCCTGCACTTTCTCCTTTTCCCCTTACCTCTGCACTTGCGCGATCTGAATGACACCTGGCCTAGTAGGATCGTTTGTCTGTCTTCCCCTTGTTTCCCTCCCTCCCTGCCTCGTCGCGCCTTGAAACACTTGTGTATAGGCGCGTTACAAATACCATATCATATCATATCATATCATATGTACGGTAAACCATTGATGAACTGTGCATTTTGGGAACTGATGTCAGATGGATGTTCTTTCACCCAACACCGGATGTTGTCCTGTAAGGAGGGAGAGACTGAACAAACACAGACCACTGAATCCATTGGCAGTAACAGGGGTTTGGTGCATAGTAAATTCAGGTCCCCCGCGATCCTGGAAGCGCATCAGCCTTGCCATGTAGTGTGCCAGGAGGGTGAGTAACCACGAAATCAAACAGGGCATAAAATACATGCCAATGGATCTGACGTGGATTGGTGCATTTGGCAAGTGATAGAGCCTGCAGGTAACAATGATCAGAATACACTGTTACTGGATGTCGAGCACCCAATAGATGGTGTCGCCATTCTTTAAAAGTGGCTCTAATAGCCAACAGCTCCCTCTCCATAACTGTGTAATTACTTTCGCCTATCGAGAGGGTTCTAGCGTACTAAGCCACTGGATGTATACAGTGCGTGGTGGGGCATTTTTGTGAAAGAATGTGCTGATAGCGACAGCTGAAGTGTCGGCTTCCACAATAAATGGCTGGGATGGATCTGGATGTTGCAGGACTGGCGATGAGGTAAAGTCGTCCTTCAGGGATGGTAATGCCGCTTGTGCCTCTGCGTTCCAGGACAACGGAACAGAGGGTCTCGTAAGGCGAGTCATTGGAACCAGTACCTCTTAAAACGAGGTGATAAACCGCCTATAAAAATGTGCAAAGCCCAGGAATGATTGTAGGGCTTTCACAGTAGTTGGCACTGGACAATCAAGTACTGCTCGTACTTTAGCGTCACTCCTTTGCACCCCCTGTGGGTAAAGGGCGAATCCTAAGAACTCGACTGAGGAGGCATGGATGATGCATTTCTCTAATGTTGCGAATAATGCACTTTCTCTCACTCTTAGAACAATGCGTACTTGTTGGATTTGTTTTTCAGGGGTTTCACAGAAAATCAGGATGTTGTCCAGGTATACCAAATCAAAGCAGTCCAATATGTCTCAGAAAATGTTGTTAACAAAGTACTGGAACATAGCGGAGGCATTACATAAGCCAAAGGGCATGACAAGATACTCGTAGAGACCATATTTGATCTTCAAAGTGGTTTTCCATTCATCGCCATGCCGAATGTGGACCAGATTGTAAGCCCCCCGGAGGTCGAGTTTGGTGAAAATGACGGAGGATTGTAACCGATTCAATAATTCCAAGATCCGTGACAATGGCTACTGATGTTTCATGGTAACTTCATTAAGCACCAAATAGTCCACACAAAGATGCGATTCACCATCCTTCTTTGGCACAAAGAATATTGGAGAAGCAGCCGGAGACCAGGACGGGTGTATGTGACCCAGGCATAAGGTCTTCTCTATGTACTCCTTGAGAAAGTCCTCTTCCTTGTGAGTAAGAGAATATATGCGACCATGGGGTATGGAGGCGACACTAAGTCTTTTGGGCAGTCATACTCCTGATGAGGTGGTAGCTGCTCAAACAAACCTTTATCAAAGATGTCCACAAATTCCTGATATTCCATGGGGACACAGGTCATTGGACGGTTGGTGGCACTGACTGTGGACATACCAGACATTAATGGCAAACAAGGAGAAACAGAGGCATAAGACTGGGCTGGTCGGCAGTGTTCTCTACACCCTGGAGATAAAAAATGTATGGCCTGATCCACCCAGTCAATAACCAGATTGTGTTTCTGTAGCCAAGAAAGACTAAATATAACCCCGAACTAGGGGGCGGCTATCAGATCAAAGACATCCATTCAATATGCCCTTCCTGTGTACTTATGAAAACGGGTTTGGTCTTCTCTGTTACCTGTCCAGAGACAAGACAGGAACCATCCACTACACGTACAGTCTCTGGGGTGTCTTTCACCTGTATAGGAATCCCATTCTTGTGTGCCGGTTGGTAGTCCATGTAATTGCCTGTTGCCCCGGAGTCAATTATTCCTTAAATGGTGAGTGCTTGGGACCCAAGCATGGAAAAGGACATGGGTAGGTATATTTGCATGGTCGAAGAAGCATTCTCAGAGCCGATAGAAGGTTGACTCGTCCTAGTGGCCCTACCTGAGGATGAGTCTTGGCCTTTCCCAACCTCTTAGCAAGTCTTTTCGGACAAACACGAATGAAATGCCCTGTTGGCCCAAAAAAGAGGCAAAAGTTGTTGCTTATCCAGCTCTCTCTCTCTTCTTTTGTCAAAGGAGCATGCACAGACTCTATCTGCACCAGTTCTGGCTCATTGGAAGGGCTAGGAGAGGTAGTCTTGGTTTAATCTGGGCACCTTCCTGGGTTCCTCCAATTTCTCCCCTTCTCTGTATAAGTCTGGCATCGATCTGTAGTACCAGATCTAAAATCTAAAAACTCCAGAAAACCAAACACACTTACCGGAACCGCCGATAAGGTGTCTTTTAGTTCATATGAAAGACCCCCGTAAATGACTGCTGCTTTTTTCTGTTTTTGCCTTGTGGTTTCTGCTGCTAGCTGACTGAAGCGGGCCAGGTATGACAGAAGGTTTTGTTTACCCTGCGTCAAAGCCAAGAACTCCATGTCCGACGCTTGAGCCTTGTACCTGGCATCAAACACCAAATTCATATCCCCTAAAAGGGTATCAAAGTCGTATAATGCAGGATCATTGGTTTCCAGAAGAGGATTAGCCCAGGCAGCAGCAGTACCACCTAAATGCAACAGAGCAAAGGCTGCGTTAGTGGTGAAATCGGGAAAAGTCAGCGGCTGACATAGGAAATGTAACCTACACTGGTTGATAAAAGTTCTATAATTTTTTGGGGTCACCAGTGAACCATTCTAGTGGGGCCAATGGGAATTGTCTAGGCAAAACAACAGGGGTAAACCCCTAGATTTGGAGGAAGTGGAGCTGGAGGAACTGCTACAGCAGCCCCATCCCCAAACTCCTCGTCTGAGAGTAAAGGTTGTACTAAGCTCTGCATGACGTCCATGCGCTGATGTAACGAAGCCTGCGAAGTCGCCATATCTGTGCGGAGAGCCAAGAAGGCCTGCAAAACAGCAGACATGGGGTCTGCACCCAGATGCATCACAGTATGACAAATAGAGGCTCCTTAATCTGTCAGGATCGGATCACCTCCGGTAACCCGAGTCAGGACTGTAGATTGGGGTCTCCTTTCATAGGAAGACTTTTCCCCTGCGAGTGCAGCCTGCAGAAGGCCAAATGGTCACTGTCAGGTTAGGGCTCAGGTGAAAAGACAGGAGCAACAGCAGAGCTGTTTCGATGACGATGAAGAAGAAAAACCTACTGGATGAGCTCGTGCCAGAAAACCCATAGAGCAAGGAGTTCCAAGGACAGTGCCAAGAAAAGTTCAGACAAAGTCTGTACAACAGCAAAGTTACTAGACCCGTATGGCACAAGGGTGCAATCTAGGGAGAAGGCATGAAGTCCAAACTCCAAAGGGAAGAAGGTCTAACACAAGGTCTCTAAACCAAGGTCAATTATAGTTCAACCACACAAATCCAGAAGACAAGACATTCCAGGGTAGATCATAAGTCAAGAATCCTGAGGGGTGGCCAATGTAGTATCCAAGAGCTGTCCCAGTCCCTGGGATGTGAGGAAGCAGTCCAAGGGAAAATCAGAGTTTGTGGAAAACCTGGTGATCATCCAAGGGAGCGGAGTGCCAATCCACAAGAAGCTGCTGGCCGGGCAGAGCGCAACAGTTAAGGAAAGTTAGGAATGCTTATGTAGAGGTGACTTCTGGCTAGCATCCATGGATCAGATACATGACCTGTCAAGTGGGCAAGGCCCCTGGATCCCCGTGACATGTAGTGCACAGTGCCAACATACAGCGCGTTGTCCCTAGCACCACGCAGATGCCACTGTCTGGACAATTTGGTATGGCAGGAAGGTAACATCACAGAGCGGGAACGGACCATGACATTTTGTCCTCTGTCTCCTTAGATTGAAAATGGACATTATATAGTGCTGATGCTACTTAAATATTATGAATACCCCCACGTTATAAATTGGACACCTCTCTTCCTTCGCCTCCCACCAATCCGCCCACTGCCAGCCGATAGGACAAGGAGTTTAGGAGGTTTGGATTTTATTTTTACATATTTAGTTTTCTTAGAATCTCACTACATAGCAACTATCTTCTCCTTTCAAATAACTACATAAACATATATATTTTTGAATTCTACAATTTATGATAAATCGGGGAACACTAATTTTATAGCGGTACAACCTTCCTGGGAGGAGGTATCATTTTTAGTTCTTTATTCATGAGCTGAAATACCTATAAATATCAAATTTGACAAAGCACACATGAATTGTCCTTTCTATCAGCTCACCAAGTTTCAGAGTTTTCTAATTATTATGAGATTCACAAACCCATTTTCATCTCTAAATTGAATTGCACACATGCCATATGGTTGATATTTACATGGAACCGACAGGATGTTTGTGATGTTTGTGATGTTTGTATGAGTCCTGAATCAGCTTTTTGTGACACACGGTTCTCCTGTTATCAGGGAAAAAGGAGTACAATGTTAATCAAATGGCAAGACATAATATGAAGAATCGTCGTTTCATATTCCAAGCAAATCCACACAGTTTTGTTTTCCTCAGAAACATGTCACATGAACATCTGCTTATCCATAGGGCATGTTCCTACTCTGCCTTTGAAAATCCATTAGTGGCTCTGAGAGGCAATTTATTGGTGTCATGACAGCCCTAAAAGGTCAATTATGTTGGCTGCCTTATCTGACCCTTCCAAAATTTTGATCTAACTATTTGTATTTCTTTGCATTTTCACATGAAACAGTCTTCCTTTTCCTAGTGGGCCCAGCCCAAAGGTCATGAGGTCAATGTTTCAGAGGCACAGACCGTTCAGTTCAGTGTGGAAAACAAGCTGCATCCATAAACAAGATGTGTTTACACATTACATTTTGAATAGTATCTGGGCCAGCTGTCATGAGTACAGTCTTTGTTTAATATACTAGTTGAAAATGCATGAGTGTCCCTTTATGCATTGTTCACACATAGGCAAACTTTACCATGGGAAACCAGTGTTCACTTCAACAACAAGTAGGCCTCTCCTTTTAGATCATGTCATTTTGAATGTTGAAAAGTATGGTTATTTTTTTTTGTTGTGACAAACACAAAGTTCTTGGCTTCACTTTAGATTTCTTGATCACCGACATCCTCTTTGTCGTTCCTTCTCCTGACCTATGGACTCTCCATGTGGCCACTCTACTCTCTCCTTACTGTTCTTCACACATAAATTGTGGCGCCTGCTCGGAGGCCCTTCTTGCCTCCTTTTCTACCTTCAGGGCCATCATAAATGTCTATTGAGATGGTACCATCCCGGTACAAGGGCTTCAACTCAACCTCTTATGTTGTGATAAGCTCCTTCCCTGCCTTATCAACTTTCCTATTTCCTCCTCATTGGCTTCATTGCCACCTACTTCTACGGCTGCCCAGGCTCCCTTGCCAACTATGCCCACCTTGGCTTACTTATCCCTACCAACATCACCACCTCCCTCACAACTCCCCCCTTGTCGCTCTCCACTATACAGGCTCCCTTACCTATTCTCACTAAACTGACATCCTCATCAGCCTCTTCCACCCTGCTACCTTGGCCACACACATCCGCCACATGTGGAGCTCCCTTGCTTCCTGTAGCACCTCCCACACTGGCTCCCTTGCCATTTTCCTCTATCCTGGCTCCCTTGCCTGCACCCTACTCACTGACACCCTTGTCATCCTTGCCTCTGAATGCCTCCCCCTACCTCTATCTCTCAGACACTCTTACCGCTTACAGGGGGGACCTCTGTGCCCTGCACCACTTAAGTTTTTCAAAAGTGGCAACCTGTTCCATGTTGCCACACTAAACTGTCGCTCTGCTATCAAGCACTTCTCTGACATCTGCCACCTTCTTGAATTCCTGGACCTTGATGTTCTTGCTCCTACTGAGACATGGTTTAAGGAAAGCTCTGTCACAAGTTTTGACACACTTCTCCCCGAAGGATATAAGATCCTATCTATGCCAAGGCCCAACAGGCCAGGAGGTGGAGTAGCCTTGATCTTTCCTGAGTGGATCCCTGTTTCCATTATTCCCACTCAGCTCTACGCCTCTTTTGAATGACTGGTCTGCAGGCTCTCTCTCTCCCCTGTCGCCCTCTTACTCTGGCCACCTTCTATCGGCCTCCAGGCCTGTCCCCCCTCTTTCTCTAGGAATGGGCTGACCTGGCCTCTTCTCTCCTCTCCTCCTCTTCCCAACTGCTCCTGCTGGGGATCTTAACATCCATCTTGACTCTCCGGACTCCTCAGGACCTTTCCGCAACCTGTGTGACTCCCTTTCTCTTTCAATTCTACCCAGTGGTCCAATGCACACTGCTGGCCACATCTTGGATGTTCTCTTCTCCACAGACATCCCTTTCTCTATTCCTCTAACTACCTCACTCTCATGGACTGATCTTTCTCTTCTCTCTTCTCACTTCAAACTCTCTTCCCCTACAGCAATGGCACACCCTACACCACCTCCCGCCTTCAAGGTCATCCGACCCATGATAAGAGTGTCACTGGCTGCCTTTTTCGCCACCTACTCCCCTCCTTCTACTCCTGTGGCTGACTCCCACCCTAATACAGCCCTTGCTAACTTTAACTGTTCCATCTCCAACACTCTTGACATTCTTGCTCCTGTCATGAGGGTCCGACTCAAGCCTGCCAAAAAGTGCAACTCTTGGCATAACACTCATCTAGCTGCCCTTAAACACAAGTGCAGAGCAGTGGAACAGCAATGGGGATCTTCAGGTGCACCCTCCAACAAGCTGGCCTGCCGTCTTCTTCAAAGGCAATATAGACATTGAATCCACTCCAAGAAAAGAGTCTACATTCAAGCCTGCATCTCTGCAGCATCTAACAAAACAGCCAAACTTTTTAAAGTCGCCAAGGAGCTGGCCAACCCTACTATAGCCACCCAGGCCCTTTTCTCGGCCCTGGCCACACATTTCACCACCAAAACACAGGACATCCTGTCCTCTCTCTCTTCCGCTCCCCATCCTGCACCAAAATCTTATGGGCCCCCTTTGGCCACCCTCACCCCTTTCCTTCTTCTCTCCTCTCCCTCCCCTGTCACACCTGATGAGGTCTCTAGACTGGTCCTGTCTATGAAAGCCTCTTCCAAGCAGGTGGACCCCTGCCCGTTAAAAAACATCCAGGACAATACTAACACTCTTGATCCAGCTTTGGCCGACCTCTACAACCTCCCTTTAGCTACTGCAGTCCCCCCCTCCTCTCAAGCACTCTCTTGTGCGCTCTTTGCTCACAAAACCCTCCACTGACCCATCATTCGAGCAAACTATTGCCTGATCTCCATCACCCCTTTCCTGGAAAAGCTCCTGGAGAAGCTGACTATCACCCAACTTCCTTCACACTGAATCTTTTGGTTCTCTCCATGACCATCAGTCTGGCTTTAGGGAATTAAGAGGCACGAAAAATACTCTTCTGAACACCCGCAAACGTCTGCTCTCAAATATTGACTAACTCTCCCTCCTTCTGCCCTCATTCTTCTTGACCTCTCTCCTGCCTTTGATACGGTACACCACAACATCCTGATCACCCGTCTCTGTGATACCCTGGGCATCACAGATCAGGTCCTGGCCTGGCTCGCCTCCTTTCTCTCTGACCAGCCCTCCCCGGTGGAACTTGGTTCCTTTCTCTCCACTATCGCTTTCTCTACTTGTGGTGTCCCCCAGGGTTCTAAACTCCCCCCCTGGTTCTTCAATATCTACATAGCCCCTTGGCCCACAGGATCTCTACCTTTACCACAAACTTTCACTATTATGCGGCTAACACGCAGCTCTCTTGCAGGCTGTACTCAGCCTCCTCCTCGCTCCTGCCTGATTGTCTATATGCAATTCAGCGCTGGTGTGCTGCTAACGATCTCTGCCTGAACACCAGTACGGTAGAAATAATCCTCATTGGGACCCTTGCTCCCACTTTCACACTGGCCGGCCTCCCTTGTTCCTGCGCCCTCACCTACCAATGAGGCAAAAGATCATGGGGTCATCTTTGACTTAACCCTCTCCTTCTCCTCTCACATCTCACACATCTCCAAAAAGTCCCACTACCACCTGCACCTCCTTAGAGGTATTCTACATTTTCTCACTTTCCCTCAGAGGCTCACCACCTCGAGAGCCTTGGTTCTCTTTTGGATGGACTATTGCAACAGCCTCTTTCTCACTCTTCCTACTTCTACTCTCCGTCCTCTACAACTCATCCAGAACAGAACCACAAGACTTATCCATTGCATCAATCCCAGGGACAGCATCTCTCCATCACTAAAATCCCTCTACTGGCTCTCTGTGGCTGCAAGGATCAAGTTCAAGACCCTCACCATAATCCACAAGGCTTTTTGGGGCTGGGGCCCGCACAATCTACAACACTCTCTTCCTAAACAATCTCCCTCTAGTGTGCTCCGCTCATCCTCCTCCAACTATCTGCGGGTGAGCCGCTTTCACAAACAGAGATTTGGGGTCAGATCTTTATCCTCTGCAGCTGTCTCCCTCTGGAACAGCCTCCCCTGCCCCTCTCTGTCTTGAGCCGGAGCACCTTAAGTTTCAAAATCTCATCAAAACCCTCCTCTTCTCCTTCTCCTTCTCTCTCCCTTGCTAACCTCTGTTCTATTTCTTGCCACCCTCCTTTCTCCTTCTCCTCCATAACTCTGTTCAGTTTTGGTGACTGGTTGCTTGGTTCACTTCCAGAGCCTTACAGGTCCCAGGCCCCCCAGCCAGTCGTTGCACTTGCCTCCGGGCTACTGCCCTATGTTCAGCATTACTGCACTTTCAGCTTACGCTCCATGAGTGAGGAAGCCTCTCTGCACTTAACCCAGGGCCTTGTTCCCCCTACTTCCTCTTCCTCTCACCTTCGCCTGTATGCATGCATGACCTAAATGTACTGGGACTAGTAAGTTTGTCTGTCCTGTTCCCCCCCATATTTTTCTGTCCACCTTCCCTAGCTTGCTAGCTTGGTTGCAACTGTAACACTTCATGCACTTGCACTAGGAGAAAGCTGTCAGACCTAGTATGTTAGTTTTTCTGTTTAGATCATTCAGAACTTGAAGGCCTAAGAATGATTACTGTATTCCCTTGTTCCCTTCCTGCCTTGAAGCCCTTTAAAACACTCCACCTGTGTATAAGCGCTGTATAAATAAACAATTACAATTACAAAATTACAATTGTGCTGCATTTAAGTGAATGTAACATGTTGCCGTCTGTCTCTTTAAGTGAAATTGTAGCTTTTGATTTTGTATGAAAACAGCATTTGCTGCAACACATGTCTTTTGAACAGCATTGGGCACATTCAGCACTTTTTTCAGGCACACTTTCCTTCACTTGAGCGCCGGTCCACTTTGGTAAAGTTCAAAGAGGCACATTTCTTTTCATTCACTAGGCCTTATGTTGGAAAACCATGTTTTGAACTGGCCTGCATATTCCAATCGGTCTCAACATCAGCCAGCTTTACTATCACAATAGGGCCTTGCATGACCTCTCAGTCTCTGCTTGTCTGTCACTCTGGGGCTGAATTTACCCCCCACATGTTGTAATGTGTCTATCTTTCCTATCTCCATGGCATGCTATTCAGAATGTTTGTTTGCATGTATAAGGTAATGAATGCCCAAAGTATGGAATGCCATGTGAGTGTGCTGCATTCCCTGCACTAATTTAAATTCTTTGATACCCTCACAGTGGTATGTATTTTGCTAAGCTCTGAAGTCTGAAAAGTAAATCCACGCAGGCTTGAAATGTGGCCAACTTTGCACCAGACCTGCAGATGAACTGGCCTTCTGTTAAATCTCAGTTACCAGTTGAATCTTACCCACTACAGAAAGTAATTTGCTTTCTGGCTTTGAGAACATTCATACATGTAATTGTTCATTTGACTATAGCCGGTAAGATAGCTTTAGCCTGTAAGATAGCTCAGTGGTTTGAGCCTAGGCTGATGTGCTGTGTGGGTGATTTGCAGGTCGCAAGTTCAAATCCAGAAAAGTCCAACTCAGCCTTTCAACTTTCTGAGGTTGATAAATATGTACCAACACAGGTTGGGTGATATTTTATGTATATTTGTTCTATATAAAGCGCTTAAGCATAAGTACTAACACATAATTACCATTTGGCCTTGGACATCGGCTTGCATGCACACTAATTTGGTAATATGGGCCTGTACACACTGATAATAACAATAAGTATGGTGATCCATTCTTGTAGGAAATGTATATCGTATGACAGTGATATTGTAACCAAATTTTTCGTAGTGTACTCAGGAACAATCCTATGTGATGCCACTTCCTGTTTGGTCAAGGAATGAATGGTCGTGTTCCATCACTTCCTGTGATATCACTTTGGGGTCATCAGAGGTCAAGGGTTGTGTGATGTCACTTCCGCTAACCCTATCATTTTGTTGAAATTACGTCCCTGACCAGGACCATATGACAATCAGACAGATTCCCTGAGAGAGATCTTACAAGTCAGATGCTTTGAGCAAATCAAGAATGTGTGTATTTGCATAATGAACTAATTCCAGCCCAAAGATTCCATTCACACCTGGGGAAGGGTGAGTAGCCAATCAGGTGGGTGTAAAAGGGGGCGAGAATACACATTCTCTGCCCGCTGCTTCCAACCACCTGAGGCCCTACCCCCGGAGGCGTATTTTTTTTTTAATATGGTGAGGAAAGAGAAAGCATGTCCATGTAGCCTCACCATCCTTCCAAGATAATCATTTCCCCTTCCACAAACCCTTCATTCCACCACACGTACCTGCTGGACCGGATCTTTGTCCTCCAGTCCCGGTGCTCCTCCTGTCTCCTAGCTGCCATACACATGGAAAACAGACTTAGTACCTTTTCCCTAGGCTGGAGGCTGCCCTCTTTTTTTTCTTTTTTTCTTGTTTTTTTTTCCCTCTGGAGAATTTGCACCCAGATAAACAATGGGGTTCGAATTGATATCACCCCTGCTGTGGGGGGCAAACGAGGCCCGTGCTCAGGCTGGTGGGCCTTTAAAGGCCATGTCCGCCCACCACAGCGGGGTGAAAGCCATGATCAAAGGTGAAGGGGAAAAACATGTTCCAAAAGTTAGGAGAGGATTTGCTACGTGAACAAAGCTGTTCCCAACGTTTGAAGGGCGTTTGGAAGCGGATAATACCCCAGCTAAAAGGCGGACCAAAATAGCCTTTTATGCGTAAATGTGTTTGGATGAAAAAAGGGCCACGGGTATGTGACTTCACTACTCACTGCTCTTAGCTTGGTTTTGGTCCAGACTTGGCAAGTATAGAGGTGATTTTCAGAGGTTCAATGCCCTACCCTCGGTTCGCTTTTCAGATGCCCAGCTGCTGCGGTTCCTGACACAGGTCTGGTATGGGACAGGCGGTGCTATTCTCGGTTTGGTTGAAGAATGAAGAAAACACAGATGCAACAGGCCTCATGGCACTGAAAGGAACGTGATAAAACTGCCTTCAGTGACTGTCACTGTAGCACAGTGACCCAGGGCACATAATGCTCATGGTACGATGCACCCTCCCATCTCACGACCCAGCAGAATTTTTTAGAAAGGTGATTTGCAGGATACGCTTGGAATCCTTAAAGCCTTGGCTGAAAAAACTGAACGGTGATGTGCCTGCATGGTACCCAAGGTTTCATCTGGTCAGTCCACTGGATGGCTCAGGGACACTTCCTAGCAGGCTTGCTTGCAGGGTTACCAGGTAGCATTGAGTGAGATTGGTACAACCACTCTAAGGGGTCGAAGAACCTTCACAGGTCTTCTGAGATCAAGTCCAAGCAGGGCTCGACTAGGACAGCAATGGAATTCAGGTGCCAGCCCTCTTCAATGCATCTTAGTACCGTCCGTTGTTCTGCTCGGCTCTTCAGGACGCTGGGTTCCTTCTGCAGACTCATTTTAATCTGTTGTTGATCCGCTGGAGTTGACACATGACCCCCTCCTCATTCCGAAAGTCAGGCAAGTGTTCGCATTAGGCACAGCAATGATAAGATCTGCCCCATGCATGCACGCCAGCAGCGGTCCAATCAGAGGCCACTGGGGTCCTCATGCTCTCATACACACCAGACACCCTGGCACCAGTATTGTGGATTGGGACCGGACAGTCCGATCCCACTTCCTGCATGCCTACTCACATGTCCTCATAGACTCGAAAAAAAAGAAGCAGCTTTCACGGGCACATTCCTGCCAAAATAAGGAAGTCCTGCATCTGGATAGGGTGGGGAAGGTCAGAGGACAAAATGGCCAAAGGAACAGGTGAAAGATCTTGTGGCACAGACATACTGGACAGCAGTCACAGTTTTGGACCAACGGGATAAACACAGTATGGCATGTTGTAGAGTTACACACGTATAAGAAAAAGCTAATCATTCCACCAGTCTGTCGAAAAGCACATTCTACAACCACCAATAATTCCTTATGGTGTGTCTAGGGCCAAATAACACATTAGCCCCACTGCCTGTACTTTATGGTACTTTGCACACTGATACAATGTTACCAACAAGTGGCAACAAAGTCAAGCAAAGGGAAGAAGAAGGCTTGACTGTACTGTGTAAAGTTCAGGTCAGATTCCAAAAGATGAACATGTTTGGGGGTCCATAGAAATGGAGGGAAAGTTGCTAAAAGAGAAAAACTTGCGAGCAGTCTTCATCACTGCCCCGAACATCGCTAATCCATTCCTGCTGACTACAATCAGGTCAAATAATTGCTGTTTTTATTTGTTGTTGGATCATTACAACAGTAATGTCATAACTATTAATCTGCCATTGCCATGTCAACCACTATTAGGTTGTTGGCTGTTCCAGCTAAAGCAGAGTTCTGCACCTTTAACTCTCCAGATGTTTTGGACTACAATTACCACCTGTTCTAGGCAATATAGTCAAGGGTGAGGGATCACGGGAGTCATATTCCAAAACTCCATGAACTAGAGGCACTAGGAGGCACCTAGAGGTGGTAGGCCAGTAAGTTGTGCAGTCTAAGTGTGAGATAACCCTGATGCACAGACCCTTACTCAGGTGGGTCTCTATCGCATAGGCCCCTCATCGGAGGTCAGCATGGCGGTGGAGCTGCTTGTGGAAGTACAGTTGGAGTGAAGATAAGATGATGACACATGCAGCACTGTAGTATCACAGTTGCTCGACCCGCCAGCGCCATCGCTATCTTATTCCATCCGTCCAGCCTCTCTCATACTCTAGTGGTTCACCCCACATGAGCAATATCCGGAAGAGTTTCAAAGGTTTGGACATGATCAGGAAAACAAAAGAGGTGATGGCTGGAAGGTTTCAAATACATCTTAACCTCTGGCATCGCTCTGGGCAACCATCGTTCTTCACCTGCCAAGCCATTACAGAAGGGAAAATACCATATGCAAATCAGGCTTGCTCCCACACCCATCAGACCAGTTTTGGGGCAAGAAAAAGGAAATATTGTGGCACAAATATGTAAGTGTTGTGTCCTTGTATGCTTAGTTAAAACAGTACTATAAGCAAACTTACAGAATTCCATTTGCAATGCTCTTATTGTGTCTCCAGACTGAAAGCAATATTTAACATAGATTGTTCCTACATTAAATGATGTGTGGTGCTTGGGATCACTGGATCTCAGAAATGTCCATGGATGTCAAAATACTATATTTTGCACCTTGTTAGCACCATTTGTAAAGATTTTCTGGCACATTTAAGAGTTACAACATTTTTCCAGTGCAAAATCGCTCTAAGCTGAATGGTCTGCTTAAGGTAATTAGTCCTTTGCAGGGGCTTGTAATTCATGCACGACGCCGGCTCTACCAAGACAAATCGAGCTACCCCCCTGTGCTGCTGGGGTGCAGTGAGCCCTTCACCTTTCCATGTGTTTTTGCCAACTCCAACCGGTTGAACATTTTTGAGTGCACTTTACCTTTTTTACAGTCAAAATTGGGACCAGCCCTCGCCCCATACCCCGCACATCACTCACCCTCCACCTGCCACCCACCGGCTACTGGCACACCCCAACCCACCATCTACCTTTTTGCGGCAAAAAACAGTAAAATAATTCTGTAAAATAAATGTAGACCAGTTGGAGTTGGGCGAAAACATATTACCCCCTCAAATAGCTAATTAACAGAAGATGTGTGCAGATCTGCAATTCTGCACTTTATGTGATGTTGAATGAGGTTTGGAGTCCCCAACCCGCAAAAACACTTAATCCCACAAAGTAGCAGAGCAGCCTCTCTAATTCATCGCTATACCCATACCATGAGCTCCACCTATTCCCATCTTCTGTTTACTTCACCGTAGGCACATAACGACACCCCACCCAGCACGGATCTCCGACCTCCCTTTGTCTGACTTAGGTGGGATTCCAGCAATCCTTAGAGGGTTCTCAGGGGACTCTGAAACAACCTCCCTGGCCTTGGGTTTAATTTTCATGATCATTCTGATGCTTAGGAACCCTAGCAGTGCTTTCAATAAGATCCATTGGTATCACTCATACCCTGGATCTAGCATGCCGAAGCACCTGCCAGTTTTCAGTTTAACCATCAAATCACCCAGTTCCTCCCCCAGTAACTACGGCTTCAGAAGGTAGCATAGGAGAAGGATAGGCAACGTTGAAGACCCAATGATGATCCTCTACGCTTGTCATGCTGACCGCATCCAAGGAAGGTGCTGCCCACAACCTTGAAGGCACAGTAGAGTGGAAGGGTGTCAACTCTAAGCTCATATGGCAGTATGGTGGCCACGATAGACTAAACCAGGAAACATCCAACCAATAACTGGATCCCTAATGAATCTGGGGACATGAGGAAAGATCAACAGCACTTGAAGAACATTAAACTGAAACTTCATTTCCTACAATAGGGATGTTTGCAAAGCGCTTACATCAACTACAAACATTCTCACTCTGCCCTGATTGACACTGTGCAAAGTAACACCTCCAGTACATTATTGTGGATATGACACTATTCTGATTACTTTAATTCTCTCCGTCAGTTCAGAAAAATGATATGATAATTATCAGACATTCCTCCATTGGAAAATGTACACATATCTTGTAAGATTACAAGCATTTACCCCCCGATTCCACAAAGCAGCACATTCTCCCTCCCTGGCTTCCTGGCAAGTTCCATCCTGTTTCCATGGAGAAGACACCTGCAGCAGCTGTCAGGCTGATGGCCCCCTCACACGTCTGCCTGGCTGTGATCACTAACGTAGTAGCTTGTGCAAACAAAGGGTGAAAACAGAGCTCGTGAAAGACAGAGTCAGCAAACAGACCTGAAAGCGCCTGAAAGGGGATGGGAACAGGACACGTCCAGAGAAGGCTCAGCTTGAAAGCGTGTTGATGCCCAAGTACACTGTGCATCACGGGAAATACCACCAGAAACACTAAGTGAAAAGATGTAGAGGATGGATATATGTGATGCATGCGTGAACAGAAGAATGGTAAACACAACAAAGAGTAAGAGACAACAGAAAGGAGTGGGAAGGAGGGAGGATGTTTATGAAGGAATAACATCACAAAGAAGAATACATGGGGAGGGAAGAAAATACTCCTGATCAACTCACAAAATCCATCAACGCTAAAACTGTGATGTAAGGGGAGGAGATGTGTTGTGTATGGCTTGGCTTTGCAGAAGGAATGTTGTGATGTCTTGTGGAGTGTTTATGCCTGAGTGATGAAATGCATGGGTGAGTGTTCTAACCTGGTCAGTTGGTCTACCCTCTGCCTGGGTGATGGGCTGCCAGTGTTTCATTGTCATATGTGTAATTTATATGTAACCTGATTGACTGCTATAAAGATCCCTATGAAGCTGGAAATAAACCTAGTATGTCAACCTAAGAAGGCTGGGAGCTGCTCTTTCAAAGAAGAATCTGCCTTGGGAACCTGCTGCGGGGGTGCAGGAAGCTGGAGAGGGACAACACTGCCCCCAATCCAAGTAAGGCCCATCACCCAGGGAAGCAGAAGAGGAAGGAAAATACGTCTCCTGTTTGAAGGGAGGCTTGGAGGCAAGAGGGACCTTCAGTGGACCTTGGAGTGCAGGGAGAGCTGGGTCCTGGGGTGCAGGATTGGAAAGGGGCTATCTGGAGGGATAATCTATCCATCCCTGGAAGGAGTTCTGTGCCGAGGGCCCCGGAGTGGGAAGTGTCCCATTAACTGGAGGAGGAACGATCTCAAACCAAGGAGTCATGCCCAGAATCTAAGAAAGGGAACAAAGGCAAAGCTGTCCCACAAGCAGGAAAGGAAATTGTTGATGAACGGAGGCTGCCTGTGAAGTGCCATGTCAGGAGGTTTCATGCCCGCAGTGTGTTGAGGGGAGCTGTTTTCACAAGAGGGTGAAGCTGAGTCCATAAACCGGAGAGGGAGGATTAAACATAGAGGGAAGCTTCAATCAGCTATCAGTTGTGAAATCTCACATATGCGGTTAAGCTGCTGAGATGTATTTTGGGAAGTTGTGGTTTTAAAGTGACTAAAAGGCTTTAGTCTGTTGCCTGTGAAAGTAAAGTACGGTGTTGGTGGACCTCGTTTGTGACTGGCCGTGTTTTGACCGTTGGTCTGCTGGAGCTCTGGCGTTCTCCTCTGCAGCTGAATAACTGGTGATGTCATGTAGGGAACGGCGGGAGTTGGCGAAGGCGTCGAGGGCAGAGTGCTTAATGTTCCATTTCTGTTTGGAGGCATTCTGAATAGAATGGTCTGTGCTGCGTATCTTACGTACAAGGAAACGGAATCTTTAGAATAAAGAACCCAAGGACCTACCTCAACGTGAGAAGGAAGGGAAGTAGCGTTGGCTTGGGGTTCGGGAACACCGTTATGTGCTCCTATGCATCGTGGCTGTTTTTTTTCTTCTTTCGTGGCATCCCGTGTTTTTTAATGTTTATGTCATTGTGATGGAGTCATGGAATGCGCAATGGCATAGGCAATACTGATGAGAGAGGGGACAGCGTTCTACAACCCATCAGCAACTGGACTGCAGGAAAGGCGAAGCACAGAGTATCTGCAACTGGATGACTGGCAAGGAGAGGCCGACGCGCAGGGCATCAGCAACTGCACTGCAGGAAAGGTGAAGCACAGAGTATCTGCAACTGGATGACTGGCAAGGAGAGGCCGACGCGCAGTGCATCAGCAACTGGACTGCAGGAAAGGTGAAGCACAGAGTATCTGCAACTGGATGACTGGCAAGGAGAGGCCGACGCGCAGTGCATCAGCAACTGGATTGCTGGAAAGGCGAAGCACAGAGTATCTGCAACTGGATGACTGGCAAGGAGAGGCTGACGCGCAGGGCATCAGCAACTGGTTGCTGGAAAGGCGAAGCACAGAGTATCTGCAACTGGATGACTGGCAAGGAGAGGCCGACGCGCAGGGCATCAGCAACTGGATTGCTGGAAAGGCGAAGCACAGAGTATCTGCAACTGGATGACTGGCAAGGAGAGGCCGACGCGCAGTGCATCAGCAACTGGATTGCTGGAAAGGCGAAGCACAGAGTATCTGCAACTGGATGACTGGCAAGGAGAGGCCGACGCGCAGTGCATCAGCAACTGGACTGCAGGAAAGGTGAAGCACAGAGTATCTGCAACTGGATGACTGGCAAGGAGAGGCCGACGCGCAGTGCATCAGCAAC